>NC_138291.1:151182500-151782500 GCF_965601325.2 Salmo salar
ACAGAAACCCAGCCTAAAACCCCAAACAGCAAGCAATGCAGGCGTAGAAGCACGGTGGCTAGGAAAAACTCCCATGAAAGGCCAGAACCTAGGAAGAAACCTAGAGAGGAACCAGGCTATGAGGGGTGGCCAGTCCTCTTCTGGCTGTGCTGAGTGGAGTCTACTCTACTCTACCAGAGTGTATTCCACTAACTAATTCCCCAAAGATGTATAAATGTTCTACACATAAACTTTAAAGAGCTGTGCAGTCTGTGGAAAGTAAATGTATATTAACATGACACTGATTTATACAAGTTATTATGTTTAGTTAATCCGCTTGTACTTTGGTCTGCTCTGGTGTCCCCTGCCACTTAATAAAAAGTAGACTTCCTAATGGATGCCCTCTTAAAATAAAATCATTTTTACAATAGAAGCCAAAGGATAAGGACATGGTGTGGAGTAGAGGGGGGAAGGGGGTGTGCTAGGCTGAATTCCGTCACTTTGCATTAAGAGGCTGTAGAGTGTTCCTCCTCGAACAAAACACTATTTGGATAACATGTTGAATAATTGAATAGTTTCAATGATGCTTGCACTGTGTTTTGGAAATACTATCAATGCTGCAATGACAATTTGATTTGGGATATGACAAAAGAGGCTGCTTTTGAGATAAAAAAAGACAAAGCTGAGTGACAGGCAGAAGGTAGTATGGAGGGGGGTTGGGTGTTTCAGAACTTAAAAGGATAAAAGAGAATGAAAATGCAACAAACAGTAACAACAGAGAATAAACAGGACCTCATTTCATTACTGTGTATATTGTATAAATGAATGCCAATATGTGGCTTCGACGTAAAGTCATCCAACTCCCAAGGTAGAATTTGATAAACCATAGCACAGATTGAAGCCTGCGCTTGAAATGTACCATTAAACCCACTGACTTTTCCTCCATCGATGCCATTTGACGGGTTATTGTTTTCCTATCCCTATTCCTATTGTACATTTTATTTCTCTCAATATCAGTCCTCGGCAGGCAGATTGAATTTTAAGTTCTCTGCAGTGTGGAATAATGATATGCACATGACGGTGTCAGGTGATTGAGTTTTAACTAAGTCAACTTAATTTGTGTCTGCTCTCCTCGCCTCCTGTGCCCTATACCTGATGCTCTGGCATGTTGTTAAAGCCGGGGATTTTAACAAGGCTAATCTGAAAACAAGGCTCCCCAAATTCTATCAGCATATCGATTGTGCTGATAGCAAAACCCTGGATCATTGTTATTCTAACTTCCGCAACGCATATAAGGCCCTCCCCCGCCCTCCCTTCGGAAAAGCTGACCACGACTCCATTTTGTTGCTCCCAGCCTATGGGCAGAAACTAAAACAGGAAGCTGCCGCCCTCAGGTCTGTTCAACGCTGGTCCGACCAATTGGATTCCACGCTTCAAGATTGCTTGGATCATGTGGACTGGGATATGTTCCCCATTGCGTCGAACAACAACATTGACGAATACGCTGATTCGGTGTGCGAGTAACAAGTGCATCGGTGATGTTGTACCCACAGCGTCTATTAAAACATTCCCCAACCAGAAACCGTGGATTGATGGCAGCATTCGCGCAAAACTGAATGCGCAAACCACTGCTTTTAATCAGGGCAAGGTGACCGGAAACATGACCGAATACAAACAGTGTAGCTATTCCCTCCGCAAGGCAATCAAACAAGCTAAGCGTCAGTATAGAGACAAAGTGGAGTCGCAATTCAACAGCTCAGACACGAGAGGTATGTGGCAGGGTCTACAGTCAATCACGGACTACAAAAGAAAAACCAGCCCCGTTGCGGATCACGATGCCTTGCTCCCAGACAGACTGAACAACTTTTTTGCTCGCTTTGAGGACAATACAGTGCCACTGACACGGCAAGCTACCAAAACCTGTGGGCTCTCCTTCACTGTAGCCGACGTGAGTAAAACATTTAAACGTGTTAACCCTCGCAAGGCTGCAGGCCCAGACGGCATCCCGGCCGCGTCCTCAAAGCATACGCGGACCAGCTGGCTGGTGTGTTTACAGACATATTCAATCAATCCTTATACCAGTCTGCTGTCCCCACATGCTTCAAGAGGGCCACCATTGTTCCTGTTCCCAAGAAAGCTAAGGTAACTGAGCTAAATGACTACCGCCCTGTAGCACACACTTCCGTCATCATGAAGTGCTTTGAGAGACTAGTCAAGGACCATATCACCTCCACCCTACCTGACACCCTAGACCCACTCCAATTTGCTTACCGCCACAATAGGTCCACAGACGACGCAATCGCCATCACACTGCACACTGCCCTAACCCATCTGGACAAGAGGAATACCTATGTAAGAATGCTGTTAATCGATTACAGCTCAGCATTTAACACCATAGTACCCTCCAAACTCGTCATTAAGCTCGAGACCCTGGGTCTCGACCCCGCCCTGTGCAACTGGGTCCTGGACTTCCTGACGGGTCGCCCCCAGGTGGTGAGGGTAGGTAACAACATCTCCACCCCGCTGATCCTCAACACTGGGTCCCCACAAGGGTGCGTTCTCAGCCCTCTACTGTACTCCCTGTTCACCCATGACTGCGTGGCCATGCACGCCTCCAACTCAATCATCAAGTTTGCAGACGACACTACAGTGGTAGGCTTGAATGCCAACAACGACGAGACGGCCTACAGGGAGGAGGTGAGGGCCCTCGGAGTGTGGTGTCAGGAAAATAACCTCACACTCAATGTCAACAAACAAAGGAGATGATCGTGGACTTCAGGAAACAGCAGAGGGAGAGTTTGACGGGACAGTAGTGGAGAGGGTGGAGAGTTTTAAGTTCTTCGGCGTACACATCACGGACAAACTGAAATGGTCCACCCACACAGACAGCGTGGTGAAGAAGGCGCAGCAGCGCCTCTTCAACCTCAGGAGGCTGAAGAAATTCGGCTTGTCACCAAAAACACTCACAAACTTTTACAGATGCACAATCGAGAGCATCCTGTCGGGCTGTATCACCGCCTGGTATGGCAGCTGCTCTGCCCATAACCGGAAGGCTCTCCAGAGGGTAGTGAGGTCTGCACAACGCATCACCGGGTGCAAACTACCTGCCCTCCAGGACACCTACACCACCCGATGTCACAGGAAGGCCAAAAATATCATCAAGGACAACAATCCGAGCCACTGCCTGTTCACCCCGCTATCATCCAGAAGGTGAGGTCAGTACAGGTGCATCAAAGCAGGGACCGAGAGACTGAAAAACAGCTTCTATCTCAAGGCCATCAGACTGTTAAACAGCCATCACTAACATTGAGTGGCTGCTGCCAACATACTGACACAACTCCAGCCACTTTAATAATGGTAAAATTGATGTAATCAATTTATCACTAGCCACTTTATATTATATAATGTTTACTTACCCTACATTACTCATCTCTTATGTATATACTGTACACTATACCATCTACTGCATCTTGCCATCTGATGTAATTAAATGTATCACTAGCCACTTTATATAATGTTCTCATACCCTACATTGCTCATCTCATATGTATATACTGTACGCTATACCATCTACTGCATCTTGCTATCTTGATGTAATGTATCACTAGCCACTTTAAACAATGTCACTTCGTATAATGTTTTCATACCCTGCATTGCTTATCTCATATGTATATACTGTACTCTATACCATCTACTGCATCTTGCCTATGCCATTCGGCCATCAATTCATTCCTTTACACTTGTGTGTATAAGGTAGTTGTTGTGAAATTGTTAGGTTATATAACTTGTTAGATATTACTGCGTGGTCGGAACTAAGAGCACAAGTATTTCGCTACACTTGCATTAACACCTGCTAACCATGTGTATGTGACAAATACATTTGATTTGAACTGGTTATGCTGGGGGTAGTCAGTCTTCTAGTAGTCCTTCTATAGCTGACATGATGCCTGTCTTACATGATAAACTGACAATAAAAAAACAGGGCCGGAGCTGGAGACAGAGAAAAAGACAGCCCCCGCTTTAACACATCCATCCAGCCCTGGCAGGGGAAGCGGGCACCTCTGCTAGTCTGCAGACGTCCCTCCGTACCCTTGCTGATCCCCGGCCTGCCATGTTTCCTGTGCCACTCTGCCTGGGAGTCGGATGCTTTCAAACATCGTGCTCATGTCTGCTGTTTTCATTTGACGACGGCACCTCTCCACATGCCGTCATCAAAACGTGCTTCTTCTAACTAGCAGAGCATGCCACTATTTATTTTATACTGTCAGTTAATTTTTTTATTTTTTATTTTTTTACAACTTTCTTTTTTTTTAGGTTATTCTACTCTCGTCTAAGGACATACATTTTCAGTTGCTGAAAAAAACGGGTATTTTATTCTGTATGAGTATTTTTTTGCTTGTCAGAGTAGGTTTCATACGTCTGAAAAGCCAATGGCACCAGGAAAAAAAGGGCAATTCAATTTTTCAGGATTAGGAGAAAATGAGAAATGAAAGTGGAATAGAAAATATTGCTTTGCAAAAAGCATTCATGTTACATAACACCTTTTATTATTATTATTTTGCCCTTTGCAATTACATATAGATTCCCAGATAGTTCTTTCACAATGACATTTATTTTCAATAAAGCCCAGTATGTTTCCAGTATCCAATATTTTCATAGTTTATTTTTTGTCATAGACGATAATAATCGTAATCCTTTTGATACATTTATTTTCTCTAGACAACAAAGTAATCATGAATAAACAACATCAATATCAGATAGAGCCTACACGGTATTAGTATACCATCAGCTTCACCACACCATAAGTACGGACAGCTAGCTAGACAATGTCTAATGTTGGAAGAAGAGTGGGCTTTCTACCAGGATCAAAGGCACAGTGGAATCAATGGTCTCTCGGTGGCTGACTCACTCAGTTGGACTGTCCTCCATCTTCAGCATCAAAGCAAAACGAAATTCAATCGTTAAACTTTACAAATTGTATTTACTATCTTTATTATTTAAACATGCGTCACGCCCTGACCGGAGAGAGTCGTTTTTCTCTGTTTGGTTAGGTCAGGGTGTGACATGGGGTGGGCATTCTATGTGTTGTATGTCTATGTTGTTTTTGTATTTTTTGTTGGGCCGAGTATGGTTCCTAATCAGAGGCAGCTGTCTATCGTTGTCTCTGATTAGGAATCATACTTAGGCAGCCTGTTCCCCACCTGTGTTTGTGGGTAATTGTTATTTCTGTATGTGTACGGCACAGTGCGTTACTTTCTTACTGCGTACCTGTTTATTGTTTTGGTTTCGGTTTCCCTAAATAAAGATGTGGAATTACGGGCACGCTGCGCCTTGGCTCCTTTATGACAGGGAATTTGAGGATTCAGAATGTGACAGAATAACCCACCACAAGAAGACCAAGCAGCGTGGGAGGAGGTACTTGGAGTCATGGACCTGGGAGGAGATCCTAGATGGGGCAGGACCGTGGACAAGCCCGGGAGAGTATCGCCGTCCGCCGGAGGAGATAGAGGCAGCGAGGGCGGAACTGGGAGGAACGGCTGGGACGGCAAGAGGAGGCTGAGAGGCAGCCCCCCCCAAAAAATTGGGGGGGCATACAGGGAGTTTGGCTAGGTCAGGGGAGCCCTGACCTAACTGCCCGGGCGTACAGGAGAGAGCCGTGGAGCAAACCGGAGCCAGTCAAGGAGTCAAGCGCGGAGCTTGACGCGAGATTCCGGAGAGAGGTACTGGCGGAAAGGGCACGACGGAGCAGGCGTGCAGAGGGGCGAGCAATGCATTACGGTGTGATGCGCACTCTCGCCCATACGCACGCACAGTCCGGTGCGGTCGGTACGGGCTCCTCAGCGTTGCCGTGTGAGAGTTGGCCGGCAGCCAGGAAGAAGTGCGCCGGCTCAATGTATCTGGTCTCCAGTGCGTCTCCTCGGCCCAGTTTATCCTGCGCCTGCTCTACGCACGGCAGCCCTCATTCCCCAGCACAGCCCAGTTCATCCTGTACCAGCGCTCCGCCCTTGCCGGGCTAAAGTCGACATCGTGTCAGGACAGTTTGCGCTAGTCGTAAGCATCAGACCTCCAGTGAGCCTCCATGGTCCAGTACGTTCGGTACCGGCTCCGCGCACTCGTCCCCCAGTGCGCCCTCCAGCGACGCTCCTCAGCCCGGAGCCTCCGGTGACGCTCCTCAGCCCGGAGCCTCCGGCGACGCTCCTCAGCCCGGAGCCGCCGGCGACGCTCCTCAGCCCGGAGCCGCCGGCGACGCTCCTCAGCCCGGAGCCGCCGGCGACGCTCCTCAGCCCGGAGCCCCCGGCGGCGCTTCCCAGTCCGGAGCCCCCGGCGGCGCTTCCCAGTCCGGAGCCCCCGCGACGCCTCCCAGTCCGAAGCTTCCGGCTACGCCTCCCAGTCTGGAGCCTTCGGTAACAGTCTGCAGCCCAGGGCCTTCAGCGGCGGTCCGCAGCCCGGATCCTCCAGCGGTGGTCGGCAGCGCAGAACGGGGGCTACGCCCAGAGCCGGAGCCACCTCCGTAGCTGGAGGATTGGCGGAAGGGCCTGGGTGTAGCACAGGAGCCGTCGTAGACGGTGGCCACCCTTCCTTCCCTCCCTTTATGTTTGGGGTTGTTTTTGTGAGTTTTTTGTTCGGGGTGCAGTCGGGGTCTGCACCTTCGGGGGGGGGGGGGGGGGGGGTACTGTCACGTCCTGACCAGTGAAAAGGGTCATTTGCAATAGTAGAATGGTCAGGGCGTGGCGGGGGGTTGTTTTGTGTGTTTTGGGGTTTGTTTGTTTCTAGGGGAATTTGTTCTAGTTTTCTATTTCTATGTTTTGTTTTTCATGTTTGGCCGAGTATGGTTTCCAATCAGAGGCAGGTGTCTTTCGTTGTCTCTGATTGGAAGCCACACTTAGGCAGCCTGTTTTCCTTTGGGTTTTGTGGGTGGTTATTTTCCGTTTAGTTGTTGTACCTGACGGAACTGTTGGTCGTTTTTGTTATTTTGTAAAGTGTTATTCATTAAATAATTAAGTATGCCTTGGTCTATCCAATACGACGCTTGTGACAACATGTGGTAACTTTAGACATTGACTTTTAGACAAGCACAGAATCAAAATCTAAAGTGTGATTCATAATTGAATTTGATCATTGTCTTGGCTTAGATACATTATCACTCCGGTAAATATAAAGAACCATAGCATTTGATTCCCTACAGAATTCCCTTTAGGCTACACCTTGGAGCGCCGCCACCACAACACATTCTCCCTATGATCATGGATCCCACAGTCGCTCCTAAACCTTTTATCTATGCTTATGTATTTGTTCAGATATACCCTGGCCTACCTCATCAGTTTCTGTCATTTTTTAAAATAAAACATTGAACTGCCTAAAATCCCACTCATTTGAAATTAAACACAGAGAACAAAGGATAGCTACGAGACATGCAATTAGATTCACATCAGCCTTAATTTCACACCTTGGAGCGAAAACGGCGCCATGTGGTGAGGTACTGAGGTGTTTAGGAAAGTTCACAACTTTCGATGTGTTTTAACAGTGACATTTTACAGAGTCCCATTTCTATTTCCTCCCTCACAATATGTTTCTGTGAGATCCCATCTTAGCTGTAATTCAGCACAGCCAAAAACTACTGCAATGAGTCCCACCAAACATGCACTTCTGATAAGCCTTGAGGGACATTGGAAGTTGGACCCCACACACTTATACACTCTCTCTAATTCAGTCTCATTAGTATGCTATAAACTCTCTCACTTTCTGTCTCTCTCTCTTTCCCATTCTGAAGCTTAGTGTGCGCACACACACACACACACACACACACACACACACACACACACACACACACACACACACACACTCCCAGTGTGAGTTTGACAGGTATTGTGTCTGCCTCTGGATTAGCTGGGATCTTGCACTAATTATCCTGTAGAAGAAGTGTTCTAGTGCAAAGCTATGTAATACCCAGGTCCTATAGGTCCCACGTGTTTAGAGTGGGTTAAGAGCCGTGTCAAGGTGAGCGACGGTTACGTGCGTAGCATGAATTTACTGCTCGGTGTGTGTGTGTGTGTGTGTGTGTGTGTGTGTGTGTGTGTGTGTGTGTGTCGCCGAGGTTAAGAATACAGGTTGGTGATCACCACTCGACACAACAGAATGCTTGATGTTTTTTATTATTATTTGTGAGTAGTATGTGTACAGGGAAGGGTTAAATCTTCTTGATGGAGGCTGTACACAAACACAGTGGAAATTGTCAAGCATATGTAGTTGAAATTGAGTAAAGTTATGATTTTGTGAAATAACTAAAACGTTCTGTGTCGATGCACGCACATGCATGCGCACACAGACAATTATACAACGGCATATTCTTTCATATTTCTCCTCTCTCACTGTACCTTGGGTAGCAAAAAAATAAACCAGTGTGTCTCCATCTGGCTTGGCATTTTACCCAATAGAAATCATCGAGAAAGAAATATGATCTGCAGTATTCAGCATGCTTTGCAATAACACCCTTCGTTTGGTTGGCAGAACGTTGCTCTCCAACAGGAACAGGATGCCAACAGAGCTAAATGAAACAGTGATTTTGTGCTTCTCTCTCCCTGAATTGCCAGTTTGCAAAGTGTTTTGGCCTAGTTGTGGTGTCGTTGTGACCACTGGCTATTTTGATTCCGTCGTCCTAACAGCCATCTGTGTGTATTAAAATCCCCATGGCGAGAACATCTGTGTCTTTGATGGTGAGGAGGAAAGTGTTCATCTCCCAATCCCACTGCCAGAGGGGCTTAAAGCTGAAGTACTGCTGCTTCAACTAGCCATCTCCCCGCAGAGTCAACTTTTTTTATTTGTGTCATTGTATATACTGTAACACCATATTTGTTTTTAGCAAGAACGTCCTCACCTTTGATATTGCGAATAACAATACGGAGACAAACAAATATTTCTGTCAAGATGGAGGTGAATCATAATTTAAGTTATAATGAGTTGATGTGAGTCAGTCAAGCATTCGGTTTACAGAACAACACGGCATCCAAGGCAACTTGGCAGGTTCTCATTTCAACAACAAAAAATATTCCCCCCTCACACAGACAAAACCCTACCCGTGGCGAGTCGAACTGAAGCCGAAGCCGAGCTGTGTGGTAATCGCGTCATGTGCCACTTAGGCATGCAATCAAACAGTGACCCGGGGCCATGAACAAGAGCTGGAGCAGCCATGATCAGGAAGTAGCAGCCCTCTCATGCAGAATTCACCACACTCCAATTACCATTCAGGTGAAAAGAAGGAGTGAAGACGGAAGGAATATTAATGACTTGCTGCTCTAATTCCTAGCTTCTAGGGAACATAATGCTAGTGGCATCAACAGGCAGCAGAGAGCAATTTGGTCTGATTGCTGTTAAACATGAAGGCTAGCTAGTGGACACAATCAAGCACTAAATTAATTTGCATTTCATTTGCTTGGGTTATTTGCATCTTGGTTTAATGAGGAAGTAGTAGAAATGTGGAAGCTGTTAACAAGTTGCAATGACGGGCCGACATCTTCATGTGGATTGTCCTCTCTGACCATAGAGATCCTATTAAATTCCTACTGAATTCTAATTCCTACTTCTATGTTTCTGACAGCCTTGACATTAAGCTGATATTATTATACTGACACAAACAATGGCAATATAGTGATAATGAATATGCACTCATATGCAGGAATGAAAATACATGTTTTTAAATCTTGTGGGAAATTATTTTGAAAGATACTTATTATAAAAACACTGACGTAAAATAGCCCCCTCCCAGTGTAGCATACTTTGAATACACAACATAACTTTATCTGTAGCCCATATGAGCCCAAATTAGCTTTGTAACATTGAACGTGCACCAGAGTCAGTCAGCAAATTTCCCCAGGATTAGTAAGCTATTTGCTAATGATCCCCGTTCATACCTAACAGGATTGTAAGCCGATCCAGAGCTTCCTCAATGTCCTGTTTGCCCACGTTCTTTTTTTTCTCCCATTGATAATCTCCTGTAACATTCTTTTATGTGCTTTGAATTAAAAAGGCTGGGTGTAGCATGAGTGAGATTTTGAATTAGGTACAGTAAGAATTATCATTTGTTTAAGCCTGGACTTCAAGGATACAGAGATACCATGGAAATAGGAGCTGATGGAGGGCTGTAAAATAAAGTGTTTCTATATCCTTTCAGATGTTGATGAAAGCTTGACTAAAGTCAAGTGTTGCCAAATAGAAAATCTCTGGATCCTTTAGCTTTTATCTCAATATCCTTATTTCCAAGACCCTTACTTTATTGAGCCATTAGCTGAAAGTAATACACACACACTTGAGAAGAACCCAAACAAACAGAAACAAGCTGTATGCTGTAGCTCTTTTCACAGGTGGTTGCACACCATGCACAGTGCCTTCTCCACATCAGCACCCAGCAAATGTGTGAGCGCTCTTCCATAACATGAACGCAATCAGTGCAAATGCACTTTTAACTCTATAATGGCGATAACTCAACAAACATAATTAATGAAACAATTCAAAATGGCAGTCGTAACCAACTGGACACACCACGTGGGGATCCATAATAAATACAAATATGTCATATCAACGTGGCTAATTGGGTAATATTCGGTTGAGACGTTGATCAATGAAATAACAACATATAATCACCCACTCAAAATGACAGCCAAAAGTTAGTTGAATTTCCAATGTGTTATCACTATGATTCAACCATCTAAAAGCACAACCAAATTCCATTGGAAAAACAATGTCTGATTTGTGTTTTAGTTGTCATCCAAATGTCTATTACTGTGCTTTCAACCATTTTAAAAGCACAGCAAAGTTCAAATGGGAACACAATGTGAGATATTTTGTTTTATTTATACATCAAATTGTGTTATGACTGTGCTTCATCTAATATCAGAACCAAATGACCTGGATTGCAGTTGAGATTACATTAAAAGTACATGGTGGAATTGATCCTTGCCGTTCAAGATTCTGCGCAGATTATTACAGCAATTGTGAAGATCTCCACAGACCTGCGGTGACCTATGCATGCTATCTTGAACATGCACGCTTTACATGATTACATAGGAAAACATTTATAGTTACTAACCTCAAAATGTGGCCATGGATGTTAATCATTTTAAGGTTGAATGTTACATTAGTTTGTAAAATTTGCCTTATTTTTTGGGCTATTTATAGTGCCTACAGAAAGTATTCACACCGCTTGACTTTTTTCACATTTTGTTGTGTTACACACAATACCCCACTATGTAAAAATGAAAATGTCACATAAGTTGCATGGACTTACTCTGTGTGCAATAATAGTATTTAACATGAATTTTGAATGACTACCTCATCTCTGTACCCTACACATACAATTATCTGTAAGGTCCCTCAGTCGAGCAGTGCATTTCAACACAGATTCAACCACGAAGACCAGGGAAATGTTTCAACACCTCGCAAAGAAGGGCACCTATTGGTAAAAATAAAAAAAGCAGACATTGAATATCCCTTTGAGCATGGTGAAGTTATTCATTACAATTTGGATGGTGTACAGGCATCTTTCCTAACTCAGTTGCTGGAGAGGAAGGTAACCGCTCAGGGATTTCACCTCGAGGTCAATGGTGACTTTAAAACAGTTACAGAGTTTAATGGCTGTGATAGGAGAAAACTGAGGATGGGTCAACAACCATTGTAGTTACTCCACAATACTAACTGATTGAGTGAAAATAAGGAAGCCTATACAGAATAAAAATATACAAAAACATACAGTTGAAGTCGGAAGTTTACATACACTTAGGTTGGATTTATTAAAATTTGTTTTTCAACCACTCCGCAAATGTCTTGTTAACGAACTATAGATTTAGCAAGTCGGTTAGGACATCTACTTTGTGCATGACATAAGTAAATCTTCCAACAATTATTTACAGACAGATTATTTCACTTAGAATTCACTGTAACACAATTCCAGTGGGTCAAAAGTTTACATACTCTAAGTTGACTGTGCTTTTAAACAGCTTGGAAAATTCCAGAAAATGATGGCATGGCTTTAGAAACTTCTGATAGGCTAATTGACATAATTTGAGTCAATTGGAGGTGCATCTGTGGATGTACCTCAAGGCCTACCTTCAAACTCAGTGCCTCTTTGCTTGACATCATGGGAAAATCAAAATAAATCAGCCAAGACCTCAGAAATAATTGTAGACCTCCACAAGCAATTCCCAAACACCTGAAGGTACCACGTTCATCTGTACAAACAATAGTATGCAAGTATAAACACCATGGGACCACGCAGCCGTCATACCGCTCAGGAAGGAGACGGATTCTGTCTCCTCGAGATTAACGTACTTTGGTGCGAAAAGTGCAAATCAATTCCAGAAAAACAGCAAACGACCTTGTGAAGATGCTGGAGGAAACAGGTACAAAAGTATCTAAATCCACAGTAAAACGAGTCCTATATCGACATATCCTGAAAGGCCGCTTACCAAGGAAGAAGCCACTGCTCCAAAACCGCCATACAAAAGCCAGACTACGGTTTGCAACTGCACATGGGGACAAAGATCATACTTTTTGGAGAAATGTCTTCTGGTCTGATGAAACAAAAATAGAACTGTTTGGCCATAATGAGGAGGAAAAAGGGGGTCGCTTGCAAGCCAAAGAACACCATCCCAACTGTGAAGCACGGGGTGGCAGCATCATGTTGTGGGGGTGCTTTGCTGCAGGAGGGACTGGTGTACTTCACAAATAGATGGCATCATGAGGGAGGAAAATAATGTGGTATATTGAAGCAACATCTCAAGACATCAGTCAGGAAGTTAAAGCTTGGTCGTAAATGGGTCTTCCAAATTGACAATGACCCCAAGCATACTTCCAAAGTTGTGGCAAAATGGCTTAAGGACAACAAAGTCAAGGTATTGGAGTGGCCATCACAAAGCCCTGACCTCAATCCCATTGCAAATGTGTGGGCAGAACTGAAAGCGTGTGCGTGCAACGAGGCCTATAAACCTGACTCAGTTACACCAGCTCTGTCAGGAGGAATGGGCCAAAATTCACCCGACTTATTGTGGGAAGCTTGTGGAAGGCTACCCAACACGTTTGACCCAAGTTAAACAATTTAAAGGCAATGCTACAAAATACTATTTGAGTATATGTAAACGTCTGACCCACTGGGAATGTGACGAAAGAAATAAAATATGAAATAAATAATTTTCTCTACTATTATTCTAACATTTCACATTATTAAAATAAAGTGGTGATCCTAACTAACCTAAACAGGCAAATTTAACTAGGATTAAATGTCAGGAATTGTGAAAAACTGAGTTTAAATGTATTTCGCTAAGGTGTATGTAAACTTCTGACTTCAACTGTACATCCTGTTTGCAACAAGGCACTAACGTAATGCTGCAAAAAAATGTGGCAAAGCAATTCACTTTTTGTCCTGAATACAATGTCTTATTTTTTGGGCTACACATTACTGAGTACCAATTTCTATTTTTTCCAGCATAGTATGCTTGCAATCATTAAGGACTGGGGAGTTTTTCAGGATAAAAAAGAAACGGAATGGCGCTAAGCACAGACAGATATTCCTAGAGGAAAATCTGGTTGAGTCTTCTTTCCACCAGACGCTGGGAGATTAGTTCACCTTTCCCAAGGCCAAATCTACACTGGAGTTGCCTACCACGAATGTTCCTGAGTGTTCGAGTTACAGTTTTGACTTGCACAATCCACAATCCAGATGTGGAAAACTCTTAGACTGACCCAGAAAGACTCAGCGGTCATCGCTACCAACGTTGATTCTAACATGTATTGAATACTTATCTTGTCAAGATATATTCTTTTTTTTTTTCATGGTTTGTTTTTATAAATGTTCGAATTTTTCTACCACTTTGACATCAGAGTATTTGATTTAAATCCATTTTAATCTCACTTTGTAACACAACAAAATGTTGAAAAAGTCAAGGGGTTTGAATTCTTCATGAAGGCACTGTACTGTATTACAAAAGTACACTGAACAAAAATATAAACACAAAATGCAACAATTTCAAAGATTTTACTGAATTCATTAGGCCCTTATCTATGGATTTTACATGACTAGGAATACAGATATGTATCTGTTGGGCACAGATACCTTAAAAAGAAAAGTAGGGGGTGGATCAGAAAACCAGTCAGTATCTGGTGTGACCACCATTTGCATCATGCAGCGTGACACATCTCCTTCGCATAGTGTTGATCAGGTTGTTGATTGTGGCCTGTGGAATGATGTCCCACTCCTCTTCAATGGCTCACTCCTCTTCAATGGCTGTGCTAAGTTGCTGCATATTGGCAGGAACTGGAACACGCAGTCTTACAGGTCGATCCAGAGCATCCCATACGTGCTCATGAGGGACATTTCTGGTGAGTATGTAGGCCATGGAAGAACTGGGACATTTTCAGGTTCCAGAAATTGTGTACATATCCTTGCGAGATGGGGCCATGCATTATCATGCTGAATCATGAGGGGATGGCAGCATTTAAATTGCACAACAATGGGCCTCAGAATCTCGTCACGGTATCTCTGTGCATTCAAATTGCTATCGATAAAATACAATTGTGTTCATTGTCCATAGCCTTATGCCTGCCCATGCGATAACCTCACCGCCAGAATAGGGCACTCTGTCCACAGCATTGACATCAGCAAACTGCTCGCCCACACGACTCCATACACATAGGGCTGATGCGGTGACCGTATTACCATCACACTGGCGGTCACGAGTCATGGATTCAGTCAAATTGCACGTGACTGTTTAGTCATGGTAATTAGGCTTCTCCTAGCTCTGATGCTGCTACTTGTCATTAGTAGCCTACCAAACTTGCTAACTGCCTTGTACTCAGCACTCTGTTGTCCCTCTAATCACTCTGACATCAATGCAAACGTATTTGAAAGTGTAATCAAACACTTCATTAGAGCCCATGAGCTCATGTTGCGCAACATTTCTATAGGCTGTGCAATTGAGTGATGGCCTCGATTAAAAAGAGGACGATCCGTTCAGCTTTCTATAGGCTATGCCTATTATGTTTATTTCTCTACTTTCCTAATATTAAGTACATTGCTTATATTTACAACAGGAGTATAGCCTACCTGGCTGGCATTAAAATGAACCACTGGAAAAGTGTCCTCCATTTTGATACAGGTGCATGATAATGGTCCATTCTACTTCAAAACAAATTTCACACATATATTATTTAGTTTTTATACAACGGGTGGGTCTAATCCTGAATGCTGATTGGTTAAATGCGCATTCCAGCTGGTGTTTATTCCACAAGTTATCACCAGCTAAATCTATGATGTTAAAATGCCTATTTACGCTGTTCCATCTGATTGTGCAATCCACTGTCTCATCAGCCCAGCCAGGCAATTTATAAACTTGATATCCACTATAAAAAGCATCTAGACATTATCTCACATTTCTTTTAGACTAACATTTAGCTTTCAACAGCAGAGATTTGTGTAAACCTTGCTGTCTGTCTCTCTGACATTTGGAACATTATTTCAATATTGAAATTTGATCTCCAGGACGAGAGAGAGAGAGAGAGAGTCAGGCAGAGTCAGGCAGCGTTTCTCAGCCAGTCGAAATCATGAATCAGCTGGCATTAATTTTATGGATATATACAAAATTCAAAAGGCACTCGCACATCTGAGCAATCTTGTTGCAGGTGCATGGCAACAGTTGAAACAGGATGAAGGAAAAAAAGGAAACCGCACAATGTTCTTGATAGTATCACTGATATTTAATAAGCTTACGTATCGGCATAACGGCCTTCGTCAGAGCTTTGACGAAGGCCGTTAGGCCGATACGTAAGCTTATTAAATATCAGTGATACTATCAAGAACAGTGTGCGGTTTCCTTTTTTTCCTTCATCATGGATATATACAAAGAAATGTAAATTGAAAAAAAGGTAAAACGAAACGAAGTGCAGCTAGTTTGTGTTCTTTCCAGCTTCAGTTTGAAGTTATTGTGTTAGCTGTGTTGTTGGCTAGCTCCTCTGAACAAGTATCCTAATGAGAGAGCACATTTTTTATGCTAAGTGAAATCGTGCCACATTAGCTCATTGTTATCAATGTATCCAAATAAATGTCACTAGAAAACAGCTTAAACAAATGCAGATACTGTTGTTGTTCTGTCGGCTGCTAGCCGTAGTTGGCTAGCTAGCAAGCAAGGGATAAGAACGTTGCCAGCCAGTATGACAAAGGAACATTTAGAACGAATGAATGGGTCGCGTCCATAGGTACAGAACAAAAATACTGAACGGCTGGGTTGTGTCTCTGGCAACCGAACCAATAGAACGAACGACCAGCCGGCTTGGGTAGCAACCTTAGATTTGTTTCGGGACTATATCTTGTGGTAGGATGAAATAGTATGAATAAATTCATAAAAATAACATTTTTTATTAAAATATGTCAATCCATTATTTGAATATGTTGGTAACCCATTGTATAAAAGTGATAATGCCCTCAAAGCCAGTGTTTGGAGGATATATTGGGCCTAACAACACCCGTGCCAATATATCCTCCAAACACTGGCTTCTCGGGCATTTTCACTTGACTGTAAAAACAAGATTAAATCAAGAATAGTCTGACGGGTGACAATATTAGCCTATCACTTGTGAATGATAACCCGCATAAGAAACAATGCCTTTTTTGTGACTTTTTCTAATCATAGTTGTATACAGTTGAAGTCAGAAGTTTACATACACTTAGGTTGGAGTCATTAAAACTAGTTTTTCAACCACTCCACAAATTTCTTGTTAACAAACTATAGTTTTGGCAAGTCGGTTAGGGCATCTACTTTGTGCATGACACAAGTAAATTTTCCAACAATTGTTTACAGACAGATTATTTCACTTATAATTCACTGTATCACAATTCCAGTGGGTCAGAAGTTTGCATACACTAAGTTGACTGTGCCTTTAAATAGCTTGGGAAATTCCAGAAAATGATGGCATGGCTTTAGAAGCTTCTGTTAGGCTAATTGACATAATTTGAGTCAATTGGAGGTGTACCTCAAATCAAATCAAATTTATTTTTATATAGCCCTTCGTACATCAGCTGATATCTCAAAGTGCTGTACAGAAACCCAGCCTAAAACCCCAAACAGCAAGCAAAGCATGTGAAAGAAGCACGGTGGCTAGGAAAAACTCCCTAGGAAAAACTCCCTAGAAAGGCCAAAAACCTAGGAAGAAACCTAGAGAGGAACCAGGCTATGAGGGGTGGCCAGTCCTCTTCTGGCTGTGCAGGGTGGATATTATAACAGAACATGGTCAAGACGTTAAAATGTTAAAATGTTCATAAATGACCAGCATGGTCAAATAATAATAATCATAGTAGTTGTCGAGGGTGCAACAAGCACGTCCGGTGAACAGGTCAGGGTTCCATAGCCGCAGGCAGAACAGTTGAAACTGGAGCAGCAGCACGGCCAGGTAGACTGGGGACAGCAAGGAGTCATCATACCAGGTAGTCCTGAGGCATGGTCCTAGGGCTCAGGTCCTCCGAGAGAAAGACAGAAAGAGAGAAAGAGAGAATTAGAGAGAGCATATTTAAATTCACACAGGACACCGGATAAGACAAGAGAAATACTCCAGATGTAACAGCCCCCCGACACATAAACTACTACAGCATAAATACTGGAGGCTGAGACAGGAGGGGTCAGAAGACACTGTGGCCCCATCCGATGATACCCCCGGACAGGGCCAAACAGGCAGGATATAACCCCACCCACTTTGCCAAAGCACAGCCCCCACACCACAAGAGGGATGTCTCCAACCACCAACTTACCGTCCTAAGACAAGGCCGAGTATAGCCCACAACGATCTCCGCCATGGCACAACCCAAGGGGGGGCGCCAACCCAGACAGGAAGACCATGTCAGTGACTCAACCCACTCAAGTGACGCACCCCTCCCATGGACGGCATGCAAGAACACCTGTTGATATATTTCAAGGCCTCTTTGCTTAACATCATGGGAAAATCAAAAGAAATCAGCCAAGAGCTCAGAAAAAAAATTGGAGACCTCCACAAGTCTGGTTCATCCTTGGGAGCAATTTCCAAATGCCTGAAGGTACCATGTTCATCTGTACAAACAATAGTACGCAAGTATAAATACCATGGGTCTACGCAGCCATCATACCGCTCAGGAAGGAGACGCGTTCCGTCTCCTAGAGATGAATAGATTTCGGTGCAAAAAGTGCAAATCAATCCCAGAACAACAGCAAAGGACCTTGTGAAGATGCTGGAGGAAACAGGTACAAAATTATCTAAATCCACAGTAAAACGAGTCCTATATCGATATAACCTGAAAGGCCGCTCAGCAAGGAAGAAGCCACTGCTCCAAAACCACCATAAAAAAGCCAGACTACAGTTTGCAACTGCACATTGGGACAAAGGTCGTACTTCTTGGAGAAGTTATCTGGTCTGATGAAACAAAAATAGAACTGTTTGGCCATAATGATCATCATTATGTTTGGAGGGAAAAGTGGGAGGCTTGCAAGCCAAAGACACCATCCCAACCATGAAGCACAGGGGTGGCAGCATCATGTTGTGGGGGTGCTTTGCTGCAGGAGGGTCTGGTGCACTTCACAAAATAGATGGCATCATGAAGAAGATAAATTATGTGGATATATTGAAGCAACATCTCAAGACATCAGTCAGGAAGTTAAAGCTTGGTCGCAAATGGGTCTACCAAATGGACAATGACCCCAAGCATACTTCCAAAGTTGTGGCAAAATGGCTTAAGGACAACAAAGTCAAGGTATTGGAGTGGCCATCACAAAGCCCTGACCTCAATCCCATAGACAATTTATGGGCAGAACGTCAAAGTGTGGGCGAGCAAGGAGGCCTACAAACCTGGGGTGGCAGTTACACCTGCTCTGTCAGGAGGAATGGGCCAAAATTCACCCAATTTATTGTGGGAAGCTTGTGGAAGGCTACCTGAAACGTTTGACCCAAGTTAAACAATTTAAAGGCAATGCTACCAAATACTAATTGAGTGTATGTAAACTTCTGACCCACTGGGAATGTGATGAAAGAAATGAAAGCTGAAATAAATCATTCTCTATTATTATTCTGACATTTCACATTCTTAAAATGAAGTGGTGATCCTAACTGACCTAAGACAGGGACATTTTACTAGGATTAAATGTCAGGAATTGTGAAAAACTGAGTTTAAATGTATTTGGCTGAGGTGTATGTAAACCTCCAACTTCAACTGTTCTGTGTTGAGTGGTTAAAAGAAATAGGTACTCCTATATTCTTAATTTAGAGTTATTAATGAATCTTTAGTTGTTCTACAAATGTTGGCTATATGTTTGGAGAAAATATCCTTACTATTTTATTCCGCTTTTTTCAATTGTATTCTTTATAAAATAAAATAAAATAAAATAATGCCACAGAAAATATTTACTTCGAATTCTATCACGTTTCAGGGAAGACCCAGATGCAGACAATGTCAAAGTAACAAAAGTTTATTACTAGAACAGGGGGCAGGCAAAACCACAGGTCAAGGGCAGGCTGAGGTCAGTAATCCAGGGTGGTGTGGCAAGGTACAGAAAGGGAGGCAGAATGGTCAAAATCGGGAAAACAGGAACTAGAAATGGACAGGAGCAAGGGGAATCCCGCTGGTAGGCTTGACAAACAAAACAAACTGGCAACGGTGAACACAGGTATAAATACACTGGGGATAATGGGGAAGATGTGTGACACCTGGAGGGGGGTGGAGACAAGCACAAAGACAGGTGAAACAGATCAGGGTGTGACATTTTCTGCTAAATGAACTAGTGTAGCCCACAACCATTTGGCATAGACAGATCAAGACTAATATAAGGACAATTCAGAGTATGCTATTCTGTCCTTCTGAAATATACTACATTTTCATCCTATCATGCTTCTTTAGATCTGTCTAAAATAAATAATGGATGTATTGTGAAGGTGTAGGCTATATTACATGGATTTATTAGACTTTTTAAAATGTAGATGTTCCAAGGGTCTCCATCAGTGGCTTGAAGGCTATATGTGGAAGCCAGGAGATGCTAAATGAGTTTATGTTAATTAACAGTCAATTACCGTGAGACTGACAGTTATTTACTTGACAATCACCGGCTTACAATTTTGTGACCACCACAGCCCTACATACACACTGTCTGCCATCTGCCCGGTACAGTTGAAACCGGGATCCGTGAAGAGCATACTTCTCCAGCGTGCCATGGTGAGCATTTGCCTGCTGAAGTCGGTTACGACGCCGAACTGCAGTCAGGTCAAGACCCTGGTGAGGACGACCAGCACGCAGATGGGCTTCCCAGAGATTGTTTCTGGCAGTTTGTGCAGACATTCTAGAACTATTAAGCCAGTAGAGAAGAGCATAGTCTTTGATGGGGCAGCGAAGGTTGGCAGTGTTCAGTTGGTAGGCTAATTATACTGAGAAAAACGATGTCAAGGCAGACCTGAACACGTGCTGATCCAGCATGCCTCCCCTCCTGCTCTTTGAAGTGAGGAAATGATGGAGGGCACCTCTCTTTCTTCATTTCTTTTTTCCACTTTTATTTATCTAGGAGCCATGTTCATGCATACCCTCCCTTCTAACATGAATAGAAAATAGTAAAGGAGATGGACGTTGCACCCGTTTCCACAGATTTGCATTCTTGTTTTATAGAAGGGAATTTATTCAACCTTTTAACAGGGCTTCTATATTAAAACTTTGCTTCTTCCAACAACAACAAAAATACCCTGTGTATGCTAACTGTATGATGAAATGATTCCCTTTTGCTGACATGTATATGTACAGTGTACAGTATAAACAGCTTTTAAAATGAGAAGACAAAAGTTCTTGCTTATAAAATTTGCTACACTATTTGTCTTTGTCTATTGAAGTGATAGATACCCTTGTGGAGATCACGTCCACTCTGATTCCATTCACTTTTGATTTACATTGTCAACTAATGTGAATTCAATGTGAAATCCCCCCCAAAATGCACCATGTCATTGGATTTAGGTTAAAAGTTGGGTGAAAAAATGACTCAATTTCCTTACGTTGACGACTTTTTTCACATCCAATCAGTTTTCCACATTGAGTCAACATCACAGAATTTTTTGTTGTTGAAATGATGTGGAAACGACATTGATTCAACCAATTTTGTCCAGTAGTTCTTGGCATACCCACAGACAATAGCCTGTAACTTTGTGCTCTTCGTCCTTTTCTCAGGGCTGTACTGGGACTGTGGGATCTGTTTCCCCCAATAGTCACACTCCCTTAAGCTTGCACTCTCCTCCAATTTGTTTCACTACATATTTTACACCAGAGCTGTGACATGTTGTGGTCTCAAAGATACTATAGAGTAACAGAGACACAGGGGTACTACTGCAACATGAGCTGTAAAGTAAGAGAGTAGCACGCTTATGTAGATTGCTGTTTTATTAATGCAACAGGACGGCCTAACTGCCACCTAGCTCTTTTGTTATAGATCTCTATAGTATTGTTAGTTAGAGTACTAATGTCATGTTTCTCATTATTATGTTGTATCAGGGACTGGCACACTACGGTCTTAGGTACTGCTTGGCCCAAGCTTACACAGTGATAAAGAGATACACTGAGTGTACAAAACATTAGGCACACCTTCCTAATATTGAGTTGCACCGCCTTTTCCTCTCAGAGCAGCCTCAATTTGTCTGGGCATGGACTCTACAAGGTGTCGAAAGCGTTCCACAGGGATGCTGACCCATGTTGACTCCATTGTTTCCTACAGTTGTCTAGTTGTCTGGATGTCTTTTGAGTGGTGGACCTTGATACACATGGAACAGATAAAATGCTTCATAAGTCATGTCAGCTGAGAGAAATGATGGACCAATATACAGTGCCACACGTTGAGAAACCAAATGACATTACTTCTTACAATGTAGCTCAAATTATGATGCCATGTTGTTGTGTCGAGTGGCTTTTCTGTTGCTGACTTGGGTAGGGTGAGCTATCAGGGAAGCCCCCTCTGATAACATCGACACACCCCACAAGCTGGAGAAGGACAATTAGCATACAGCATGCTTTGCTCTGCAGCCATGGTGGTGAAATTTCCATCGCAGCTCATTACTATTACATGCTAGCTTGTCTTTGTTCCATGTGTGTGAAATCAATCTGGAACTGGGGGGGTCATGGTTTTTTTCAGGGTGATAAGAGTTGAAGGAAACGTTAGATTGATTGTTTACATTTCATCCAAAAATTCATGTCAGGGTCATTGAAGCTAACCGTTTTGGTTCCCAGAATGTTTCTGGTTCAGTATTTTGGGGTGAACTATTTCTAAAATGTTCCCTCTAAAACCAGGTTCACATCAATTCTGCACAGATTCACGAATATGATAAGTGAATGGAGCACAACACATTTACATTTACATTTAAGTCATTTAGCAGACGCTCTTATCCAGAGCGACTTACAAATTGGTGGATTCACCTTATGATATCCAGTGGAACAACCACTTTACAATAGTGCATCTAAATCTTTTAAGGGGGGGGGGGGTTAGAAGGATTACTTTATCCTATCCCAGGTATTCCTTAAAGAGGTGGGGTTTCAGGTGTCTCCGGAAGGTGGTGATTGACTCCGCTGTCCTGGCGTCGTGAGGGAGCTTGTTCCACCATTGCCAGAGCAGCGAACAGTTTTGACTGGGCTGAGCGGGAACGGTGCTTCCTCAGAGGTAGGGAGGCGAGCAGGCCAGAGGTGGATGAACGCAGTGCCCTTGTTTGGGTGTAGGGCCTGATCAGAGCCTGAAGGTATGGAGGTGCCGTTCCCCTCACAGCTCCGTAGGCAAGCACCATGGTCTTGTAGCGGATGCGAGCTTCAACAGGAAGCCAGTGGAGAGAGCGGAGGAGCGGGTTGACGTGAGAGAACTTGGGAAGGTTGAACACCAGACGGGCTGCGGCGTTCTGGATGAGTTGTAGGGCTTTAATGGCACAGGCAGGGAGTCCAGCCAACAGCGAGTTGCAGTAATCCAGACAGGAGATGACAAGTGCCTGGATTAGGACCTGCGCCGCTTCCTGTGTGAGGCAGGGTCGTACTCTGCGAATGTTGTAGAGCATGAACCTACAGGATCGGGTCACCGCCTTGATGTTAGTAGAGAACGTCAGGGTGTTGTCCAGGGTCACGCCAAGGTTCTTAGCACTCTGGGAGGAGGACACAATGGAGTTGTCAACCGTGATGGCGAGATCATGGAACGGGCAGTCCTTCCCCGGGAGGAAGAGCAGCTCCGTCTTGCCGAGGTTCAGCTTGAGGTGGTGATCCGTCATCCACACTGATATGTCTGCCAGACATGCAGAGATGCGATTCGCCACCTGGTTATCAGAAGGGGGAAAGGAGAAGATTAATTGTGTGTCGTCTGCATAGCAATGATAGGAGAGACCATGTGAGGATATGACAGAGCCAAGTGACTTGGTGTATAGCGAGAATAGGAGAGGGCCTAGAACAGAGCCCTGGGGGACACCAGTGGTGAGAGCACGTGGTGCGGAGACAGATTCTCGCCAAGCCACCTGGTAGGAGCGACCTGTCAGGTAGGACGCAATCCAAGCGTGGGCCGCGCCGGAGATGCCCAGCTCGGAGAGGGTGGAGAGGAGGATCTGATGGTTCACCGTATCAAAGGCAGCAGATAGGTCTAGGAGGATGAGAGCAGAGGAGAGAGAGTTAGCTTTAGCAGTGCGGAGAGCCTCCGTGACACAGAGAAGAGCAGTCTCAGTTGAATGACCAGTCTTGAAACCTGACTGATTTGGATCAAGAAGGTCATTCTGAGAGAGATAGCAGGAGAGCTGGCCAAGGATGGCACGTTCAAGAGTTTTGGAGAGAAAAGAAAGAAGGGATACTGGTCTGTAGTTTTTGACATCGGAGGGATCGGGTGTAAGTTTTTTCAGAAGGGGTGCAACTCTCACTCTCTTGAAGACGGAAGGGACGTAGCCAGCGGTCAAGGATGAGTTGATGAGCGAGGTGAGGTAAGGGAGAAGGTCTCCGGAAATGGTCTGGAGAAGAGAGGAGGGGATAGGGTCAAGCGGGCAGGTTGTTGGGCGGCCGGCCGTCACAAGACGCGAGATTTCATCTGGAGAGAGAGGGGAGAAAGAGGTCAAAGCACAGGGTAGGGCAGTGTGAGCAGGACCAGCGGTGTCGTTTGACTTAGCAAACAAGGATCGGATGTCATCAACCTTCTTTTCAAAATGGTTGACGAAGTCATCCGCAGAGAGGGGGGGGGGGAGGGGGAGGAGGATTCAGGAGGGAGGAGAAGGTGGCAAAGAGCTTCCTAGGGTTAGAGGCAGATGCTTGGAATTTAGAGTGGTAGAAAGTGGCTTTAGCAGCAGAGACAGAAGAGGAAAATGTAGAGAGGAGGGAGTGAAAGGACGCCAGGTCCGCAGGGAGGCGAGTTTTCCTCCATTTCCGCTCGGCTGCCCGGAGCCCTGTTCTGTGAGCTCGCAATGAGTCGTCGAGCCACGGAGCAGGAGGGGAGGACCGAGCCGGCCTGGAGGATAGGGGACATAGAGAATCAAAGGATGCAGAAAGGGAGGAGAGGAGGGTTGAGGAGGCAGAATCAGGGGATAGGTTGGAGAAGGTTTGAGCAGAGGGAAGAGATGATAGGATGGAAGAGGAGAGAGTAGCGGGAGAGAGAGTGCGAAGGTTGGGACGGCTCAATACCATCCGAGTAGGGGCAGAGTGAGAAGTGGTGGATGAGAGTGAGAGGGAAAAGGATACAAGCTAGTGGTCGGAGACTTGGAGGGGAGTTGCAATGAGATTAGTGGACGAACAGCATCTAGTAAAGATGAGGTCAAGCGTATTGCCTGCCTTGTGAGTAGGGGGGGAAGGTGAGAGGGTGAGGTCAAAAGAGGAGAGGAGTGGAAAGAAGGAGGCAGAGAGGAATGAGTCAAAGATAGACGTGGGGAGGTTAAAGTCACCCAGAACTGTGAGAGGTGAGCCATCCTCAGGAAAGGAACTTATCAAGACGTCAAGCTCATTGATGAACTCTCCAAGGGAACCTGGAGGGCGATAAATGATAAGGATGTTAAGCTTGAAAGGGCTGGTAACTGTGACAGCATGGAATTCAAATGAGGAGATAGACAGATGGGTCAGGGGAGAAAGAGAGAATGTCCACTTGGGAGAGATGAGGACTCCAGTGCCACCACCCCGCTGGCCAGATGCTCTCGGGGTATGCGAGAACACGTGGGCAGACGAGGAGAGAGCAGTAGGAGTAGCAGTATTATCTGTGGTAATCCATGTTTCCGTCAGTGCCAAGAAGTCAAGGTGCTGGAGGGTAGCATAGGCTGAGATGAACTCTGCCTTGTTGGCCGCAGACCGGCAGTTCCAGAGGCTGCCGGAGACCTGGAACTCCACGTGGGTCGTGCGCGCTGGGACCACCAGGTTAGAGTGGCAGCGGCCACGCGGTGTGAAGCGTTTGTGTGGCCTGTGCAGAGGGGAGAGAACAGGGATAGACAGACACATAGTTGACAGGCTACAGAAGAGGCTACGCTAATGCAAAGGAGATTGGAATGACAAGTGGACTACACTTCTCGAATGTTCAGAAAGTTAAGCTTACGTTGCAAAAATTTTATTGACTAAAATGATGAATATGATACAGTACTGCTGGCTGGTGAAGTAGGCTAGCTAGCAGTGGCTGCGTTGTTGACTTTGTTTGAACGTGTAGCTGGCTAGGAAACCTCGATAGTTTCAGTACTACACCTTATCATGATACAAAAGCAACTATGTAGCTAGCTAACATAGCACTAATCAAGACGTTCCTTTGTAATGTATTTAGTTTCTACAATTCTGCTCGTCGGTAATAGTTGGCTAGGTTTGGAAAAATGGCGTCGCGGGGGACGAAAATAGCTGGCTAGCTAATCTCGATAATTACTCTAAACTACACAATTATCAGACTATGACAAAGACAACTAACACTGCACTAGTCAAATCGTTCCGTTGTAATGTATTAGTTTCTACAGTGCTGCTAGTCAGTAAAGGTTGGCTAGCTAGCAGTGGGTTTGATGATGACTAGGTGTGTTGACTTAGTCTGGAGTCTGGACAACGGTGTCGCGTCGCGGCTGGCTAGCTAACCTCGATAATTACTCTAAACTACGCAATTATCTTAGATACAAAGACAGCAAAGACAGCTATGTAGCTAGCTAGCACTACACTAATCAAGTCGTTCCGTTGTAATGTAATAGTTTCTACAGTGCTGCTAGACGGTAGATGTTCGCTAGTTGGCTAGCTAGCAGTGTTGACTAAGTTAGGAGGACGAAAACAGCTGGCTGGCTAGCTAACCTCGATAATTACTCTAAACTACACAATTATCTTTGATACAAAGACGGCTATGTAGCTAGCTAAGAAAAAATTGCTCAGATCAAACAAATCAAACCGTTGTAATGTAATGAAATTTAATATTACCTGTGGAGCGAAGCGAAGTGCGACTACCCGCTCCAAACCCGGAGCACATCAAACATGATGTGAGAGCCATTAGCAGTCAATAAATGAATTCTTATCTTTTTCTATTCTTGCCACTCATACTGTCATATTGTATCTATTCCTCTGGCACAAGGGATAACCGTCCAAGATCCATGATTCAACATTAAGTATGATGGATACATTCCAGTGGAATTCCAGTATTATATCTACTGATCTATCGAGACTTGCAAGACTGACTATGATGATGGAGTCAAATAAACGTCAGGCTGTTGCTGCCCATCCGTCACAATAATTGCATTTATATGTCATTATCTCGGCTCGATAATGGAAGTTACTCGCGTTGTGTTTTGGTCTCCCCAGCTGATGTACAGTAATTTAGTTAGAACCAAAGTTCCTCTCTCCCTAGCAAACTGCAAAAGGAGTGCTATGTTTTCTTATCTCTTGTCAAACATTCACTTCCTGTACTACTTAATGTTATTTGTCAGTATATTTATTAAACATGTGTCTTTCGTTTCCACCTATCGATTCGGTGGCAGCGAAAGGTTACGTGGCTTAAAGAAGTCACCTCCTAATGGACTGAGATCAAAACATTTTTACGTACATACATTTTTAGGTTATTGATTTTTGAACTGAAATTATGTCTGCAGGAAGAGAGAAGAGACATGCTGCTTGTTTTTCTTTTTACTTCAGTTCAAAGTCATTTTCAGTAACAGTCATAACCTTTGGCGGAGATGATCAGCTAACAGTTTCAGTCAATGCAGCACGACAACTATTCACTTCAGTGAATTCAAGACATGTTTTAAGTTGAGATAATTGGACTGAAGGTTATCTGCAGGATTACCTAGTTTTCAGCCTGCTAATTCTCTTTTCTAAACACACTGTCCATTCCACCACCATGTAAGCCTATGGCCTAATGCAGTCCAAGGCTATGTGGCTATTTCCATGTAAAAGGACTCGTTCGCCAACATGTGAAGGTCATAGGAGTATGTCAATTTGGGTGTCAAATGAAAACTGAGAGATTATATTTTTATTTTTATTAATTCATATATACATTTTTAAACCATTTTCCATTCCCAAAAAATGTGAATAAGCAAAGTCTTTGATTTCTGTTTAAAAAGATGGAAAAGGGGTCTTAGTGTAACGTCTGCTTCCAACTCACACTCTCAAACACATAGATCCCCTGAACGCAGCTCACTCTCCAGATCCCAATCACCTGAATTCTGATCACCTGTTCACACACCTGTATGTCATTATCACACACTATTTAGTTCAGTTCTTTGCACACCATCATTGTGTGGTATAGTTTTTGTGACACACTTCTATTCGGAGCTCTGTTTTTCCCGTAAGTTAAAATCCTCCCGTGTATGATTTCCTCACTAGTTTTTTTCCTGCCTCACTAATGACACCCTTTTGCCTATTCCCTGCCTGTACTTTAGCCTATCAGATTTCCTGTTATCAACCTATTGCCTGATCTCCCGGATGATGTTACTAGTCTTTTCCATGCCTGTACGTTGCCTTTTTGGAGTCCCTGTGTATGACCTTGTGCTTGCCCCTGGTCCCAGCGACCTGCCTCCTCCTGTGGTCCTTTACAAATAAACACCTGCTGTGCCCTGCGCATGAAACCAGCTCTCTGTCTCCCATCATGTTCATTACACTTAGAAAACATCTTAAAAGGTATTAGAAATGCATCAAAACACAATGTTGTAAAGACCCCTGCCAACTAACCTCAACACTTTTATATGTCATTTTGGATACATTTTTCTGCCTTCTGTAAGTTTAAGAAACATTGCTTTGTTTTGAAATTCCGTTACCAAAAACCCACATATTTAAGATATTTTCTTAGTTCTCTCCATCATGAGGAGGGAGGTTAATGAATGTTCACAGAAGTAACAAGTAAAGGTAGACCTACCAATTAGTTAGTGTTTTTACTGATATCAAATTTGATGACCAAATCAGAATTTCAAAAAAAAATGTAATGTAATTTCTGCAATTGAATTGGCTACAGTGGGAAATTATAATAGGCAAAAACCACAGTTGGGTTCACAAGTTTGCACAGCACAGTACAGTAGATTTAAATCGTTTTTTATCAACTGATTTTCACAGATATTTACTTTACGTACAAGAATATGCACTGCGATATGGTGAGAGACATGGCATAGGGAAAAAATGACAGCTTAAGTACTCTTACCCCTCCCTTCCCCAACACATAGCTGTCCCTTCTATACTTAATGTTACACATCCCCTTAATGTCCAAGGTCCCTGAGCGTTGCACATAATGTTATTGCGCAACCTTATAGTTTCAATGTCCATGATTATTTTACACAGTTATGTCACTTTTCACTATTGCCTGTTTCTGAATGAGTGAGTGTATCCCCATGCCCCTAATGTCCTCCTTATTTGTTCATAAGGGTCAGTGTGTGTATGTGTGGCACAAAATAGTTTTTGTACCGGACCAGTTTGCACAGGGGCAGTCTGTAGCACTTCCTGGATGGCAGGCGCACACTGAGTTGAGCACATGGGAAGGGTCCTCTGCTATTTTGTTTGCCATCCTCAGCATGTTTGTGTGGTAGCTGTGCAGAAAGGTTTGGTTGATAGGCTTGCCAATTATTTTTGAGGCAGTTTATAAGCAGTCTTGTCACACTGGCTTTTGCCTGTACCGTGACACTGTTGTACCAAGCAGTGATGCAGTACTGCAAAACACTCTGGATAGTGGAGCAGAAGACCACGTTCTGTACAGTACAGCACAGTAAAGTACAGAAAAGTAGAGTATAGTTCAGTACAGTACAATGCTGTACTGTACAGTAGAGTACAGTACACAGTAGAGCACACTAGAGTTGAGTACACTAATGTACTGTACAGAACTCTACTCCACTGTGTTGTACTCTACTGAGCTATACAGTGCTGTACTTTTGTAAGGGTCCTGTGTGGAGCTGGTGTAGATAGTCAGGCGCAGGACAGCAGATATGAGTAATCAATGTTTTTTACTCAAAAAGACAAATATACAACGTAACATAACAAGCCCACAAAGATGGACCGAATTACAACAAACAAACAATCACTCACAAACACAACATGGGAAACAGAGGGTTAAATAATAAACAAGTAATTGGTTGAGTGAAGCCAGGTGTGTAAGACAAAGACAGAACAAATGGAAAATGAAAAGTGGATCGGCGGTGGCTAGAAAGCCGGTGACGTCGACCGCCGAACGCCGCCCGAACAAGGAGAGGGACCGACTTCGTCGGAAGTCATGACAGTACCCCACCTTGACGGCGCGCCGGACGAGGCGCAGGGCGATCTGGATGGAGACGGTGGAAATCCCGCAGCAATGAAGGGTCCAGGACGTCCTCCACCGGTACCCAGCATCTCTCCTCCGGACCGCACCCCTCCCACTCCACGAGGTACTGAAGGCCCCTCGCCCGATGCCTCGAGTCCAGGATGGCTCGAACAGCATACGCTAGGGGCCCCCTCGATGTCCAGAGAGGGCAGAGGAACCTCCTGCACCTCAGCTTCCTGTAGTGGACCAGCCACCACCGGCCTAAGGAGAGACTCATGGAACGAGGGATTAATATGATAATCTGGGGGAAGCTGTAATCTGTAGCATACCTCTTTCAGTCTCCTCAGGACTTTAAATGGCCCCACAAACCTCGGACCCAGCTTCCGGCAGGGCAGGCGGAGGGGCCGTTTCGGGTCGAGAGCCAGACCCGATCCCCCGGTGCGAACACCGGGGCCTCGCTGCGGTGGCGGTCGGCGCTCGCTTTTTGCCGCCCTTTTTGCCGCCCTCCCAGCCCGTTGTAGGTGCACATGGGCGGTGTCCCAGGTCTCCTCTGAGCGCTTAAAACATTTGTCCACCGCAGGAGCTTCGATCTGGCTTTGATGCCAAGGTGCCAGAACCGGCTGATACCCCAGTATGTACTGGAAAGGAGAGAGGTTAGTGGAGTAGTGGCGGAGTGAGTTTTGAGCCATCTCTGCCCAGGGGATGAACGCCGCCCACTCCCCCGGCCGGTCCTGGCAATATGACCGCAGAAACCTACCCACATCCTGGTTTACTCTTACTCGGGGTGAAAACCTGAGGTGAGGCTGACCGAGATCCCCAGACGTTCCATGAATGCTCTCCAGACCCTGGACATGAACTGGGGACCCCAATCAGAAACTATGTCCTCAGGCACCCGTAGTGCCAGAAGGCGTGAGTGAACAGGGCCTCCGCAGTCTGTAGGGCTGTAGGGAGACCGGGCAAACGGAGGAGACTGCAGGACTTAGAAAACCGATCCACAATGACCAGGATCGTGGCGTTGCCCTGTGAGGGAGGAAGATCAGTCAGGAAGTCCACCGACAGGTGCGACCACGGCCGTTGTGGAACGGGGAGGGATTGTAACTTCCCTCTGAGCAGGTGCCTGGGAGCCTTGCACTGGGCGCACACCAAGCAGGAGGAAACATAAACCCTCATGTCCTTGGCCAAGGTAGACCACCAGTACTTCCCACTAAGGCAACGCACCGTCCGACCAATGCCAGGATGACCAGAGGAGGGTGACGTATGGGCCCAATAGATCAAACGGTCGTGGACAGCAGACGGAACATACAGGCGCCCAGCTGGACACTGGGGGGGAGTGGGCTCTGGGCGTAGCGCCCGCTCGAGGTTCACGTCCAGCTCCCACACCACCGGTGCCACCAGGCAAGAGGCCGGAAGTATGGGAGTGTTATCCATGGACCGCTCCTCTGTGTCATACATCCGGGACAGTGCGTCTGCCTTAGCGTTATGGGAACCTGGTCTGTAGGATAGAGTGAAAACAAAACGGGTAAAGAACATAGCCCACCTTGCCTGGCGAGGGTTCAGTCTCCTCGCCGCCCGGATGTACTCCAGATTGCGGTGGTCAGTCCAGATGAGAAAAGGGTGTTTAGCTCCCTCAAGCCAATGTCTCCACGCCTTCAGAGCCTTGACAACAGCCAACAGCTCCCGGTCCCCCACATCATAGTTTCGCTCAGCCGGGCTGAGCTTCTTCTAAAAGAAAGCACAACGGCGGAGCTTTGGTGGCGTGCCCGAGCGCTGAGAGAGCACGGCTCCTATCCCAGCCTCGGACACGTCCACCTCCACTATGAACGCCAAAGATGGATCCAGATGAGCCAGCACGGGAGCCGAGGTAAACAGAGCCTTCAGGTGACCAAAAGCCCTGTCCGCCTCAGCCGACCACTGCAGCCGCACCGGTCCCCCATTCAGCAGTGAGGTAATGGGCGCTGCTACCTGACCAAAACCCCGGATAAAACGGTAGTCGTTGGCAAACCCTAGAAACTGCTGCACTTCCTTTGCCGTGGTGGGAGTCGGCCAATTACGCACAGCTGAAATGCGGTCACTCTCCATCTCCACCCCTGACGTGGAAATGCGGTACCCTAGGAAGGAGACGGACTGTTGGAAGAAGAGACATTTCTCAGCCTTGACGTACAGGTCATGCTCCAACAGTCGACCAAGCACCATGCGCACCAGGGACACATGCTCGGAGTGTGTAGCGGAGTATATCAGAATTTCGTTGATATACACCACTACACCCTGCCCGTGCAGGTCCCGGAAAATCTCGTCAACAAAGGCCTGGAAGACTGATCGAGCATTCATCAACCCGTACGGCATAACGAGGTACTCATAGTGCCCTGAGGTGGTACTAAATGCTGTCTTCCACTCGTCCCCCTCCCAGATACGCACCAGGTTGTAAGCGCTCCTGAGATCCAATTTTGTGAAGAAGCGCGCCCCGTGCATTGACTCGATCACACTGGCTATGAGAGGCAGCGGGTAGCTGTACCTCACAGTGATCTGATTGATACCTTGATAGTCAATACACGGGTGCAGACCCCCATCCTTCTTCTTCACAAAAAAGAAACTTGAGGCAGGGGAAATGGAGGGCCAAATGTATCCCTGCCCCAGGGATTCGGAGACATATGTTTCCATAGCCACTGTCTCCTCCTGTGACAGAGGATACACATGACTCCTGGGAAGTGCTGCGTCTACCAGGAGATTTATCGCACAATCCCCCCGTCGATGAGGTGGTGATTTAGTCGCCCTCTTCTTACAGAAGGCGAGAGCCAAATCGGCATATTCTGAGGAGATGCACACGGTGGAGAGCTTGTCTGGACTTTCCACCGTAGTCGCACCGATGGAAACCCCCACACACCTCCCTGAGCACTCTCGTGACCACACCTTGTTGCCACGAAATAGTGGGGTCATGACAGGCCAACCAGGGTAAGCCCAGCACCACGGGAAACGCAGGAGAATCAATAAGGAAGAGACTGATTCTCTCCTTATGACCCTCCCGCGTAACCATGTCTAGTGGAGTGGTGGCCTCCCTAATCAGCCCTGGCCCTAATGGTCGACTATCTAGGGCGTGCACAGGGAAGGGCATATCCACAGGAACAAGGGGGATCCCTAAACTATGGGCAAATGAACGGTCAATAAAATTCCCAGCTGCGCCTGAATCTACTAGCGCCTTGTTCTGGGAATGCGGGGGAAACTCAGGAAATTTTATAAACACATACATGTGAGCAACAGGGGGCTCTGGGTGAGCCTGGTGCCGACTCACCTGGGGTGACACGATAGGGCCCTGCCTGCTGCCTCGACTCCCTGAGGAACCCCCCCAGTACCGACCAGCAGTGTGCCTGTCACGAGCGGAATGAACAGTTTAAGGAGTGAGTCAAGCGCAGGAGACTGAGGTCCGTTGGAACAATCTTAATTTAATAAATCCACGGGTAAGTTTCACATACGGCTGGGAGCATGACAGTCAGGAAAAATGACAAAAAAGAAGCTCCGCTCAAAAGGCAGACGGGGCGCAGCCCGGCAACCCTAATGCCTATATAATATAAGTAACACCACACGTAACAACGAACAATCCCGCACAAATCCTAGCTAAACACAGACAGACTAAATACCCCCCCACTAATGACAAACACAAAACAGGTGCACACAAAAAACAGACATAACTAATAGACACTGAAACACAGATCGGTGGCAGCTAGTAGGCCGGCGACGACGACCGCCGAGCGCCGCTCGACCGAGGAGAGGCGCCACCTTCTGTGGATGTTGTGACAGTGCCCTCTGCGGCCAGAGATGGTGCAGGGAATGGCCCCTCCTCCGGTCGCCCAAGCTCCAAGCTTGTGAAACATGCAGTGCCTTAAGAAAGTATTCACGCCCCTTGACTTTTTCCACATTTTGTTGTTTTACAGCCTGAATTTAAAATGGATTAAATTGATATTTTATGTCACTGGCCTAACATAATACCACACAATACTGCACAATACCACACAATACCACACACTACCCCATAATACCACACAATACCACATAATGTCAAACTGGAATTATGCTTTCCGAAATGTTTACAAATGAATAAAAATGTTGAAGCTGAAATGTCTTGAGTCAATAAGTGTTCAACCGTTTTGTTATGGCAAGCCTAAATAAGTTCAGGAGTACAAATGTGCTTAACCAATCATAATAATTTGCATGGACTCACTCTGTGTGCAATACTAGTATTTAACATGACTTTTAAATGACTACCTCATCTTTGAACTTCACACATTCAATTGTATGTAAGGTCCCTCAGTCGAGCAGTGAAATTCAAAAACAGATTCGACCACAAAGACCAGGGAGGTTTTTCCAATGCCTTAAAAAGAAGGGCACCTATTGGTAGATGGGTAAAAATTGTAAAAAGCAGACATTGAATATCTCTGAGCATGGTGAAGTTATTCATTACACAACCAATCACTACAAATATACAGGTGTACTTCCTTGTTGGAAATCGCTCAGGAATTTCACCATGAGGCCAATGGTGACTTTAAAACAGTTACAGAGTTTAATGGCAGTGATAGGAGAAAACTGTAATCATTAAGGACGGGGGAGTTTTTCAGGATAAAAAAGAAATGTAGCGGAGCTAACCACAGGCAAAATCCTAGAAGAAATCTGGTTCAGTCTGCTTTCCAACAGACACTGGGAGATAAATTCACCTTTTCAGCAGGACAATAACCTAGAACACAAGGCCAAATCTACACTGGAGTTGCCTACCAAGAATGTTCCTCAGTGGCCGAGTTACAGTTTTGACTTAAATCTATTTGAAAATCTATGGCAAGACCTGAAAATGATTGTCTAGCAATGATCAACAACCAATGTGACAGAGATTGAAGAATTCTGAAAAGAATAATGTGCAAATGTTGAGCAATCCAAATGTGGAAAACTCTTAGACTTACCCAGAAAGACTCACTTACCCAGAAAGACTCACAGCAAAGGTGCTTCTACAAAGTTTTGACTCAGGGGTGTGAATACCTATGTAAATGATACAATTATGTATTTCATTTTCAATACATTTGCAAAACATTGTAATAACATATTTTCTCTCTGTCATTATGGGGTATTGTGTGTAGAAGGGTGAGAAAAACCATACATTTAATCACAACAAAATGTGTAAGTCAAGGCGTATGAATGCTTTCTGAAGGCACTGAAGACGTCTATGATTGGTTCACATTTCTGTGTATAGTTCAGACCAGGAACCCATGATGAAATTCCGTTACCGCAATATCGTTACCAGGTGTAAATCCACTTCACATACTGTAATTCAATAACCATAAGAATTACCGCAAACATGTCAGTGTAAATTGTTAAAAGTTGTCCTTGTGAATAGAGCTGTATGGTTTGTTCAACTTTGAAATCAATGATTTTTGTTTAAATACATATTTTAAGTTAAAAATCGGAGTCTCAGCGCAATTCTGTTACCAAGGAATTCCCCATATGCATTTTTCCCCAATCTACATAAAGTACATCACATAGAAGTCAGTGCTCTGCATAATCAGTTGCCCCTAATGCTTCTATACAGTTCAGAATATCCATCTAGCTAAATAGCATTCCATCTATGGCTTCATTCTGCCTGTTGTTTGGCAGAAGCCATTTGATTTGTGGTGGGCCATATTCACGATAATGTCAGATAGATCCAAGGTAGATCCCTAATGAGGTGTCACATGGTTTTATAGACTGACTCCTCCCCTGGGCAGTGATACGCAGCAGTAATGAGGCTGACACTGAAGCTAGGTCCCCCATTATTCACAGTAGATATTCATATTCGTTTAGATATAGAGAAGGGAAACAGGCCTTCACTTTGGATACACATTTTATTTGCTCCTAAAAACAATTAACCCCTTAGTGCAAGGCGATTGACTTCATCCACCTACATGGAAATGACCTTGGATCATATTTGAATGTGTCTTTCCTAATTTGTCTAGATATTAATTCTATGTCCTGTTCTGCTAGTTGACATTGGTTGTCAGGTAACTGAGAGCATTAAACTGTAAAGATGAGACGGGGGGTGTCGGTAGTATTTTTATCTATGGTCTATTTTCTCTGGATGAACCTTGGATGCATGTACAGCAATATGGATCACGGTTTTGTAAAATGCAAATTAATTACTTAAAAATCATACAATGTGATTTTCTGGATTTTTGTTTTAGATTCCGTCTCTCACAGTTGAAGTGTACCTATGATACAAATTACAGACCTCTACATGCTTTGTAAGTAGGAAAACCTGCAAAATCGGCAGTGTATCAAATACTTGTTCTCCCCACTGTATGTGGTAGTTGTTGGGTGTGTCACTTCATCTATAGTTTAGATGCTAACTGTCTTAGCAGCAGTTTTAGTATTGGAAAAGAGTGCACAGTGCTGTTCAGTGAAAGCTTAATCATTTGGAGTTAACTGTGTGTTATTTGGCATTTGACATTTTTTGTACTTATTTGCAGCTGTCCTAGCATCAGAGAAAGAACATGGACATTATACTTAGTTAATCTCCACACGCGAGTTGAGAGTTGGGATTTACTCCCCCTGAGTGATCATGATTTGGGAAAGCCTTATCCACTCATGTCTTCCTGTGGACTGTTTGAGCGCTGGAAAAGAAATGGGCTTAGGGAAAGCCCTTTATTAAATATTGATCATAATGCTGCCATCACTCTCCGGTGGCAGCATTATTATCCAGTTCACAAGCTGGTCTTGTGTTGACAGGGGCATGCAGTGTGTGTGTGTCTGTCCTGTCTGTCTGCCCGCCTGCGTGCGTGCGTGTGGCTGGTTTATTAGGTACACCACCCTGTTCACGAAAATGGTTCACTCTTACAAACAGTGAGTCGTGTGCCCATGGCTTGCTATTTAAAGCAGGCAGACACGCATCAAGTTCGATTGAATGTTAGAATGGGCAAAACAAGTGACCTAAGCAATTTTGAGAGTGGTATGATCATCAGTTACAGAAGCGCCAGTTCTAGTATGTCAGGAACGACCGGCCTCCTGGGCTTTTCATGCACAACAATGTCTAGGGTTTATCAAGAATGGTGCGACATACAAAAACGTCCAGTTAGCAGCAGTCCTGTGAGCGAAAACAGCTCATTGATTAGAGCGGTCAAAGGAGGATGGCAAGAATTGTGTAAGCTAACAGGAGGGCCACAAACAGGCACCAACAGTGGTGTGCAGAAGGGCATCTCGGAACGCACAACTCACGGATTGGCTACTTCAGCAGACGACCACACCAGGTTCCACTCCAATAACCTAAAAACAAGAAGAAGAAGCGGCTCCAGTGGGCAAGCGATCACCAACACTGGACAATTGAGGAGTGGAAAAACATTGTCTGGTCCGACGAATCCCCGTTCCTGTTGCGTCATGGTGATGGTAGAGTCAGGATTTGGCGTAAGCAGCATGAGTCCATGGCCCCATCCTGCCTGGTGTCAACAGTACAGGCTGGTGGGGTGGTGTAATGGTGTGGGACATGTTTTCCTGGCACACGTTAGGTCCTTTGATACCAACACCCTATAGAATTGATCCCCCAAAGAAATCTGGCTGTTCTGGAGGCAAAGGGGGGTCTGACACGAGACTAGATGGGTGTACCTAATAAACTGGTCATTGCGTGTATATAGATATGCATGGCTGATGGAACATTTTAAAATGCGTTCATTTGATTTCCCCTTTCTCTCATGTATAATCTCAGCTCTAGCTAGTTATACTATTAGATTGTGGAAGGTTGTGGTACAGTACACTGCACATAATCCTACTAAGTTAATATTCCGAATTGAGTTTGTCAAGTGAGGCAGGCTGAGGGTCCTGACTAGATTGGTTGACATGCCTCTCCAGGCTCTGTTACAGAGCTGATGCAAGAGAGAGTTAATTTCCCTTGAATTTAAACAAATATTTGGTCTGGTGACTTAGACTTTGTGCTCTCTTGTATCCGTCCATAGCAGTGACAAGGTCACTACTACTTCAACGGTCTGTATCCTCAGAAAACCTAGGCCTTTTGATATGGAAGCTTAACATTGTCATGCTCCACTGTGCATCATTATGTATGAGGGTAAAGTTTCCTCCTCCGTCCTTGTCTGTTTCTAGCGGTCTGCATGTAATTACCCCACTCTCTATCTTCATCTGTGTTTTCTTTGTTTTCCCTAGACTGACACTCATTGTTATCATCCTTTACTGCCCCGCGGCCCCACGTCTGCGGACGGAGAAGCCCTTTAACTGTTCCACTCGCTCTCTCTACCCTATGTGGCGGCCACTCACGCTATCAGTTCCAAACACATTGCTTTGTGTGCCAGTTGTGGAGCTACAAAGTCCGCAGGTGGCCAAGCGCCATGTGACTTCCTGAAGGTTAGCTGTTAGCGCTTGGCGCTTCTTCCACAGATGAATCTGCAGTACACTGTGAAGGTCTGGCTGCAAGGTCCTCTTTTCAACCCCAACCCAAACACTTCCCTGACTGTCTGTCTGGGACGTAATTTTTTTATTGTACCGTTCTGAATGTCGGTCCCTGCAGTGATACTAAATATGACAATGGGCAGACTGGCATTATCTGTTATTATTGTGGCTCAGAATCCCAAACTGCTTTTGGCGTCATATATAGTGTTTACTGCCATGTCAAAAGGTTGGATTGACTTGTTTTCTATCTGGCTGTGCTCTGAATGGGAGATTGTATTTATTAAAATGTCCAATATATGTTTTGTTATAAACATAATCATAATTGTTCACTGTTGTAGAATCATCCAGTTACTTGGAAACTGAATAAGCTCATATTTGAACAAATTAGATCTGTACATGTGAGGTAACCACTGCAGGACACTTCAGTTGTGATCAAAATGCCTTTTGGACATTTCTGGACATGATGATGATGAAAGTTTTTTTTCATTAATTAAACATGAAGGGTAAGCTATATTTGCTATGTTAATATGTCATGTGCTTTATGCTTGATACTAAATGTATATTCCTCTTAGGAGGCCGGATCAATCTCTACATTTGGGCTCTCAAGTCACTGCTTCAATGACATGTTCAACACACCACAGATGATCAACGTAGTCTTGTGATGTATCGGTTTCTTTCACATTTAAGGCCAGGAGATAAATACTATCATACACTGAATTATCACCATGGTACTGTACATGTTATTCCAAACCTGCTTTGTCAGAAAGAGGCATTACACCTCCCCTTCATGTATATTTATTGTCTAATTGTGACGGTGCCACACACTACGGCTCTTCGGTCACTCCCCACAGCTTCCAATCCAAAACTTGGTTTGGTGTAATTACCAGTTTGGTGTAAGTAACAGACTTCTCCAAGTGCCAGAAGTGAGCTGTGTCAATGTGTAGTCCAGAAGTTACATGTTCAAGTGCAGAATCTTGTGCAGTATAATTCTCCCACCACTTACAAAAGGTTATCTAAATCTTACCATAGTTTTGATTTGAGTGATTGCTCAACCAAAAAAATGGTTCATCAGATAGCTCCCTCTAAGTTAATTCATGAGCATCAATTATGTCCGATAAAGACTCACCCATAATATTATGATTGTGTTCATTTGAATTAATCAGAGGCATTGAGCGATAATACACAGTAATCATGTTTATCGTTATCAAATAAATCATGTATGATTTTTTTATTTATTTTTCCAGTCTGTTGACACAACAATGCTGGTTACTTAGTGTTCCGAGCAACAACAGACATAATCTGTCTTTGGATAATTATTGTGATGGAGTGATATCTAATTATTATTTCATTGTAAACTTAATGTTGATACAATGCTGTTGAATGTCTCTGTATCACTTCAAATCAAATTTCATTGGTCACATACACATGGTTAGCAGATGTTATTGCAAGTGTAGCGAAATGCTTGTGCTTCTAGTTCCGACAGTGCAGCAGTGTCTAACATGTAATCTAATATCTAACATGCTCTGATTGTGCCCAGTGATGCATGTTTTCATGTGGACAGTAAGCAGTGAACACTAGCGCTGGTCGGGATCAACACTGCTCCTCCTAATACATCTACATATCTCTAGGTTTGGTGTGTGTGCATAGCACCAATTTCCTTTCACACTCTACTTCGTTCCATGGTTACTGTATAATTTTAAGTGGGCAGAGTGGGTGACCTCCTACTAGTTAGTAGCACTGTAAATCCAGCTCTGACTCTGCCCTAACTACTGTACAGTATGCTCTCACTGTTTCCTTATTATGTGGATCCATGTCTGTTTTTTCTACATTCTAAATTGCCCATTGAGTTCCATGCGATCAGTGTCATATGATGAGCATCTCCCGCTTTCTCTAAATTTTCAATCAGGAATAGCGTTGAGTGTTATTTTGTATTTGCTCGTTAGATATCTGTTGCATGGGAAAGATTGGCTTTAATTAAATGGGACTTTATGTACATTGAGCTCCCATCACCACACTCTGTAACATCTGTGCATGGATGCCAGCTCCCATCACCACCTCCTTAATGAACACACACACACACCTCTCAACAATATGCTATTCTCTCCCCACTAACTGCACCTATATGGTACACAGTAGGGCCGGGATGATACCAGTATCGCAATATTTTTTCCATAGCAAAAATGAAAACATGAAGCAGACCAAACTCTTTGGTCCTTTAAAAACCTGCTGTATGTAAAATATTGTGTGCTATAGATTGGAAAATAAATAAATGTAACTCTGGATGACAACATAATATTTGTTTCCATCATTAGGGCTGTTTTCCTAAAGAAGTTAAATCCACTTCATGTTTTGTTTCCTTCTCCTAGTACACAGCTTATTGCAAGTGATTTTTCCCCTCGATTCTGTTAAAGAAAAGGTCCCAAAGCAATTTCCAGCTGCCGATTCTGAACACTTTGAGGGAGACCAATTCCTTTTGAGCAACCTTAGGAGTGGCAATGGGAAGCCCCTTTATTGTGCTATCTGTGATTTTCCACCCTGCTGTATGTGAGGAAATAGTTTGCCCCACAGCCTGTGCACTCTCTGCAAATAGCATGTGGCTTTGACTGTAGTCTGTTTGAATGGTGCCCTAGTGTTTCAGCACTGGACAGCTCCCGTCCCGGCCATTATCAGTGCTGGTCTGCATTTTAGCACCGGACAGCTCCCATGTCCACAGGAAAGCTGGAGTACATTTCAGCACCGGACAGCTCCCGCAGTACTGGAGAGATGTGAGTGGAAGGGCCCGTTGTCAGCACGTCTGGTTGGACAGCTGCTGTCTCACCACTCTCCTACAGCAATGGTTGGGAAAGATGATGAATGATAGAATGGAAATTAATTATTGCATAATACACTCTATCAAATGAGGGTGCTCGTTTTTGGACAGACAGTTATACTGAGTGAATTACATAATAGTTGACAGGAATAGGTATTTTTGTTCTGGTGCACAATGAGATATGACTCCATCACATTATAGCCTTGTCCATGTGCAGTGACAGACAGTACATTCAAGTAAAACAAATCCTTTGTCTAGTGGCCCCCTTACCTACCAATAGGAAGTTTTAATTTATCTCTCCTTTGAGCTATGTTCACTAAAGTGGCCAAACGAATAATTTATTCTAAAGGCGGAAAACAACTGTGCATTGTGGAACGTGTCAGGACTGCAAGTGTGTGTGTGTGTGTGTGTGTGTGTGTGTGTGTGTGTGTGTGTGTGTGTGTGTGTGTGTGTGTGTGTGTGTGTGTGTGTGTGTGTGTGTGTTTGCGTGTGTGTGTGTGTGTGTGTGTGTGTGTATGTGTTTGCGTGCGCCCATGCATGTGTGAGCGTGTCTGTGTCTATCTCTGTGAGTGTGTGACTCAACTCTAATGTTTAAAGGAAATAGAGTGGCTGGCTAATGACGGTTGACAGAAGCCATCTATTGTGGTCATGTGATACCGAGGCTCAGAGCGACTGAGGCCTTCTCAATATATGGGCTGAAACCACACAAACCTCCACGTCGGAAAACAAAACACCAACCCTGACACCCATATTAGGACTGATTTGAATACTTTACACAACATGATTCAGACCACAACAGCATGTTGAATGCTAAAGGAGTGTTTGAATAGCCCTATAGTTTTCTATGGTCAGGTCATGTAAACTCCTGGTCTTAGTCATATCATTTGATGTTTCAAACGTAGTGGAGCTGATAATCAGGTGATAATGTAGAAATGTAATGTACACTGAGTGTACAAAACATTATGAACACCATGACATGGACTGACCAGGTGAATCCAGGTGAAAGCTATGATCTCTTATTGGTGTCACATGTTAAATCCACTTCAGTCAGTGTAGATAAAGGGGAGGAGACCGGTTAACCTCTTGGGGCTAGGTGGGACGCTAGCGTGCCACCCGTGGTGCACTCCATCAACAGCAGGTGCATTTCAAGAGCGGCAAATTTGAATCCAAATAAATGTCAAAATTCAAATTTTTCAAAAATACAACTATGTTACACCATTTGAAAGATAAACATCTCCTTAATCTAACCACGTTTTACGATTTCAAAAAGGTTTTACGGCGAAAGCATGAATTTAGAGTATGTTAGGACAGTACATTTACAAGAGTTGTGTGTAATGTTTTGTCAAGTCAAAGACAGGGTCACCAAAACCATAAAACCAGCTAAAATGATGCACTAACCTTTTACAATCTCCATCAGATGACACTCCTAGGACATTATGTTAGACAATGCATGCATTTTTAGTTCTATCAAGTTCATATTTATATCCAAAAACAGCGTTTTACTATGGCATTGATGTTGAGGAAATCGTTTCCCTCCAATAACCGGCAGTCAAGTCAGCGTCACAAATTAAATAATTAAAATTAGAAAACATTGGTAAAATATTATATTGTCATTTAAAGAATTATAGATTTACATCTCTTGAACGCAATCAACTTGCCAGATTTAAAAATAACCTTACTGGGAAATCACACTTTGCAATAATCTGAGCACTGCGCCCAGAAAAATACGCGTTGCGATACAGACTAGACGTCATGTTGGGGAGATCTAAAATCGAAAATACTATGTAAATAATCCATTACCTTTGATTCTCTTCATCAGATGTCACTTCCAGGTATCACAGGTCCATAACGAATGTAGTTTTGTTCAAAAAAGCTCATCATTTATGTCCAAAAATCTCCGTCTCGTTAGCACATGATGTAAGCCAGCCGGACTTCTCGTCATGAACGAGGGGAAAAAATATATTTCCGTTCGTTCAAACATGTCAAACGTTGTATAGCATAAATCATTAGGGCCTTTTTTAACCAGAACATGAATAATATTCAAGGTGGACGAATGCATACTCTTTTATAACGTATTGGAACGAGGGTACCCAACATGAACTAGCGCGCCAGGTGTCTAATGGGACATCACCGTTCCATGGCTCTTGTTCGGTCAGATCTCCCTCCAGAAGACTCAAAACACTTTGTAAAGGCTGGTGACATCTAGTGGAAGCAATAGGAAGTGCCAAAATATTCCTAAACCCCTGTGTTTTTCAATGGGATAGGTTTAAAGTCAATACAACACATCAGGTATCCACTTCCTGTCAGAAAATGTCTCAGGGTTTTGCCTGCCAAATGAGTTCTGTTATACTCACAGACACCATTCAAACAGTTTTGGAAACTTTAGAGTGTTTTCTATCCATATATAATAAGTATATGCATATTCTAGTTACTGGGTAGGATTAGTAACCAGATTAAATCGGGTACATTTTTTTTATCCAGACGTGCAAATGCTGCCCCCTAGACCCAACAGGTTAAAGAAGGATTTTTAAGCCTTGAGACATGGATTGTGTATGTGTGCCATTCAGAGAGTAAATGGGCAAGATAGAATATTTAAGTTCCTTTGAACGGGGTATGGTAGTAGGTGCCAGGTGTACTGGTTTGTGTCAAGAACTGCAACGCTGCTGGGTTTTTCACACTCAACAGTTTACCATGTGTATCAAGAATGGTTCACCACCCAAAGGACATCTAGCCAACTTAACATAACTGTGGGAAGCATTGGCGTCAACATGGGCCAGCATCCCTGTGGAACACTTTCAACATCTTGTGAGTCCATGCCCAGATGAATTGCCCAGATCAATAGTATGAATATTCTTAATGTTTTGCAAACTCAGTGTATGTTCCTTCTTTATCTGTTCATATCTGTTCATATCAACAACACTGACTATATTTAATCAAGAGCACAATAAATGCACACACACCTGTCCTGCAGGATCTTTCTATCTGTAGATATGAATCAATGTGCCAGTGAAGTCTATCTAGGTGAGACGACTGTCAGAGACATGCATCAATGTGAGACGACTGTCAGAGATATGAATCAATGTGAGACAACTGTCAGAGATATGAATCAATGTGCCAGTGAAGTGTATCCAGGTGAGACAACTGTCAGAGATATGAATCAATGTGCCAGTGAAGTGTACCCAGGTGAGACGACTGTCAGAGATATGAATCAATGTGCCAGTGAAGTGTACCCAGGTGAGACGACTGTCAGAGATATGAATCCTCAGATCTCAATCAGTGTAGTGGAAGATTCCTGGCAGCGGGTATAACTATAATTCAAACCCAAAGCCTCCTTAGACACCACTGTGTCACAATGGGGGACCACAGAGAGTGAGCCATGGATTACATCCCAGAAGCTGTGCACTCTGCCAGGGGGCTCTGACTGTGTGGTTGGGCACTGTGAAGAACCCATAAGGTGGTTTGATTCAGGGTATTGGCACTTTAGATTGTAAGCACATGTGGTCTCAAGGCAGGTTTGGTGCCGTGATATGGATACAGCCAAGTGGGGTTGCTCTTCAGCTATTTGCAGTTGCACACTGGTTTTATAAAGGAACACAAGGGCTCCTAACTATATGATGCTGTTATACAACAGCTATCATGCTATGTATTCCACTGACAACATGGAGCTCTATTGTGGAGACACTGTGTTGAAAGGGGGAAGTCGACAAAGGCTCAGCCAGGTATGGTGCTTCTCTGTGATGTGTTGGAACACAGGAGTCCAGAAATGGCACTGTGAGATGTTCTGAGAACATGGGGTGTTGCTTTGTTTGTGGTGTTTAGACATAGGCCTACAGTTCATGGGGCATGGATGATCAGGTGTAATGCTGTGCTTTGTTTGGGAACACCTGGGACTTCTGACAGGTGTGATGCTGTGTCATATAAAAAGCACAATAATTCAGTTATGATGCTGTTTCCAACAAAGAACCCTAGAATACTTGATGATGACCATCACTCTCAAACAAAGAGGCTTGACTCAAGTGCGGTGCTCTGTGCATTGTAAGACAACATTAGCCTGTGAGTCTTGTATAAAGGGCATGGGTTCCGGTATGGCACTGTGTGCATGGAGACTAAACACAGGCTTGGTGCTCTGTACTCTGCATCAGCCCTCCAGGTTGTGCTGGGGCTCCACGCTGCTCTGCTGGGTTGGGAGGCCATGCCGCTCTGCTAATACCCATCTAGCTGGGCCCTGGGCCTGGGAAGGCCTGTTGTTTGTTGTAATCCGAGACCGGATGTAGCAGCCAGGGCTACCCAGTAGCCTGCAGGGGCCCAACTTATAATTAATGGCCTCCCAGCCTGCCTGCCGGTGTGAAGGAGAGGAGAGGGGCCTGTGGCAGGCTTTCTGGAGCTAGGTGATTGATTCACCTGGATAGTTCCCTTCGTGATAGCCAGGGCCCTACCTATACTCTAAGCGATAAGTGCATGGTGAGGTACACTAGTTTGAGCTCTGTACATGTTATTGCATTTCACACCTACGCATATGGCTTGGGCACTGTTGTCACTTAGTAATGAAATGTGTGCACGGTCCCCTGCTTCAGAAAACATCTATCAGAAGTCGGAATACATCACATAGCCACTAGTGGAAATATAAACTTCCCACCTTTGCCTGGTATCTAGAATCTGCAACCTAATGCAATGTAAGATGGCCTTGATACGAGGCTATACGAGAAAAGAACTCACACAGTCTGCTACACACTACATGAACACACTGTGCAGATGTGTGTGTGTGTGTGTGTGTTTGTTTGTAAGGTAGTGTGTTTAATATGAAGTGTGTACTGTGTACCCTGTTCTGTTGGGTTAGCCCGCTATCTGTGGCTGCCAGGCAGGCCGACTGCTTCATCACTTAAAGAAACGTATGACTTCTCCCTCCCTGGGAAATGGAGCATGCTGGGAAAGGTTCTGGCCAACGGACCAGCACAGTGTGACATTATTAGAAATGTGTAATGTGCATATGGGGAGATACTGCACCAGGAGTGCCAGGGAAGGGGATTTGTGGATTTCCGTGAAAAGTATCCCTTGTTATTAAAACAAGATGGATGGAATGGGATTGTGCAGAGGTTTGAAACGCAGCAGTGTGTTATGTGATTTAACAGTGGTGGCCCCCAGAAACAGCTTCTACTGACCCACATTTAGCCACTACTACTAGCACTATAGTAAAGAAAAGTGCAGTGGGACTTTGGGAAAGCAAGTGATAGAGATGCAGGGCTGTACTGGAACTCTCAGCAGTTTTCAGCATAGGTCAATAACCTAACATTTACATTTTGCCCGTGATGTTTTATTTGTGCCTGAATCTAAATCAATGCTCCGGTCACTTGGTACTACTCCTCAAACCCTGATATCCAATAGGCCTGTCACTACTCCTCAAACCCTGATATCCAATAGGCCTGTCACTACTCCTCAAACCCTGATATCCAATAGGCCTGTCACTACTCCTCAAAACCTGATATCCAATAGGCCTGTCACTACTCCTCAAAACCTGATATCCAATAGGCCTGTCACTACTCCTCAAACCCTGATATCCAATAGGCCTGTCAGTCAATACTAGACCGCCATTAACGATTCCCAATTAGCCGTAGTGCTAATGAGTGATTTCGTTTAACATACCAATCATATAGTACATGTGGAAAATTATGTTTTTAATTAATGGGTAAATGTTAGAAAATGACATAAGGAATTTAAAATAATGTTCCTTATCGCAAGGGTAGTTTTTATTAACGGCATTCATACAGAAGTGGTTTTGTCATGCTTGAAGCTAAGGTAAGAGAAATAAATGGTGTATCCAGTGTCATTAGGAGTAAATGTGTTGAACCACTGGTTAATCTGGGATTAATGAATTCATTCAGAATGATGACGGGGTAGTCACAGAAGCACAGGTTGAGTAAGTTTAGATAAGTGTACTACGCATTATTCACAGCTCTGGTCCTACTGGGTATCAACACCTTTACAGGTTGAATCACAGACGTACTGGGTGAATAGCACACAGACTGAAGGTTAAAGTATTGGGGAGGGCCGAACATTGAACATTATGCACATGTTATAGGAGCACTTGTTCAATAACACCTGCCTATAAGTCTACCTGTGAAAGGGATTGCAAATTAGAGCTGCTACCTTCTGAAGCTCCAGTACTTACAGTCAACATGGTATGGGGAATGGCAAAACTGGGTAAATCCATTGCTGAATTAAATTCTGTTAATTCATGACATTCATAAGTAATTCATATGGCCATTTAGCAAATATGTTGAAATGGAACATAACGCTCATTAGCTGTTTGAGTATACGTTATGATGGGTTGTTTGCTGATCTACCACATGCTGGCTTCCCTGGCTCCTGCTGGCTTCCCAGGCTCCTGCTGGCTTCCCTGGCTCCTGCTGGCTTCCCTGGCTCCTGCTGGCTTCCCTGGCTCCTGCTGGCTTCCCTGGCTCCTGCTGGCTCCTGCTGGCTTCCCTGGCTCCTGCTGGCTTCCCAGGCTCCTGCTGGCTTCCCAGGCTCCCTGAGCCTATATCAGTCACATTGCAGCTTTTTTAAGTTGCATTGCTGCTTTATAAAATCTTCTTTTACTTTTCATTCCATTGTTGTTATTGTTACTGATGTCGTGAGCTGGGTAAAAGCATATGGTGTACTGTGTGATATTGAAGCTGGGATTGGATACTGACGATAAGCTTCTTAGCCTAATAAAGTCATAGTGACTAGTATCATGCCAAGTTGACTCCTCTTATTTATCTAGGCAGGCAATACAAAAACAATTGAAAGGCATTAGGTTTAAATCATTTTAGTGCATTTTATTCATTAGTTTCTTATGGAAGTGAATGTGGAGTTAGTGACAGAGGGGACAGTTACCCGAAAAAGTTGAAATCCTCATAGCTGAATCATTGGTCTTTCATTATTTTGGAAGCTCTTTTTGTGAACATAAAAAATGTTCCATCTCAAGGGAATATGTCACTACGCTGTCGATTACCTCTGCATTCCACGGAGGTCATGTTAGATAATCACATCCATGAGCCAGGGAACCACACTCGGTCAATGTTTCACAAGCCGGAGTTCAGAAATCAACATAAGAAACTGCATTAGCTTAGGTTCACGTTAGGTTCAGTGACTAGTGAGTGACATCGTAGAGCATGTTCCTCGACCATGCAGTGCTGTGGTTGGCCCCCTTCACATCCTGGGTCATGAATCCAGCCAGAGGGAGCTTGTTGGACAGGGCCAGGGTGTGACAGCATACAATGTACCATTGATTTATCTCCTCTGACAGAGGGACCTTGGCTCTGCATGGCAATTGCATCGCTGTTATAAATCATGCAAGACCTCACCCAGCGCACTGGAAATTAATTAACTCTTAGCAAATCAGCATAGGCCTGACTATTCACACTTGCTAATGTGTAGCTTTGTCAAGGAACTGGGCTTTCTGAACTTTGCAAAGGTATTAGGCATGTGTAGACCTGCACAGGGTGTCTTTCAGAGAGAGGGAGGGAGATATAGATATAAGAGAGACGGGAGGGGGGGGGAATTGTAGAGAAAGATAAGGAGGGAGAGCTCCGACTAAAACCTAAAACATTGGATGTGATATTTAAGTGTCCTTCCTTAATTACCAAGCAATTCTCTAGATTGAATTACTGTCCATTTTCCAGCTGAACACCCTTAATTAACAGCTTACCGCATACTTCTCAATATACTTCTTAATTCCCCTCCATTACAAGGTTGGGCACAAATGTTGCACTCTATGAAATGGGACTACTCGTCCTCAATGACTGTCGAATGGAGCTCTCAAGTCACTGAAGGCTCAATAAACGGCAAACAAAATGTTCTCACTAGATGGAAGTATTCAATTGAATTGATTTGTTTCATCCTTTATGTCAAGAGACTTCCTTTATGGGAACTGAAGCTCTATTGAAGTGCTTGAGAAAGTCATGTACAAGTCCTGTCAGGGTCACCACATAAGATTTCAGACCTGTTTAATTCCAATGGACAATTCCAAGGTTTTTAATTATTCCTCTGATCTCATTGTCTAAAGGATTTCATTACTGAACTAATAGGATAGACCACCATTTTCCAGCTCGTAATCAGTTACTAATGGAAAAGTATAATATCTGAACTGGCTGACCCTCGAGGACCGGTACTGTCTAATAATCTCACCGCTCGTACTGTCTGGAAGGCTCCTTTAAAGAAGTAATTCAGTATGCTCTACCTGTCTTGTCATTTCCCAGGTACTTGTGACCAGAGAATGGCCAACGACTAAACAGAAGTGTAATAGATATTCAGCTCTCATTTTATTGACTGGAGAAAATTACCAAGGTCCTAAAGTGAATTTATTGGTACTTAGTCCCTTTTTAAGAGGCCTTTCTCAAGCTGAATTTGAATACGTATTGGACACGGACAATGTTTTACTGACTACAGCTAGAGGACACCACTTTGACCATTGTAGAGTGGCGTCTGATATGCTATACGCTTTCACTCATTTCTTTAGTCTGTGAAATTAGATGAGAGTGCTTAGTATGTTCATCACTTCTTTCTGAATCCAGATGCCTCCTGTGGATAAGGTCAACACGAATAGCGAGGGATAATTCCTTTTGCTGCAAATGCTTTACATTTGAATCATCAAATGTCCTGACTGAGACAGGAAATAGTTATATTTGATTAACAACCTTATTTTATCCATATGCACCCTTATCATTTTTACTCAACTTTGTTCTAATCAAAACTTATCAGAACATGCATGCAGTGTTTGTTTACTTATTACTACCATTGTTGCTGTCACAAATACACTACTATTACTTGTTGTAATATTGTTAGGTCTACTATATGATTCAAATCCTGACAAATATACAGACTTTTGGTGTTGGTCCAGTTAAGCAATTATTTAATAAAAATTCTAAGATCTACTTATGAAGAATTCCGGTCTTTGTTTTCCTAATTTGCTAGGGCCGTGAAAAAGCAGTCAGAACAGCTTTGAAAATGTTAAAGAGCTTTGATTCCTTTGTTGTCATGTTCTGATATTTATGACTAATTGCTATGGAAGCACTCAAATCGTTAAAGTTCCCACACTTTCAGTTTATTAAAAAAGACCTCAAAAATGACATTGGAAATTGCAATTACAGTAAGTGTCTCCTTTTGGGGTGTCAGCACTAAAAGGGATCAAACTCAGCTTCTAGGGGTTTCAAAAAGTTCCACATTTCTCAGGAAATGGAATGAAAAGTGCTGTTCTTGACTGTGTGCTCAGTGGTAACAAATATGTTCAGTCAGTAGCAATTACTAACTCCCCTCCAAAAATGCTGCACTTCTACCTATGATTACTACCTGGAACATATACATTCCAAATGATAGGTTTTTAATAGTTACTTGTCAAAAAGCAAAAAAAAGCTCCTTTACCAAACTACTACCGTACTCCCTCTCAAAACACAGATGGAAAAACAATTATGCATTTTATAGTACCTCGCTCCCAATTGATTGCTGGTAGCATTATGACATGCCTTTTAGCATTTGCAATATAGTGAGCAGAAGTCCGCAGCATTTTGTACTGTAGTGCTACCTAAACACATTTAACGCTAGGCCATAAATGTTAGTAGTAGTAGTATATTTAAAGGGAGGCAGTTTGTAAGGGATATAGTTTTATGTATCTTATCCTGTAATCAAACAAGTGCCCACTCTTTTAGCAGAGTTGTTACTGTGTATTCAAAGTGGTAAGCAAGTAGTATATTTTCCAAGGGGTAATATACATTCATATTAGCCATACAATTATTTAACCATACTACAGTATGGTGAGAATCTCCAATAGTGTACGCAAGGTAAAGCTATTCCTTTCGTCATCTACAGAACAATAGATCCATTATGTTACACAGGATATATATTAATAATGTTTAACACATGCTAAAAGACATGAAGGCAGCATCTACGTATCTATGTGGGCTTTACCATTTCTGTTACAGGTAAAATTCCCTTTGGTAAAGCACTGTACTCTACGTTTTGAGTGATGTGCTTCATGGCAGTTTCTTATTCATCATATCCTATGTGATATCACTTTCCTTTGGGCTGATATATCCTCACACTCTTTCATTCACAACTAATAACATCACTTCATTGAAAATACAGTGGTAGTGTTCTGAAGAAGCATACAGTAATGTAATCTAGTGATGGAGGAAATAATTGATACAGTTACATATGGGATATTATTTTATTTATTATTTTAAATATCGCAGTATTATTTTCTGGATTTTCCCTTCATAGCTTGTTCTCCATCCTCTTTTTAAAAAGGGAGCCAATTTGTTTTCAGCATTTTTATTTCCATGACTGATCAAAACTAGTTTTCTCATGGCTTTCCCTCTGCAGCAGACATACAGTGCCTTCTGAAAGAATTCAGACTCTTTGACTTTTCCCACATTTTGTTACGTTACGGCCTTATTGAAATTGTATTTATTTTTTTTACTCAGCAAATAACACACAATACCCCATAATGACAAAGCGACAACAGGTTTTTAGAATTTTTTGCAAATATAAAAATATATACCTTATTGACATAAGTATTCAGACCCTTTGCTATGAGACTCGAAATTGAGCTTAGGTGCATCCTGTTTCCATTTATCATCCTTGAGATGTTTCTACAACTTAATTGGAGTCCACCTGTGGTAAATTCAATTGATTGGACATGATTTGGAAAGGCACACACCTGTCTATAAAAGGTCCCCCAGTTTTTGCTCTGCATGCCAGAGCAAAGACCAGGCCATGAGGTCGAAGGAATTGTCCCAAGAGCTCTGAGACAGGATTGTGTCGAGGCACAGATCTGGGGAAGTGTACCAAAAAATGTCTGCAGCATTGAAGGTCCCCAAGAACACAGTGGCCTCCATCATTCTTAAATGGAAGAAGTTTGGAACCACCAAGACTCTTCCTAGTGCTGGCCGCCCTGCCAAACAATCGGGGGAGAAGGGCCTTGGTCAGGGAGGTGACCAAGAACCCGATGGCCACTCTGACAGAGTTCCTCTGTGGAGATGGGATAACCTTCCAGAAGGACAAACATCTCTGCAGCACTCCACCAATCAGGCTTTTATGGTGGAGTGGCCAGACAGAAGCCACTCCTCAGTAAAAGGCACATGACAGCCCGCTTGGAGTTTGCCAAAAGGCACCTAAAGACTCTCAGACCATGAGAAACAAGATTTTCTAGTCTGATGAAACTGAGAGGATGTGCAGAGAAGAATGGGAGAATCTCCCCAACTACAGGTGTGCCAAGCTTGTAGCGTCATACCCAAGAAGACTCAAGGTTGTAATCGCTGCCAAAGGTGTTTCAACAAAGTACTGAGTAAAGGGTCTGAATACTTATGTAAATGTGATATTTCCGTTTTTTATTTTTAATAAATTAGCAAACATTTCTAAAACCCTTTTTTTGCTTTGTCATTATGGGGTATTGTGTGTAGATTGATGACAAGAAAAAAACTATTTCATCAATTTTAGACTAAGGCTGTAACGTAACAAAATGTGGAAAAAGTCAAGGGGTCTGAATACTAAGACCGCATGGAGTTGCAATATAATCACAGTATTGAATCGCAATACATATGTGACCGACCACCTCTATATGGTCTTATGTAGCAAAATTTGAAATTATGTTTTTTACATTGGATAAAGGTAGATACTCCGAGCTAGAAAATGATATAACATACACTGCAGTTGAGGAACAATGGGGAAAATAATCTGCTAAATTTATAACCCGACTTTTGAGAAAAAGGCCATTAAATGTTCTGGTACACCGACTGGAGAGCTCTTCTTTCTCTACAGCCATTAAGCATCGTTCACACCCTCTTAAGCCTTAGCCCCACCCATCTCTTTAAGGATTCATATGTGAGGCCATGTACTAAACAGAGTGAGTAGTTTAGAAAACAACCAATGATTTCAAGACTAAAAGTGGTAAAAGTAGTAGCCTACAATAGCAAATAAATTCCGTTAAAAATACACTTTATCTAGTCCTTGGCCTATATCCTAATCTGACTTTGGTGCAGGTCATGTTGTTCTTCACATTACCATCTATGGTAAACACACACTATATCAATTAAAATCAAAGTTCATTTGTCACATGCACAGATACAGCAAGTGTAAACAGTGAAATGATTACTTGCATAGTAGCAATATCAAAAACAAAGTGTCTGGATAAAAATATTTTAGCATTATTAGATGAAGCTTACCTGACACACTTGTCTAAATTGATGGGTCATCTAACTAAGTGGATGGGTCACTGTTGTCTAGACATGTACACATGTTCATAAAATACAATAGATTACCGTAATCAGCCCCAGACACACCTGGCTAACTTGATGGGTCATGTCATCATCTGGCGAGGTGAAGTATTTTGTTTAGACATGTAGCATAATCCCAACTCATACTACTACCAATACAAACATTGTCATAGCTGTAGTATGAATCTGCAGGTAGCTAAAGCTAACAACTAGGTTCAATGTTAGCTACCTAACATTAGGCTATAACTAGTAATGCAAATTGTTTCTGATTTTAATAATATTACTACACAGATCATACATGTGAAGTTAGCTAGCGAGCCAGCAAGCTAGTGTTCGCTAGCTAGCTAACAGGTAGGCCGTCATTGTAAATAATAATTTGTTCTTAAAACCTGTTAGGGACTAGCGGAACGCCTCACCAATATCCAATGGTAGAGCGTGGCGCGAAATACAAATACCTTAAAAATGCGATAACTTCAATTTCTCAAACATATGACTATTTTACACCATTTTAAAGACAAGACTCTCGTTAATCTAACCACGTCCGATTTCAAAAAGGCTTTACAGCGAAAGCAAAACATTAGATTATGTCAGGAGAGTACCCTGCCAAAAATAATCACAGCCATTTTCAAAGCAAGCATATATGTTACAAAAACCAAAATCACAGCTAAATGCAGCACTAACCTTTGATGATCTTCATCAGATGACACTCCTAGGATATTATGTCATACAATACATGCATGTTTTGTTCAATGAAGTTCATATTTATATCAAAAACCAGCTTTTTACATTAGCATGTGATGTTCAGAACTAGCATACCCACCGCAAACTTCCGGTGAATTTACTAAAATACTCACGATAAACGTTGACAAAAAACATAACAATTATTTTAAGAATTATAGATACAGAACTCCTTTATGCAATCGCGGTGTCAGATTTTAAAATAGCTTTTCGGCGAAAGCACATTTTGCAATATTCTGAGTAGATAGCTCGGCCATCACAGGCTAGCTTATTTGACACCAACCAAGTTTGGTGCTCACTAAACTCAGAATTAATATAAGAAAAATTGGATTACCTTTGCTGTTCTTTGTCAGAATGCACTCCCAGGACTTCTACTTCAACAACAAATGTTGTTTTGGTTCAAAATAATCCATAGTTATATTGAAATAGCTCCGTTTTGTTCGTGCGTTGAGGTCACTATCCAAAGGGTGACGCGAGGGCGCATTTCATGACAAAAAAATTCAAAATATTCCATTACCGTACCTCGAAGCATGTCAAACGCTGTTTAAAATCAATTTTTATGCAATTTTTCTCGTAAAATATCGATAATATTACATTTACATTACATTTAAGTCATTTAGCAGACGCTCTTATCCAGAGCGACTTACAAATTGGTGCATTCACCTTATGATATCAAGTGGAACAACCACTTTACAATAGTGCATCTAAATCTTTTAAGGGGGGGGGGGGGGGGGGTTAGAAGGATTACTTTATCCTATCCTAGGTATTCCTTAAAGAGGTGGGGTTTCAGGTGTCTCCGGAAGGTGGTGATTGACTCCGCTGTCCTGGCGTCGTGAGGGAGCTTGTTCCACCATTGGGGTGCCAGAGCAGCGAACAGTTTTGACTGGGCTGAGCGGGAACTGTGCTTCCTCAGAGGTAGGGGGGCCAGCAGGCCAGAGGTGGATGAACGAAATATTGAAATGTATGAAATGAATAATTGAATATATGAAATGAAATATTCCAACCGGGCGACGTTATATTCATTCATAGACTGAAAGAAAAACATGGAGTCGTCTTGTGCACGCGCACTCCAGTGTCATTGTTCCCTGCCTGACCACTCACAAAAACTCCTTCTGTTTTTTGCCCAGAGACTGCAGAGACGTCATTCCACTTTCTGGCGCCTTCTGAGAGCCAATGGAAGCCTTAGAAAATGTCACGTTACAGCAGAGATGCTGTATTTTTGATAGAGATGCCCTAGAAGGAGAACAAATTGTCAGACAGGGCACTTCCTGTATGGAATCTTCTCAGGTTTTGGCTTGCCATATGAGTTCTGTTATACTCACAGACACCATTCAAACAGTTTTAGAAACTTTAGAGTGTTTTTTTATCCAAATCTACTGATTATATGCATATTGTAGTTTCTGGGCAGGAGTAGTAACCAGATTAAATCGGGTACGTTTTTTATCCGGCCGTGAAAATACTGCCCCCTATCCCAAACAGGTAAACTGACTCTCCTAGTTAAGTAAAGATTACATACAAATAAGAATATTAACAGTATGCTTTAACATGCAACAAAAATGACTTTCTGACTAAATTTGAATCTTATAATATCTGAAAATGTAGCTAGACTCTTATTCCCGTATACATCTATGAACGCTTCACGGCAGACTGGAAGCATTTAACTCTGTTTTGTTTGTAGCTACCTCTTGTTTGGCCAGCTTTGTGTCAAGTCACTCTGGTTCACACTTTCGGTTACTAGTCCAACGCTCTAACCACTAGGCCACCTGCCGCCCCATGATTTAAGGCAAATCTGTAACTAGGCCTCTTAGACCAATCTAAACTCATTTCCCAGCTTGTCTAGCCCATCCATTATCTCGGCCTATCATGACTAGTGGGAAGGTTCCTGCTAGTTTCCATGGCTAAACAAACTAGGCTTGTAATTTAACAATTTTACTTATGGAATAGAAGTTTGTTATTAAGGCACATAAAAGTTCACATGTTCCAGAAAATATTTTGACAAAAAATGACGCTTATGTTAAAATGCTTCTCCTGTGAAGTAGTGACGTGCGACAAATACCTAGTTTCCTGAAACGAATCACGTATAGAATCGTGAGAATCACAATACATATCGTATCAACACCTAAGTATCTTGATACTATCGTATCGTGAGGTCCCTGGAAATTCCCAGCCCTACTGTGATCAGAAGGGAAATGATAAATCCATTACGTTTATCAATCAAATGTATTTAGAAAGCCCTTTTTACATCAGCCAATGTTTATATATATCCATCAGGGGAGAAAATGGCAAATGCATTATGAAAGGCTGAGAGCTGTGTGTGTGTTTGTGCGTACGTGTGTGTTTGTGCGTACGTGTGTGTGTTTGTGTGCTATATTGCTTCTCTTAAGTGTGTTTTGCTTCTCTGGAGGTGAAGGGCACATACCGTAATATCCTGTTTTAGACAGGACAGGCAGGTTCTTACACCTTTACTGTTGCCCCCTTGGGGTGCCATATGCTCCTCACTCTCTCTGTGAAGTGGGAAGCATATGCTCCCATGCTGATGAATCATCTTACACAGTAGCTATCAGTAACACCGCTTACATGTGTCTGGCTTCTACTGTACACAACAGATTCTGTCCATCTTGCAGTATCGGCACTAACTCCTCCTGCTCACTAGGGAGTACACTACACCATCCCTGCTAATGGATTTCATCCTCTATGAGATCACAACAGAAAGAGACATTTGACCAAGGTCTCATTGGGGAGGGCCCAGAACAATGGATATGTCAATCTCAATGTGTGTATGATTACCCCCGGCTTCACTCTTTAGCAGGGGGTTGACGGCAGGCACGTGAGAGCAGGAGATGGTGCAATCAGTTGGAGAATGGCCCCTTTAATAGGATTGGACTGTTTAAAAAAAGAGTATATGTACTCTGTAGATAAGGGGACTGTTTATCCAGTTAATGTGTCACTTTAAATACATTAGGCCCTTTTTGGCTCGCTGCCTCCCTAATCCCAAATAGCATGAGACAAACCATTTATAGATCCGCACATAAATTAGAGTGGCATTGTTTTGGATAATGACACTAATTTCCCTTGTAAGAATAGGGTTTTTGGCCGAAACCAAATGATAGTATGACTCAATTGCGTATTAAATCTCATAATGTGGGGGCACTTTGGGTTTTACAGCATTGTTAAGGTGTGGGGGGCTTATTATTAGATGTAAAACAGAGGTGACCTTGGGCTGCTGGGCTAGAGGCTGAGCGATGGGCTCGGAGGAGTGTGTGTGTTCACTATAGAGGAGAGGGATACATAGGGCTCAGTGCAGCACAGCAGCAGTGGTAGATAGCAGGCCACTATTAGTTTACTCTACTCTATGTTCTCTGTCACAACAAACTCCCAAAGATGAGTCAGTTCTACCATAAACCAAACACTCATCCTGCTCTCTAATTCATGGGTGTCTATGCACTTGTCTACATCTACGTTCTAATGAATGGGAAATGATCATCAAGAACCCAGGATCTGTTGTGGTTTCTAGCCTATCAAAAAACATGTGGGTATGTTGTATTTGTATGAATATATGATCATAAATGTGTTTTCTCTCGTCCAGTTTTACACAAAAGGCCATAATCTTGAGTTTATCTTTACGTTTACCTCTATAAGGTCTTTCTCTACCTCTGTTATCTTGGTTGTCATAAATCGCCTATATTATAGTATAAGTCAGATAGATTCAGTCCATGAGGGACCATTTTAAGTAATGTCTGAAATGTGATTGGTTTCTACTGGAGCTGGTGGGCACTGCCCTGGCTAGCTGCTGGCTCTGTGATTGAGCACAGTTTGAGTTGGCGTGGGAGTAGGAGTGGGCGCCGGGGTACAGATGGACCTTCAGTCCCACTGGCACGGCTGATTGGTAACACCTGATTCTCACTGGACCCTTCCCTAGACCCTGGTAGAATCAAATTATCCCACGTGACCTACTTTTTTTCTATTTAAAGTGATTGCTGTCCATTGTACCTGAACAGCAATAGCGAGATGCGCAAATTACATTCTGTGGCATTGGACAGATACATTTCAGCGTAAATATGTCTTGGTGAAATCACACTGCTGGTGTTGCTGCAGTAATGTAGCAGTGCATTGCTAAGATGATTAGGGTTGGGTGGCTTTAAAAATGCATCTGTGGAGATGTCAGATGGTGATGGCGTCCGGGTGGTACAGAGGTCAGGACCAGGTCATCCACTAGGAAGTGATGAGTCGTCAGAATTGGATACCGCTGTGCTGACTGTCTAAAGACAGCTGTCACAGCAGAAGGAGCCTTCAAAGACCCCTAGGACAGGGATAGACACCTGGTGACAGACCTTTTTATCCAGGAGACAGACGGTACTATTGACTGTCTTTGTGCAATGGCCATGTCATATAAGGGAATATGACCACGTCATATCAGATCATTTTATGGTTTCTTATAACAGTCCTGATTACATTTGCCTGTGATGTAGATTTAAAGACTCCGGAAGATGTAGATTTTAAACCTCCTGCTTTGGGATGGATGTGTCAATGTGTAGTTCATACATGGATAATCTATGAGCAGAATTACTGATTTACCTCAATTAGCCATGAAATCCCCAGTTTGAAAGCGACTGTTTTTCTGGAAGCTGTGCCATTTTCCCCCACATGGGCCAGAACCCTAACAATTCAAGTTCCAGCCAATGAGCTTTAGCCCCTCGCCATTTGAGTGTGTCGGCTAGCATGATGCACACACAGCAGAGCGAAAGAGAGAACAATGACGAGGTGTACATATCTCCACATATGTGACGACGTATGCAATTTTCGGCGCCATTTTTGGCTCATGCGAGCTACTTTCAGAACTTCTAGCTAAAAAGTATACAAATGTACTGGGTGATAATCTTTAATGTGCACATATCAAATTATTGCTTTTTCAATGAGCTTATTTTATCACAATACAATAACATCAGGCCCGTTATTATATAACCTCCATTAATCTTTGTATTTGTTGCTTGTCTCGATGACTCTTAATTAATGATGTCTCGCTATGTTTGACTTTAATGACACTGACATGCCAGTTGTAGGCCTTAGGCAGGACCTGAACATGACATTGATGGCCTCCCTCATCTCTATTGTCTCTCTATCTCTCTCTTTCTCTCTCTCGCTCGCTTTCTCACCCTCTCCCTCCCTGGGTAACATTATTAGCTGTTCAGTCCTGGCTGGGATGATATGATTTCTCTCTTCACATAGATGGCATGGTAGATTATCTAATGGCCTGGTCCTGCGGTGACTCATTGTGGAGAAATATTCCGCCAATCGAGCCCTGCTGCTCCACCCTCATTAACAATAAGTCCTTTGTCACAGACACACAGTTTTGGGGATCCCTACGTTACGACTCGACTGTGCCAAGGCGCCAGCGTAAATTAGCATATTACAATGCCTTGAAACATGCGCCTTACTTCTCTTCGCGATATGTTTTTTATTGTTTGCATTTTTAATGACCTTTACGTCCATGAATGCCAACAATTTAATTAGGGAGCATAATAAGATGTCTGGGTGACATTAAGTTGCTAAGTGTTTCATTTCAATGGGAAGCAGCCTTTCGGTAATGCCGTATTTGCCTAAATACCCAATATCTCACGTCAACTTGTTTGGAAATGGTAATTGGTACATTCTTTACAGGCATTAGCATTTTCTGAATGGGAGACTTGACATCCGTCCATTTGGTGACTGACTAATCAAATGTACTTCTACGAGCTCATTCATTTCCCCCTAATATGTGGTAAAGTTTTCTTATGTTAGACTACTCTAAATACTCTGTTTCAAATGTGAGGCCATTCAGAGTGGACATTATTGAGGTCAAAGACTAAACACAGTGAGATGTGTTTGGTATGTGTAATGAATTTAGTAATAGCCTCTGACAGTACTGATGAGGCACTGACTGTCACCGTCTTCTATCCTCTGCATTTGGAGCTGATATATTTAGATTCATCTCAAAGGTTATGGAAGTCTATCATTGTCCTCGCTTATGAATTATTAAATTTACAGCTGCCCGTAATATTGTGACAGGCATGGCAGGCTGAGGCTCTAGGCTAGGCAGCAGCATTATCGGAAGGCTTGCTGGCTGGCTTGCCATGCCACATGGGCAATGACAAGCCGCAAAGTGCCTTTAGGGTGCCAACTTTCATCAGGGTAAGCGGGGATGACACGGCCTTGTTACTGAACTGACAAACTGTCACAGTGCTGTCAGGCCACACAGTTACTGACTACATGCAGCTATGATCACCTTTAAATTGATGAGAACGACCTTTGGGGAGTGTGTGTGTGTGTGTGTGTGTGTGTGTGTGTGTGTGTGTGTGTGTGTGTGTGTGTCAGAGAGAGAGAGAGAGCACACAAACATCTGCTCGTTTTTGTTTATCTCACTCCCATTTGTATATGTGTGCGTCTGTCTTGTCTGTGTGTGTTTATAACCACAACCTTTCTGCTTTACAACAATAGTATTTCTTTACAGCATGTGGGCGACCACTATTCATTTTGCTAAAGAGAGAGATGAATAGTCCTTATTACTTACAATTCCTTAACACACATTCTTCAGAATCCACCTCGGCTACATGACACTGTCACGAATCCCACCGAAGGTGGCTCCCCTGCCTGCTCGGGCGGCGCTCGGCGGTCGTCGTCGCCGGCCTACTAGCCGCCGCTGATCCCTTTTTCCTTTTCGTTTGGTATGTCTTATTGTTTGCACCTGTTCCTCATTTAGTTCTCTTGATTTATGGTTATTTAAGCCTGTGTAGCCCGCCCAGGTTTGTGAGGGATTATTTGCGTCAGAGTGTGTTTTTGTTATTGGATGTGCTGGCGATCGACTAGTGTTATTTTATGTGCGTGCTGTGTACCTGTTGTTTTGGGCACTTCGCATTACACGCCGGTTGTGTTGGCGTCGACCGTTTTTGTGTTTTACGGAATAAACACATTATTTCCTTACCTCTGCTCTCTGCGCCTGACTCCTACCACCACTCCTAGCATTTACTGACAGACACCCAATCCTCACTTAGTTGCTGTCACTGTTTTTACTGTAGAATGAAATGAAAGTTGAAAGTTCAATTGCATTAAGCAAGCTAAACATCAGGCCTATGTTTAATAACCAACATATTTCAACATCCAAACAAAGGCCAGCCTGCTGACAAACTGAATGCTGTGATCAAGGATATTTCATTTCAGCCCAGAATAGAGTAAATTATGTAAAGTTAGCAGACATGAGGACACAGTCACAGACTCTTTTAGCTATGTAGGGCACAGTATTTGTATTTATTAGAGATCCCCATTAGGGATCCCCATTAGCTGCTGCCGAGGCATCAGGGATTAGTTCAGTTGGATGCTACATTTGAAAACGATCTTAAATTAAACTCAGTTTAAAATAATACATGTGTATTTGTCCATTCTCCCTTCATAATGAAATCTTGCACGTTGATTTTAGATCAATTTAATCTCTCCAAAATGCCCAACATAGACGACTAACACGAGCAAAAATGGAAATGAATACCTGAAATACAATATTATAGAGTCAGTGCGGCTCTGCCGTGACTGGGGAATGGGTCCTGCGTGTGGAGACTCTTTGGGTACACAGTGCTGGTAATAAGTGTTATGCTGACAGCAAGTGTTCAGTAGATTTCACTCAGGGACATCTGGGCTACCTTCCGATGCCTCGGCCAAGATTAACAGGGTTTTATCAAGGATTTGGGCAAGCTCCAAACAATCCCGTCCCCTCTGTGCTGCAAGCTTAATGAGATCACGAGTTAACAGAGAAGGTAAAGTGAAAAAAGACCATGGAGTAACTCAGTTTTAGGTTTGTCGTATGAATAACCAATAGCTTTTACTGTTACCTTCGTACCCATTTGTACCTTGGTTGCTATTGACGTGATAAGGCATTCGCCACACTCATGAGGTCTTGAGAAGGTTGTTCTCGTGGTTGAACCTTTTGTCATTCTATTTGTGTAAAATCAGCCACGCTTCTCCCCTGCTCTCAGTGGCTTGTGGGTACAATGGCACGCCTCAGGGTAGACATTCCATCCCTGATGCCCTTGCTGGGAGCGTACATGCTTCAACAACATCTTTCCCCACACAGGCGTGCACACACACACACACACACACACACACACACACACACACACACACAAGCCAATGTGTCGTTAATGGCGAAAGGACCTGTGGCTGTACCTCTGTATCATGTGAACGTCTGGATGTTTGCCCAATAACAACACTCATAGCATTTTGTGACGTTCCCCAGCAAGAAAACCAAAAACTGTTGCTCAAACGGAAAGGAGGTGGTGTTTAAGGAAGGGTTCTGAAAGACACTCATGGGAGAGTCCACTGAAAGTTGACTAGCAACAACAACTAGAACCTAAATGACACCCACCAAGAGCACCCACTAAATTTGCCCAAGAAGAGGCAAAGAAAAGAAAGTCCACATAAGGCTCTAAAGTCAGCAAGTGATTGGCAGCCAAAGTGTCTCTCTTAAATCTGTCCCCCTCTATTGGTTTAAAATGGCCACCTCTAATGAGTGCCACCTCATTTTTAGACCTGCACACAGGAGCACATCCTCTGTCAAGGTCAATAGCCCAATCGCCAAATATGAGAAGCTGCAGATAACACACAATGATGTTCTTTTAGATGAGGGCTTGACATTTCACAGCCTACACATTTTGATCCTACGACAGTACAGTCAGCAGAACTGTTACCACACTGTCCTTTTATGATAAGGAAAGATGCTGAAAGCTTACTTTTTGAAAGGTTTTTGAAAAGTTTTCCACCTGATTGTCCCATGAGGAGCCTAGCCCATAACTTTTGTCCTATTATCATCCACTGTGGATTGTACTGCTGCTGTAGTGTTCTTGGTAGATCATTCTTTCTTTGTTAATAAAGTTCCAAAGAAGTGAGGTTATACATAAAAAATATTGAGTAAACAACTTGTCTACAAATCTGTCCGAGTCGAAGTCCAGAGCTATGGTGTCAGCCTTCCTTATCATACTGTACCATATCAAGTGACTGCTTCTCTCCCGGTCTTTAAAGCCCTGTGGTGCTCCTGATGTACTGTATGTGTGTGCCCTGTACTAGAGCGGCAGTGACGAGGGCAGCTCACAGAGCAATCCTCTCCTGCTGTGTCCACTGACCCCAGAGTCAGTAGGTTAATGACCAGCGCCATTGAATGCCATCCCTCATACTGTACCTGCCACTAGCCTGGGAGCAGCTCCGCCCCCCTGTCCCTGACCTTGTCACCCACCCCTGACAAATACTGTATCAAGCACATAGCTCTCAGAGGCTGTCTCGGTACCCAGCGACCGCGGAACCCCAGTAGTCGATAGCATCACAGTCCTGTGCTTTGATCCCTATCTGGCCAGCTTGGTTATTTTCCTGCCTGCTTTATTTCTCTCCCATCAACTTGCCCTCTGAGTCCGATCTCACCCGGCTTCGTTTACATTTTTCAAGGTTGCGCCTTTTCTTTTTCCTTTTTTAACTGATCCACTTCCCCTTTGGTGTCGTAGCTCTTTATGTTAATGCTGACGGCCTGTTCGCGCTAATGTATTCATTAGGTTTACAGGACTGTTGATGATTTGTGGAGATAGCGAGAGGACGGAGCACAGCGAGGCAGCGTTTTCTCAACTGCTATTGACAATAAAATTGAATCCTAGGTGACGGATAGCGAACAGAATGGCATACCCATTGTCTTATCCCCATTAGTTAGGACGCTACTGATTTTAAGTCTGCTCATACAAACAGGGAGCATGCAAGCAAAGGTCTAAGCTATCCACCATGATGATTAATGTTGTTTGTTAGGCCCGTGACGTTTTACTGACCTAGAGGTTTTGATCAATCAATTTTGGATTAACGGCAGAGTTTTAACTTATTGGTTGGGAAGCAGTCATCATTATACAGATATCATGTAAACTGCTTGGAAATTCAATTCAGTTCCCAAATACCTCTCTACCCATTTGACACAGTGTAGGATTACACAGAAATGTAGCCTTTTCCCTCCTAAGAGTGACTGTTAATACAGCTAGCTCTACGGAGTAGCCGAGTCTTGACCTTAAGAGAGAGCAAGCACTTCACTAGAATGTTAATGCAAACTTATCACAGACTTCAGTCACCCCTGAACTTTCCGTTCAATTTCCCCAAAGACTCATGTGCCTCTTTCAGACACAGATTGCAGCTAAACATGCACGCACGCACACATGCACGCATCCACACACATAGCGATGCAAACATACAAACACACCCACAAAAAAATTGGGTCAATTGTTAAAAGTGTCAATTGTTTAAGGTTGTCACAAAATCTCTTTCTCTCTCTTCCTCTCTGTAGAGATGTCAGGTTTGGGGGCAGACATCTCTCAGGTGCATTGGAAGCAGCAGTGGCTTGAGAACGGGACGCTGTATTTCCACGTGTCCATGAGCACCTCTGAGCAGCTGATACAGACCACCGTGCCCACGGCCCAGGAGCCTGCTCACGTCCTGCACGAACACATGCACCTGCTGCACATCTCTGTTATGGTAAGAAACACACTCTTACCCCCTCTTGACCCCGCAACACCCCATCCTCATATCTCTCCACATCCTCTCTTTCTCTCTCTTACCACCTCTTCACCACTCTCTCCTTTTTCTTTGCCTCTTGACTCGCTGTCCTCAGGTGAACTGCAGTATCATGTGTCTCATCCATCCGTGCTGTCCAATGCACTGATATGCTTTAGTCTGCAAATCTCTCACCCACCCTCAGTGTGTGCCTCTGCTGACTAGCACAGCACTGTTCCGGGGCATAAACATCAGCAGGCTCTACTGATATCACTCTACTGAGTGATGAGCCAGAGGTTATTCCAGGCCAGCTGGTTGTGTGATCTAAAGGGGGTTCAGACTCAGAGCAGACCTTATTTCATGCTTTCAGTCACCGCTCTTGGTTTTCTTTTGATACTCCTACTGTGACTTGATGTGAATGGCAGCATGTGTGTCTGCGTGGAATCTCATCATCTGTGAAATGGGGGAAGGATATTGAATAGTAAGGAAGGGGGAGGAAGTACACTACATGGCCAAAGGTATGTGGACAACCCTTCAAATTAGTGGATTCGGCTATTTCAGCCACAGCAATTGCTGACAGGTGTATGCAGCCATGCAATCTCCATAGACAAACATTGGCAGTAGAATGGCCCGTACTGAGAGCTCAGTGACTTTCAACGTGGCACCGTCATAGGATGCCACCTCTCCAACAAGTCAGTTTGTCAAATTTCTGCACCGCTAGAGCTGCCCCGGTCAACTGTAAGTGCTGTTACTGTGAAGAGGAAATGTCTAGGAGCAGCAACAGCTCAGCCGCAAAGTGGTAGGCCACACAAGCTCACAGCGCGTAGCGTGTAAACTTTGTCTGTCCTTGGTTGCAACACTCACTACCGAGTTCCAAACTGCCCCTGGAAACAACGTAAGTACAGTAACTGTTCGTCGGGAACTTCATGAATGGGTTTACATGGCCAAGCAGCCACACACAATCCTAAGATCACCAATGCATAGTGCCAACTGTAAAGTTTGCTGGAGGAGGAATAATGCTCTGGGGCTGTTTTTTTGTGGTTCGGGCTAGGCCCCTTAGTTCCAGTGAAGGGAAATCTTAATATTACAGCATACAATGACATTCTAGACGATTCTGTGCTTCCAACTTTGTGGTAACAGTTTGGGGAAGGCCCTTTCCGGTTTCAGCATGACAATGCCCCCATGCACAAAGCGAGGTACATACAGAAATGGTTTGTCGAGATCGTTGTTGAGGAACTTGGCTGGCCTGCACAGAGCCCTGATCTTTACCCCATTGAACACCTTTGGGATGAATTGGAATGTGGACTGCGAGCCAGGCCTAATTGCACACTATCAGTGCCCAACGTCACTGATGCTCTTGTGAATGGAAGCAAGTCCCCACAGCAATGTTCTAACATCTAGTGGACAACCTTCCCAGAAGAGTGGAGGCTGTTATAGCAGTAAATGTTCAACAAGCAGGTATCCACATACTTTTACCCATCTAGTGTAGATCTGACTGGGATGAGGAGTCAAGGTGTACACATCTGGCCTCTGGGCCCAGGATGTCTCCTGGCTCTTTGAGTGAGCATCATTAAGTGTAATTCTGTCAGTTCTGTGGCAGGTTCAAGTCGGGCACTCTATTCTTTTGGCATTGAGCTGTCTATTTCTCACTCTCTCCATTCCTCCTCCATTCAGTCTCTCCATCACAGGCCTCCCCCAGCCCGCTGTGGACATCACCGTCTCTGTTAGGGAAAGACATCTTATTGACATGGAACTCTGATAAGTTGATTGATCGTGCAGTTTATTCTGATTTGTGTAGATCATCCATATTGTTGGAATTTAAATGCTTTTGTTATTTGTGTTAATATAACATTTTTGTGTAAATTACATTGAGATTGTGTGTTCTGGAGTTTTCCCACACTAAATCAATGGCAGAAATATATATAAATATAATTGACAAACCAATATACCCTCAATGTTACTCTTTCAATTCAGTACTTTTTGCTGTCTATATGCTATGTTAGAGTTCCAAAAGAAACATTGACGCAGGGAATGCTTATGTCCTTGCAACTTGTGCATGATTCCAATCAGTCAATGTGAAAGATGGGATTGTGAAATAGGGTTAAAACTTATGTAATACAGTATAATAAAGGTATGCTTTCAAGCTCAAATTCTTAGTAACTTCCCAGATTAATGTGTATGTTTAAGGGTCAGATCTTCCCTGGTCTCATGTGTCTTTATTCAAGGACAGTGGGTTCACATTAAGCATCATATCACCTTAAGTAATGTGCAGTATGGAGCTTACAAGGGCACATTTCCTGCCCCAGGGGATGCGTTACTTTCAGCAGACCTTCAGGGTTTTATAACTCTCCTTCGCAAATCTTGCATTTCTACTTACCATACCTGTTAATGGAAGACCACCGTTTTATACAATAGCAGTGAAGGGCAGTGATTTGAGATCTTTAGACGGTAGAAACATTGCCTTCTGTTCAACTTAGTTGCAAAGTGAAGTTTTCTAGCGCATACCTTTTAGCTCTGACAAGTTAAATATGCAGTTTTGTGTGCTAAATAAAAACACAATTACTCGTTGTAAACTTTTACACTACAGTGATCATAGATAATATTTGTATATCCCTATTACCATATCAATAAGAACATAGACATGCGGTATATGATCTTAACATTAACATCCAACTACTATTCCCCCCCAATACATATTCCCTTATTTGAACTGCAATCCCAAAAACAGCACAAAATGCAAAACTTGAAGCTGCTTTCAACAAGCTTCAGGCGTCGCATTAAACTCACTTAAGGAACAAGGACATGCTTTCATTCTTCCTCTCTAATTGGCTGGCTTGTCAATCATGTCGAACTAGCGAAAGCATGCCAGGATAATGATAATTTTATAGGTTTCACTTAGACCTTCGCTCTGTCTCAGATGATAGGCTGCTGCCAGCTGTACGAGCTAGAGATTCAGATAATGAGCTTCCTCTTACTCATAATAAAGAGTAAATAAGGGATTTAAATACAGGTTGTTAAAATTGCGGACATGAGGGCCAAAAGGTAAATGTTGTGTTATTCAATGAAGAAAAAGTAGAGTCGGATCATGGGTCTCAACCATGTGGTCCTGTGGCCATAAGCTGCCCAGAATGCTCCCACCTGTGCTTCCACCACCAGCTTCTCTCATTGGCCTCTCTTAACTTTTCTAGTTATTTGGAAAGATTTGTTTAGGGAAAAGGGTACATGACACATGCATAAATTACGCCTTTAGAGAAATGGCCCCTCAGGAAAAATGTATTTATACCTTTGAATTGGTGTGCAGTATAGAAATGTGGTCAAGATGGCCATGTTTTCCTTTGCTCTATGTTGACTGCTCACTGGCATATTTAAAACCATTGACTATTAATTCAAGGTAACCTTTGTGCCGTTACGAAGGATTTTCCTTGTGCTATGAGGCTGGTCAACCAGGATCAGTCAGACTAAGAGCCCCCGTCATGACCTCCCACGCCTCAGTCACCCCCCGTCTGGCCTGGTCCGAGACCGTCTGGTTGTATGGGGGAACATTAGTATGCGCCAGCACTCGTCTGCTCCCTTTACATAAGCGTTTACAGCAGCTCCGCTCCCTGCATGGCTAATGTTGTGTCTGTTCCAGCAGCCTTGCCTGGAGGGCTTTATGGGACGCCATTGATTTTTGCTCTCATCCTCGACGTCGAGTTATCAAACACTCGCATTAAAGGTACCACACTGAATGTAGTGGTGGTCGGCTAGGCTTTTGTTTTTCACTCCTCTTTGGGTGGTTACCTTGGGGCGTTTGCTGACAGGTGTCAGGATAACACTGACCTATAGTTATAAAGCCTGAATAAGCCCATTGGAAATCAGCCCACTACTGTGTTATTAACTTAGGGCTCAAATCCCTTTAACGGGATTGATTTGACAACAGCCAAAATACTCAGTTTACATTGGCGCGTTATGTTCAGTAATGTTTTGCCTCCAAAACATCCAGTGATTTTGCAGGGAGCCACATCAATATACATAAATACTCATCATAAACGTTGATGAAATATACAAGTGTTTTACATAGAATTAAAGATACACTTCTCCTTCATGCAACCGCTGTGTCAGATTTCAAAAAAGCTTTACGGCAAAAGCACACCATGTGATAATCTGAGTACAGCACTCAGCTACCAAAACAAGCCATACAGATACCCGCCATGTTGTGGAGTCAACAAAAGTCAGAAATAGCATTATAAATATTCACTTACCTTTGATGATCTGCATCGGAATGCACTCCCAGGAATCACAGTTCCACAATAAATGTTTGTTTTGGTCGATACAGTCCATATTTATGTCCAAATACCTCCTTTTTGTTTGCGTGTTTAGTACACTAATCCAAATGTGCAAGGCGCGAGCACAGACGAAGTCCAGACGAAGTCAAAAAAGTTCCATTACAGTTTGTAGAAACATGTCAAACGATGTATAGAATCAATCTTTAGGATGTTTTTATCATAAATCTTCAATAATATTCCAACCGGACAATTCCTTTGTCATATGAGTTCTGTTATACTCATAGACATCATTCAAACAGTTTTAGAAACTTCAGAGTGTTTTCTATCCAAATCTATGAATAATATGCCTATTTTAGCTTCTGGGTCTGAGTAGCAGGCAGTTTACTCTGGGCACACTTTTCATCCGGATGTGAAAATAGCGCCCCCAAGCCATAAGAAGTTAACATGTAATAATAGCTTCGGAAGCACCTTGGTTGGTTTAACATAGGGACTGAGAAGATGATGTTTTGCTTTGCACTCCCTTGTCACTACCATCGATCTATGTTGTTTACCAGTAATTGGGCATTATGTGTAAACCCAGTTGCTCTGGTGGCCTTCATACTTCTATTATTGTGCAAAGGCTGTGGGGAGATCATTTGAAAACCTTGAAGAGCAGCTATTGCCAAGCTTATAATTTTGGGCTCTCAAAAAGAGAAGGAAATGGAAGGAGAGGAAACAAAGGCGTACTTTAGAATGTTTTCCCTCCCATCTGACAGAGCCATTCATGCACACATAGGAATTAAATGGAATCGATAGTGATGAATCAGTCTCTGACAGATCCTTTTACATTCCCCTCGGAGCGCAGGAAGGAAGTGTGGTGCGTGGAATTATTAACACCTAGCGCTAACCACTTTGCCGCCACAAAAGAGTCACAGTGGCTGTTTGATCAGGCCTGCGAGATGTACTGCGCCGTGCATTAAACAAAACCACCCGGCAAGAAAGAGAGAGAGAGAGAGAGAGAGAGAGAGAGAGAGAGAGAGCAATTTCTGTTCCCTTCCGGCCAGAACAGAATCCATTCATGATGTCGGAATCTTGAGCTAAGACTCTGGGGAGTATAAGGATATGAGGACTAGGTATGTAGAGTGTAGATCTGTTTCTGGCACAGTAAGGATCCTCTTGTCTAGTTTCAAAAATAAATAAATTATTGTTGTCAGCCATAGTGGTGGTAGGGCGGACATTTCTCACATAAATGACACGTTTGGGTTCATTTGGAGGACAGGTGGTATACTGAATGGGACACAATTCCAGCGTTGTGGATGTGACATTTGCACACAAAATGAGAAACAAAATGTCTCACAGAACTGAGTTATCAAGCATAAATGTTAATATGTATATTTACCGAACCCTATAGGGGAAGTGTTGACACATAATACACAAATTCTAAGTCATACCACTTTGAAGTAACAGAACAACAAAACTTGCGTTATGGATGTGACGTAAATGGACAGACATTTTTGGGAGAGCAGACACATAGGCAAAAGTCTGGGAATCTCAAAGTCTTAGGGGAAAATATGAATAGCCAATTTGAAAGTAAGGCTTGGCTACATACTAAAACAACAATGAAGAAAATATACAAATTGTAATGTATATTTTAGAGAGGAAAATGTACCGTTATGGCTGTGACATTCTCTGTTATGGACGTTATGACACTGTAAAAAATTAGTGTTTATATATTAAAGATTGCTTCACCAAACTTCCTCACAATACTGTTGTTGTCATCTGAAAACGCAGTGCACCTCAAAGAACCAAGAAATCACCAGTATCTTGAATAGTTATTGCGTAGGATATCCAAGTTGTCCCGTCTTAACCAACCATAAATGCACAAATGTGCAAAAAATGCATTTACAATTCTTTATTTGAAAATCTATATTTTCATTGTAAATTAGAGTGTTGCATACCTCAACAATTATATAAATATTTGCGCTTTCATAATAACACTAGAGGAAAATTTGGCAACAGTTACAGCCATGAGTCTTCTTGGGTATGATGCTACAAGCTTGGCACACCTGTATTTGGGGAGTTTCTCCCATTCTTCTCTGCAGATCCTCTCAAGCTCTGCCAGGTTGGATGGGGAGCGTCGCTGCACAGCTATTTTCAGGTCTCTCCAGAGATGTTCGATTGGGTTCAAGTCTGGGCTCTGGCTGGGCCAGTCAAGCACATTCAGAGACTTGTCTCGAAGCCACTCCTGCATTGTCTTGGCTGTGTGCTTAGGGTCGTTGTCCTGTTGGAAGGTGAACCTTCGCCCCCAGTCTGAGGTCCTGAATGCTCTGGAGCAGGTATTCATCAAGGATCTCTCTGTACTTTTCTTCATTCATCTTTCCCTCGATCCTGAGGTGTCTCCCAGTCCCTGCTGCTGAAAAACATCCCCACAGCATGACGCCGCCACCACCGTGCTTCACCGTAGGGATGGTGCCAGGTTTCCTCCAGACGTGATGCTTGGCGTTCAGGCCAAAGAGTTCAATATTGGTTTCCTCAGACCAAAGAGTATTGTTTCTCATGGTCTGAGTCATTTAGGTGCCTTTTGGCTAACTCCAAGCGGGCTGTCATGTGCCTTTTACTGAGGAGTGGCTTCCTTCTGGCCACTCGACCATAAAGGCCTGATTGGTGAAGTGCTGCAGAGATGGTTGTCCTTCTGGAAGTTTTTCCCCATCTCAGCAGAGGAACTCTGGAGCTCTGTCAGAGTGACCATCGGGTTCTTAGTCACCTCTCTGAGCAAGGCCCTTCTCCCCCGATTGCTCAGTTTGGCCGGGCAGGCAGCTCTAGGAAGAGTGGTGATGGTTCCAAACTTCTTCCATTTAAGAATGATGGAGGGCCACTGTGTTCTTGGGGACTTTCAATGGTGCAGAAATGTTTTGGTACCATTCCCTAGATCTGTGCCTCGACACAATCCGGTCTCTGAGCTCTACGGACAATTCCTTCAAACTCATGGCCTGGTTTTTGCTTTGACATGCAATGTCATCTGTGGAACCTTGTATAGATAGGTGTGTGCCTTTACAAATCATGTCCAATCAATTGAATTTACCACAGATGTACTCCAATCAACTTGTAGAAACATCTCAAGGATGATAAATGGAAACAGGATGTACCTGAGCTCAATTTTGAGTCTCATAGGAAAGGGTCTAAATGCTTATGTAAATAAGGTATTTCTGTTTTAGTTTTTTTCTACATTTACAAACATTTCTAAAAACCTGTTTTCACTTTGTCATTATGGGGTATTATGTGTAGATTGATGAGGCAAAACATGTATTTAATACATTTTAGAATAAGGCTCTAACGTAACAAAATATGGAAAAAGGGAAGGGGTCTGAATACTTTCTGAATGCACTGTACCGCTAACCCAAGACTCAGTGATTCATACACCCATTTCATTCCCTTGGTTTTTTTTTACTTGCTGGACTCATTCCTCACTCATCCCTTATCATCTCTACTATATCTTGACGAATGTCATTATGCTGATGTCTTTCCTATAAAGGGTTAAACTTCTTCATTTTCGTTACGTGAAATGGTAAAAAAATAAAATAATAATTGAATTATAATCTACCAGTGGCACAGGGTTTGCACTTTCGTAGACCTTTCTTGACAGATCGTAAATCACCTCAGGCTTGACTGCTGCAATTCACAAGCACGCGCAGGGCAGACTACAAAGATACAGACCAGTATCAAATCAAATCAAAGTTTATTTGTCACATTTGCCGAATACAACAAGTGTAGACCTTACAGTGAAATGCTACCTTACAGGCTCTAACCAACAGTGCAAAAAAGTTATTAGGTGAACAACAGGTAAGTAAAGAAATAAAAACAACAGTAAAAAGACAGTGAAAAATAACAGTAGTGAGGCTATATACAGTAGCGGCTATAACACTGGCGGTTACCCGTACTTACTCAAGGAAGTAAACAAATTCCGCATGACCAGTGAAAGTTGCTCATGGATTTTTAAGACCTTTATTATGCCATGTGATCACGAGCAATGCTCCAGTTAGCAGAACAATGCGTGATTGCAGTTCATATGAGAACTTGAGTACACCCGAAATAGATCACACACACACAGATAAAGATTGCCCGCTAGCTTATTTGCTAACATAAACAAACTTCAGAAGCAGTAGGAAGGGCATTAACATTTTATCATGATTTCATTATGCAGTGATGTTGACTAGTGAGTCACTGATCATGTTATGAGGCGTCCGTAATGGTCACATCTGTTAAGCTTAGAACGAGTACTGATGAAATTTAGCTTGCACAGAAAGTTTGCATACAATCGTACTCGAAAGGCATCCTCAGTAACAACCTTTCCTCAAAAACATTATGGATGTGACAACGGCCTGTCCAAATCAGCGTTCTATCTTCACTAGATTTGTATAATTCCATACATATAGTTTCATTAACCTACCGACTTGGTCAGAAACATAGGACGGCAGATGTATCAGAACAAGTTCTGTGAGCCAATGCCAAAAGCTATGAAATCTGAGTGAAAATACTATTTTGTAGTAACAATAACATTCAATTTGACAAATATAAAGGCCAGATTAAGTCTTTACTTCAAAATACACACATTCAAGGTAAATATGAAAGTAGTTTAGTTAGGAAAAATAAGCTATTTCTTTTTTTCGTGCTCATGTTGACCATACTGTGGAATTGCTAAATAACGGCTGGCAGCTACTGAACCTTTCATATGTCATGTTACGGAACATAATCTTCACATTCTCTCAGAGATCAAATTGTATTGGTCACATGCGCCGAATGTAAACTTTACAGTGAAATGCTTACTTACGAGTCCATTACCAACAATGCAGAGTTAAAAAAGTAAGACAAATATTTGCTAAATAAAAAGGAAATAGTAACACAATAAAAACAATAGGCTATATACAAGGAGTACCAGTGCCGAGTCAATGTACAGGGGTATGAGGTAGTTAAGGTAATTGAGGTAATACAGTATGTACATGTGGGTAGGGGTAAAAGTGACTAGATCTTGGCATGAGTACAGTATCTTCCAAAGCAGAAATCGAAAAGGCATCCATTTGTATACGATAAATATGGATATGTGTGAAATGCTACCCTTTAAACAAGCACTGCAGACAATTATTCATTTCTCTTTTAGAACCATGAACCTTCACACCACTCCGTCCATTCCTAGGCTCATTCATTCATATTACGTTTACTGTGTAAAGGTATAGGAATAGTATCCTTATCATCACTCTCCTGCAGGATATGCGTAGAGGAAAAGAGCATCCTACATGCTAGGAACCACCACTTTATAATTAACCAGTCAGTGGTGATCGATGGTCAGAGAGTGGAGGGTCACTAAGGCACACAGAGATCACAGGTCCCTACACACACAGTGTCCGCCCATAATTGCGGCTTTACCGAAACAAGCTGACATAATGGGCAAGAACACATTCAATTATTGTTCTGTTTTAATTGTTCTAATTGTTCCATGTTTAATTGTTCTCGGCCACCTTTCGGTTCCTTTCATTTTACAAATGTGCATGCTATAGCGTCATGAATACCAAATCAATCAATAAAACAGGCAAAGTAGCCAGCAGCTGAAGGGGACCGGGGTGTAACGTTCTAGAATGAAGTGTTATTAGGAAAGTGATTTACTCAGAAGAGATAATTGTCCTTCAGACCTATGCCTAAAATCACTCTTCATCTCACTGAATTATACTGAACAAAAATATAAATGCAACAATTTCAAAGATTTTACTGAGTTACAGTTCATATAAGGAAATCAGTCATTTGAAATAAATTCATTAGGCCCTAATCTATGGATTTCACATGACTGTGAATACAGATATGCATCTATTGGTCACAAATATCTTTTAAAAAAGGTAGGGGTGTGGATCAGAAAACCTGTCAGTATCTGGTGTGACTACCATTTGCCTCATGCAGCGCGACACATCTCCCTCACATAGAGTTGATCAGACTGTTTGATTGTGGCCTGTGGAATGTTGTCACACTCCTCTTCAATGGCTGTGCGAAGTTGCTTGATATTGGCGGGAACTGTAACACGCTGTCGTGAATGTCAATCCAGAGCTCAATGGATAAAATGTCTGGTGAGTATGCAAGCCATGGAAGAACTGGGACATTTTCGACTTCCAGGAATTGTGTACAGATCCTTGCGACATGGGGCCGTGCATTATCATACTGAAACATGAGGTGATGGCGGCAGATGAATGGCACGACAATGGGCCTCAGGATCTCGTCACGATATCTCTGCATTCAAATTGCCATCATAAAATGCAATTGTGCTCGTGGTCCGTAGCTTATGCCTACCCATACCATAACCCCATCGCCACTAATTTACATTTACAAATTGGTGCATTCACCTTATGATATCCAGTGGAACAACCACTTTACAATAGTACATCTATATATATTTTTTTGGGGGGGGGGGGGGGGGTTAGAAGGATTACTTTATCCTATCCCACTCTATGGGGCACTCTGTTCACAACGCTGACATCGCCAAACTGCTCACCCACATGACGCCATACACACTGTCTGCCATATGCCCGGTAGAGTTGAAACTGGGATCATCTGTGAGGAGCCTACTTCTCCAGCGTGCCAGTGGCCATTGAAGGTGAGCATTTACTCACTGAAGTCGGTTACGACGCCAGGTCAAGACCCTGGTGAGGACATTGCGCACGCAGATGAGCTTCCCTGAGACAGTTTCTGACAGTTTGGGCAGACATTCTTTGGTTGTGGAAACCCACAGTTTCATCAGCTGTCCGGGTGGCTGGTCTCAGACGATCCCGCAGGTGAAGAAGCTGGATGTGGAGGTCCTGGGCTGGCATGGTTACACGTGGTCTGCGGTTGTGAGGCCGGTTTGACGTACTGGCAAATGATCTCAAACGAAGTTGGAGGCGGCTTATGATAGAGAAATTAACATGAAATGATCTGTCAACAGCTCTGGTGGACATTCCTGTAGTCAGCATGCTAATTGCATTCTCCCTCAACACTTGAGACATCTGTGGCATTATGTTGTGTGGCAAAATGGCACATTTTAGAGTGGCCGTTTATTGTCTCCAGCACAAGGTGCACCTGTGTAATGATCATGCCGTTTAATCAGCTTCTTGATATGCCACACCTGTCAAGTGAATGGATTATCTTGGCAAAGGAGAAATGCTCACTAACAGGGATGTAAACAAATTTGTGCACAACATTTGAGAGAAATAAGCTTTTTGTGCATATGGAACATTTCTGAGATCTTTTTTTCAGATCAGGAAACATTGGACCAACACTTTACATGTTGTGTTTATAGTTTTGTTCAGTGTAATATGCATATATCTTGTTCATGGTCTCTGACATTCTAAATTGGGTGGTCAGACGTTTGTCATTAAATGACTTGTTATCATCCACATTTGTATTGTAGATGGATAGGTTTATGGCGGCCATCTTGTGTTTTCATTTTAGGTTTTGTCTTTAATTCAGGAGCATCAAGGCAACAATATCAGTCATTGAAGTTGGAATGGTATCAATACTGCAGCCAATGACACGCTGTTGTGTGCCATTGGTCAGAGTGCGAGCCAATGGTGGCGAGCTCAAGTTTAGGCAGTCAATAAAGGCATTACTTGCTTCCACACTTTTGTTTACACCCTGGTAGTGTTTGATTAGAGGCTTTGCTTTGGCCTTGACAGGAACAGATGACAAGGACTGAAGGATTTGTTGTTGTGGAATAGACAGAGAGGAGAGAACTAGCAGTCAGCCACTGAATTAGAGGGAGATATTTAAATTACAATATGCCAAATAAACACATTAGTCCACTGTGGCAGTGCCTTCCGTTCCTGCAGCACAATATTGACAGTATCTGAGCTCGCTTGCAGCCAAAGCAGCATTTTTTTTGTCACAGTCAAAATTGTTATTTCCATTCCTATTCCCTTTGGCGTCTCTCTTGGACAGATTCAAATTACACTGTTTAATAAGTAACTACTCTCTCTTTCTCTCTCTCTCTCTCACACACTCTCTCTCTCTATCGCTCTCTCTCCTCACTTGAAATGATGAGCAAAGGTAAAGGAATGAATATTCCCCTGACATCATTACAGGGAATATACAGCGGTGGTATTTCAGCAGACACCATGATAGCTTCGCTAACATTAGCCTATCAAATGTCAAGCCCATATAAGCCTATGGGGAGATTATATTCAGTTGGCTAATCTCAGTGCTGGGAGGAAAGAAAAGGGTTGATCTCACTTCCAAAGACAAATGGAGGTTTCTCACAACACATCCATTAAGCCATGTCAGCAGCAATGCCTTTATTGCCGTTTAAACAACAGAGTTTTTCTCTCCTCGGGGACATACAAGCATATATCACTCGCATCCTGTGATAAATACATAGCAAACAATTGTGGTTTAAGTTTCCCCTTGGCTATTTACAACTGTTGTAAAGTGGTGTTCAAAGCTCCGTAGATCATTGGGTACATAACACATAAGGTGGGGTCCGGAATTATTGGATCTCTTGATAAAGATATACAGTCTTTTTTGCCTAAAATAAGTAATACAAATACTGAGCTATATTGTATGCAAAATATGTTTTTACAAAATAAGGAATATTTCCAGATCCTTGATGTCCTTCGTCTGCGCTTATCAACTGCCATCTTCATTTCAAACCACTGGTTTTCAATGAGGTTCAAGTCTGAGATGGCCATTGCACAATGTTGATTTTGTGGTTATTGTCTTGCTGAAAGATTCACTTGAGGTCACGTTTCAGCCTCCTAATAGAGGCAACAAGGTTTTTGGCTAAAATGTTCTGGAAGTTAGGATAGCTAATTATGCCGCTTACCTTAATAAGGGTCCCAGGACAAGTGGAAGCAAAATAACATCAAAGATCTCCCATCATATTTTACAGTTGGGATGAGGTATTTTCTGCATATGCATTGTTCTTTCGAAGGCCAAACCGACTGCTGGTATGCCTGGGCAGAGACCTCTGTTTTCATTTCATATGACCACAACCCCAAGCACACATCAAAATCTGCAAACAAATGCTTAATTGACACCAAAATCAAGAATTTGCAATGGCCCGTCTCCGGACTTGAACCCCAGTGCTTTTATTTCTTCACTCCTAGATTACTGTGACTCTTTGTACAGTATACATGTCTCAATCTACAGTTCGTTCAAAATGCTGCAGCAAGACTTTTAACAGGCACCAGAAAATGGAACCATATCACACATAGTTTAGCTTATCTAAACTGGCTACCAGTCACTTTTAGAACTGATGGAAACATTTGAATGATCACATTTAAGGCTTGGCTTGGTTTAGCCCCATTCTGTAGCGCCTGAGCTCTTTTGACAGGGCACTGTTGACCATTCCAATTCTAGGTTGAAAACGAAAGAAGACCCGACATTTGCCTTTAGGGACCCTAGAATTGGGAATGGTCTGCCAGTGGAGATCAGGCTTGCAGATTCAGTGCCTCTTTTTAAATCCCTTCTGAAGACACTTTTATAAAGATGCTTTTAATGAATGATTTTAGTTAGCTATCTTATATAATTCTCCTTCCTCCTGTATTTGTTTCTTTGTTAGTACTTATATTTTATTATTTTATGATGTGAAGCCCTTTGTTACTTGTATTGAAAAGCTCTATACAAAAAGTTATTATTATTATTGAAGACCTGTGGTTTGAATTGGAGAGGACAGTCCAGAAGTGCAGACGAATGATATGAAGGATCTGGAAAGATTCTGTATAGTGGACTGTTCTAAGATCCAATCTCATAAAACATTTTAGAAAAAGGCTCAGGGTTGTTATCCTCGCAAAGGGACGGTGCTGGAGTATTGAAAACGGGTCAAAATTATTTTATCCCCGATCTTTCTGAGATTTTTTTGTTTCTCTGAGCAATTGTATTAGTATAAAATAATATCATTTGTCGTTGTTTTGCGTACAATATAGGTCAGTATTTGTATTATTGACAATAATATTTACAATAATATTTACAATAATTCTGGATCCCACTGTATGTATCATACAGAAGAGGCTAGAATGCATAAGCTGCTGAAGGTTTGTTTTCTTGAACAGAGCCTTTTAGTGTGCAAGATTACAGAGTAAAATTCACTTGCTGAAAAGCTGCCAAACTTTAACTGAAACACGAGTATGATTTGCAAGACAGACAAAATCTGAATGTGAATATTTTTCCCATTTTAATGTTCAGAGTAAAAATAAAGCAGTAGACATTCTGCTGAAATGGGAAGAGCTGAGTGTCACTTTTCCACCCGATCCACATAAATGTATCATCATTCCCCGTGCTGCCTGTCAGGGGTGATCAATGTTTAAAACGTTGCTAGCGTTTTTATTCTAGCGCCGCGACACAACAAAGTGTGTTCATCTGTCTTGCACTGTGCTGAGCAACTAGGCCGTCTCCGCGTTTCCGATTCCAACGACTGGAGATATTTTGACTGTGTCACTATGCCATGAGAGAGAAAGCGAGAGATGCTTTCATTCCCTGGTTAAAGCATTCAGCCCCAGACGAAGTAAGGCAGGGTTTCCCAAACTAAGGTCTGCATCCCCCATGTGGGGTCACCTGATGTTAAAATAGGGTTGCTTGGTTCATAGAACCGGGGTTATATCAGTAACCTCCAGTAGCTGCTAGATGCGGTTGTAATAAACAGAGCGGTTTCTGTTTTCTCCCTAGAAATGTGGCTCTATCTTTTGAATGGTTTAAGCTACAAAATATTATCACTCAAAGGGTCTCATTTCACGGTAAGGTCTACACTTATTGTACTCGGCGCATGTGACAAATAAAGTTTGATTGGATTTATTAAATTGTGGGGTTGCAAAAAAAAATAGAAGTTTTGGAACCCCTGAAGTAAGGGAATAAGAAATAAGCTGTCTGGTATATCGTAGCAATAATTAATATCTCCTCCCTTGTAATATAAGCCTTTTTCCATTACTCATGCGCATTTGTTGTCGGTCTGATGTGTTGGTTCAAATTGAGTGCAAACAATACATGTTTTAAGGAAATATTATGAAAAGGGCATTTTGCCACATGTAATTTAGGTCATTGGCGGTAGAAGTTACTTTGAACAACCTTGCATGACACATTAGAAACGCTCTGTTTTGTGGGTCCTCTGCTTTGATTATGCTTCCTGCTTCAGAAGAAATGTCAAACTTTAAACAGCCCTCATACAGTATTGATAAAGGAAAAAAAGGCCTTCTGTAGTCTCACCAAAACGTTATTTTCTGCCATTGGACACAAAAAAACACACACACACACACACACACACACACACACACACACACACACACACACACACACACACACACACACACACACACACACACATATATATACCCATTAAAATAACATCAAATTGATCAGAAATACAGTGTAGACTACTGTATATCTACTATTATATGACTATTGTAGCTGGAAACGGCAGATTTTTAATGGCGGGTCCTCCCACTCCTCTTTCTATTCTGGTTAGAGCCAGTTTCAGCTGTTCTGTGAAGGGAGTATTTCACAGTGTTGTACAATATCTTCAGTTTCTTGGCAATTTCTTGCATGGAATAGCCTTCATTTCTCAGAACAAGAATAGACTGATGAGTTTCAGAAGAAAGTTATTTGTTATTTTGAGCCTGTAATCGAACCCACAAATGCGGATGCTCCAGATACTCAACTAGTCTAAAGAAGGCCAGTTTTATTGATTCTATAATCAGGACAACAGTTTTCAGCTGTGCTAGCATAATTGCAAAAGGGTTTTCTAATGATCAATTAGCCTTTTAAAATGATAAACTTGGATTAACTAACACAACGTGCCATTGGAACACAGGAGTGACTGTTGCTGATAATGGGCCTCTGTACGCCTATGTACATATACCATAAAAAATCTGCCTTTTCCAGCTACTGGTACAGTATACACAACATTAACAATGTCTACACTGTATTTCTGATCAATTAGATGTTATTTTAATGGACAAAAAATGTGCTTTTCTTTCAAAAACAAGAACCTTATCTCAGCTCACTGGTCACCATAACACCCACCCATAGCACGCGCTCCAGCAGGTATATCTCACTGGTCATCCCCAAAGCCAACACCTGCTTTGGCCACCTTTCCTTCCAGTTCTCTGCTGCCAATGACTGGAACGAATTGCAAAAATCACTGAAGTTGGAGACTTATATCTCCCTCACTAACTTTAAGCATCAGCTATCTGAGCAGCTTACCGATCGCTGCAGCTGTACACAGCCCATCTGTAAATTGCCCATCCAACTACCTACCTCATATTGTTTTTATTTACTTTTTACTTTTTTGCTCTTTTGCGCACCAGTATTTGTACTTGCACATCATCATCTGCAGATCTATCACTCCAGTGTTAATTTGCTAAATTGTAATTACTTCGCTACTATGGCCTATTTATTGCCTTACCTCCTTACGCCATTTGCACACGCTGTATATAGACTTTTTCTATTGTGTTATTGACTGTACATTTGTTTGTGTATCTCTGTGTTGTTGTTTGTGTCGCACTGCTTTGCTTTATCTTGGCCAAGTCGCAGTTGAAAATGAGAACTTGTTCTCAACTGGCCTAACTGGTTAAATAAAGGTTAAATATTTTTTTTAATAAATATTCTAAGTGACCCCAAACTTGTGTGTGTGTGTGTGTGTGTGTGTGTGTGTGTGTGTGTGTGTGTGTGTGTGTGTGTGTGTGTGTGTGTGTGTGTGTGTGTGTGTGTGGTGTATACAGTTGAAGTCGGAGGTTTACATATACACTTTAGCCAAATATATTTAAACTCAGTTTTTTCACAATTCCTGACATTTAATCCTAGTAAAAAAATCCCTGTCTTAAGTCAGTTAGGATCACCACTTTATTTTAAGAATGTGAAATGTCAGAATAATAGTAGAGAGAGTGATTTATTTCAGCTTTATTTATTTCATCACATTCCCAGTGGGTCAGAAGTTTACATACACTCAATTAGTATTTGGTAGCATTGCCTTTAAATTGTTTAACTTGGGTCAAACGTTTCAGGTAGCCTTTCACAAGCTTCACTCAATAAATTGGATACATTTTGGCCCATTCCTCTTGACAGAGCTGCTGTAACTGAGTCAGGTTTGTAGGCCTCCTTGCTCGCACACACTTTTTCAGTTCTGCCCACACATTTTCTATGGGATTGAGGTCAGGGCTTTGTGATGGTCACTCCAATAACTTGACTTTGTTGTCCTTAAGCCATTTTGCCACAACTTTGGAAGTATGCTTGGGGTCATTGTCCATTTGGAAGACCCATTTGCGACCAAGCTTTAACTTCCTGACTGATGTCTTGAGATGTTGCTTCAATATATCCACATAATTTCCCTGCCTCATGATGCCATCTATTTTATGAAGTGCACCAGTCCCTCCTGCAGTGGGGGTGCTTTCCCACAACATGATGCTGCCAACCCCATGCTTCACGGTTGGGATGGTATTCTTTGGCTTGCAAGCCTCCCCCTTTTTCCTCCAAACATAACGATGGTCATTATGGCCAAACAGTTCCATTTTTGTTTCATCAGACCAGAGGACATTTCTCCAAAAAGTACAATCTTTGTCCCCATGTGCAGTTGCAACCCATAGTCTGGCTTTTTCATGGCGGTTTTGGAGCAGCGGCTTCTTCTGTCACGTTCTGACCAGTAAAGGGGTTATCTGTTATTGCAGTTTGGTCAGGACATGGCAGGGGGGTATTTGTTTTATATGGTTTGGGGTGTGTGTTTATGTAGAGGGGTGTTTGATTTATGTATTCCGGGGTTTTGGTCTATGTTCTATGTTTGTATATTTCTATGTCTGTTCTAGGGTGTTTAGATCTATGTTTAGGTAATTGGGATTGAGGCCTTCAATTGGAGGCAGCTGTTTATCGTTGCCTCTGATTGAAGGTCCTATAATTAGGTATGTGTTTGTTATGGGAATTGTGGGAGGTTGTTTTTTGCATAGCTGTGTGTTGCCTGCAAGACTGTTTTGTCGTCCGTTCGTTTTTTCTTGTTTTGTTTAATAAGTGTTCAATAAATGTTAAATATGAGCACTCAACCCGCTGCGCCTTGGTCCGTTCACTACGACGAACGTTACAGAACCTCCCACCAACGACGGACCAAGCAGCGGGGGAAGTAGCAGCAAAGGAGTTATCTGGAGTCGTGGACCTGGGAGGAGATTCTAGCCGGAGAGGGCCCATGGAGGAAGGCTAAAGAGGACCGGGACTGTTACAGGGGTACACGGTTGGCGTTTAAGCCTGAGAGGCAGCCCCAATAAAAAAAAATGGGGGGGGGGGCACACTGGTAGTTTGGCTGGGCCAGGGTTAAGCCCCAAGCCAACTCCCCGTGCTTATTGGAGGCAGCCTATGACTGGTCAGGTCCCGTGCTTTGGAGTGATGCGCACGGCGTCGAGGCCAAGCATTCACAGGCCGGTGTGCGCGGTGCCAGCGCCCTGCATTTGCCAGGGGGAAGCGGGCATCCAGCCAGTAAGGGTGGAGCCAGGACTGCGCTCAAGACCGCCAGTGTGCCTTCACGGCCCAGTGTATCCAGTTCCCGCTCCTCGCACTAGCCGTGAGGTGCGTGTCTCCAGTTGGCACATCCAAAGCCAGCACCACGCACCAGGCTTCCAGTGCGTCAGCCCAGTCAAGTACGTCCTGTTCCCGCTCCTCACACTAACCTTGAGGTGCATGTCTCCAGTCTGATACCTCCAGTACCAGCCCCACGCACTAGGCTTCCAGTGCATCAGCCCAGTCCAGTACGTCCTGTTCCTGCTCCCCGCACTAGCCCTGAGGTGTGTGTCCCCAGTCTGGTACCTCCACTACCAGCCCCACGCATCAGGCTTCCAGTGCGTCAGCCCAGTCCTGAGCTTCCGACGACAGTACCTTGTCCAGAGCTTCCGGCAACAGTGCCCCGTCCAGACCTTCCGGCAACAGTGCCCCGTCCAGAGTGTCCAGCGACAGTGCCCCGTCTAGAGATGGCCTACAGTCCAGAACCGAGTGAGACGGCCTACAGTCCGGAACCGAGTGAGACGGCCTACAGTCCGGAACCGAGTGAGACGGCCTACAGTCCGGAACCGAGAGAGTCGGCCTACATTCCGGAACCGAGAGAGTCGGCCTACAGTCCGGAACGGAGTGAGTTTGGGGAGGGGGGGTGTAGCACGGGAACCGTCGGTGATGGTTCCCGTGGTTCCCTCCCTTTAGTTTGGGGGGTTTATTTTTGTGTTTATTTTTTTTTATTTTTTTGTGTGAGGTGCATCCGGGGTCTGCACCTTTTGGGGGGGGGGGGGGGGGGGGGGTACTGTCATGTTCTGACCAGTAAAGGGGTTATCTGTTATTGTAGTTTGGTCAGGACGTGGCAGGGGAGTATTTGTTTTATATGGTTCGGGGTGTGTGTTTATGTAGAGGGGTGTTTGATTTATGTATTCCGGGGTTTTGGTCTACGTTCTATGTTTGTATATGTCTATGTCTGTTCTAGGGTGTTTAGATCTATGTTTAGGTAATTGGGATTGGGGCCTTCAATTGGAGGCAGCTGTTTATCGTTGCCTCTGATTGAAGGTCCTATAATTAGGTATGTGTTTGTTATGGGAATTGTGGGAGGTTGTTTTTTGCATAGCTGTGGGTTGCCTGCAAGACTGTTTTGTCGTCCGTTCGTTTTTTCTTGTTTTGTTTAATAAGTGTTCAATAAATGTTAAATATCAGCACTCAACCCGCTGCGCCTTGGTCCATTCACTACTACGAATGTTACATCTTCCTTGCTGAGTGGCCTTATTATGTCAATATAGGACTCGTTTTACTGTGGATATAGATACTTTTGTACCTGTTTCCTCCAGCATCTTCACAAGGTCCTTTGCTGTTGTTCTGGGATTGATTTGTACTTTTCGCACCAAAGTACGTTCATCTCTAGGAGACAGAACGTGTCTCCTTCCTGAGCGGTATGACGGCTGCGTGGTCTCATGGTGTTTATACTTGCGTACTATTGTTTGTACAAATGAACGTGGTACCTTCAGGCTTTTGGAAATTGCTCCCAAGGATGAACCAAACTTGTGGAGGTCTCCAATTTTTTTTCTGAGGTCTTGGCAGATTTTTGGGGAATTTTACCATGATGTCAAGCAAAATGCACTGAGTTTCAAAGTAGGCCTTGAAATACATCCACAGGTACACCTCCTATTGACTCAAATGATGTAAATTAGCCTATTAGAAGCTTCTAAAGTCATGACATAATTTTCTGGAATTTTCCAAGCTGTTTAAAGGCACAGTCAACTTAGTGTATGTAAACTTCTGACCCACTGGAATTGTGATACAGTGAATTATAAGTGAAATAATGTCTTTAAACAATTGTTGGAAAAATGACTTGTGTCATGCACAAAGTAGATGTCCTAACCGACTTGCCTAAACTATAGTTTGTTAACAAGAAATTTGTGGAGTGGTTGACTAACCTAAGTGTATTTAAACTTCCGACTTCAACTGTATGTATATAAATATATATACTGCTCAAAAAAATAAAGGGAACACTAAAATAACACATCCTAGATCTGAATGAATGAAATAATCTTATTAAATAGTTTTTTCTTTACATAGTTGAATGTGCTGACAAAAATAATCAATGGAAATCCAATTTATCAACCCATGGAGGTCTGGATTTGGAGTCACACTCAAAATTAAAGTGGAAAACCACACTTCAGGCTGATCCAACTTTGATGTAATGTCCTTAAAACAAGTCAAAATGAGGCTCAGTAGTGTGTGTGGCCTCCACGTGCCTGTATGACCTCCCTACAACGCCTGGGCATGCTCCTGATGAGGTGGCGGATGGTCTCCTGAGGGATCTCCTCCCAGACCTGGACTAAAGCATCCGCCAACTCCTGGACAGTCTGTGGTGCAACGTGGCGTTGGTGGATGGAGCGAGACATGATGTCCCAGATGTGCTCAATTGGATTCAGGTCTGGGGAACGGGCGGGCCAGTCCATAGCATCAATGCCTTCCTCTTGTATTGAACTGCTGACACACTCCAGCCACATGAGGTCTAGCTTTGTCTTGCATTAGGAGGAACCCAGGGCCAACCGCACCAGCATATGGTCTCACAAGGGGTCTGAGGATCTCATCTCGGTACCTAATGGCAGTCAGGCTACCTCTGGCGAGCACATGGAGGGCTGTGCGGCCCCCTAAAGAAATGCCACCCCACACCATGACTGACCCACCGCCAAACCGGTCATGCTGGAGGATGTTGCAGGCAGCTGAACGTTCTCCACGGCATCTCCAGACTCTGTCACATCTGTCACATGTGCTCAGTGTGAACCTGCTTCATCTGTGAAGAGCACAGGGCGCCAGTGGCGAATTTGCCAATCTTGGTGTTCTCTGGCAAATGCCAAACGTCCTGCACGGTGTTGGGCTGTAAGCACAACCCCCACCTGTGGACGTCGGGCCCTCATACCACCCTCATGGAGTCTGTTTCTGACCGTTTGAGCAGACACATGCACATTTGTGGCCTGCAACTGTTCTGCCTGCAGCTATGGAACCCTGACCTGTTCACCGGACGTGCTACCTGCCTCAGACCTGCTGTCCCAGACCTGCTGGAACCCTGACCTATTCACCGGACGTGCTACCTGTCCCAGACCTGCTGTTTTCAACTCTCTAGAGACAGCAGGAGTGGTAGAGATACTCTCAAAGATCGGCTATGAAAAAGCCAACTGACACTTACTCTTGTGTTACTGACTTGTTGCACCCTTGACAACTACTATGATTATTATTATTTGACCATGCTGGTCATTTATGAACATTTTAACATTTAGGCCATGTGCTGTTATAATCTCCACCCAGCACAGCCAGAAGAGGACTGGCCACCCCTCATAGCCTGGTTCCTCTCTAGGTTTCTTCCTAGGTTTTGGCCTTTCTAGGGAGTTTTTCCTAGCCACCGTGCTTCTACACCTGCATTGCTTGCTGTTTGGGGTTTTAGGCTGGGTTTCTGTACAGCACTTTGAGATATCAGCTGATGTAAGAAGGGCTTTATAAATACATTTGATTTGATTTGATTTTGATTTGCTGGAGGTCATTTTGCAAGGCTCTGGCAGTGCTCCTCCTGCTCCTCCTTGCACAAAGGCGGAGGTAGCGGTCCTGCTGCTGGGTTGTTGCCCTCCTACGGCCTCCTCCACGTCTCCTGATGTACTGGCCTGTCTCCTGGTAGCGCCTCCATGCTCTGGACACTACGCTGACAGACACAGCAAACCTTCTTGCCACAGCTCGCATTGATGTGCCATCCTGGATGAGCTGCACTACCTGAGCCACTTGTGTGGGTTGTAGACTCCGTCTCATGCTACCACTAGAGTGAAAGCACCGCCAGCATTCAAAAGTGACCAAAACATCAGCCAGGAAGCATAACAACTGAGAAGTGGTCTGTAGTCACCACCTGCCGAACCACTCCTTTATTGGGGGTGTCTTGCTAATTGCCTATAATTTCCACCTGTTGTCTATTCCATTTGCACAACAGCATGTGAAATTTATTGTCAATCAGTGTTGCTTCCTAAGTGGACAGTTTGATTTCACAGAAGTGTGATTGACTTGGAGTTACATTGTGTTGTTTAAGTGTTCCCTTTATTTTTTTGAGCAGTGTGTATATATATATATATATATATATATATATATATATATATATATATATATATATATATATATATATATATATATATATATAATGCACTCTCATTGAAATCAATGCCATTCATCGTACACCCTACTCGTTGTTTATTCCACAGTATCCCCATAGCTGTCATCCCCCCTCTATACACTGTATCCTCTACATATGAATACTGTAGATATGAGGCCACAGGTACCAGTGGGACAGCTGTAACTGCCTAATTATCCCAAATTAGCCTGCAATGAGGACACGAGGAGCTGTCTGCCTCCAGCCAGTGCTCTCTTTCTCCAACCAGCGAGCATCACCATATGTGGGAAGGACAGGAGATCCTGCAGGGCCTAGTGCTCTGGGTACCGAGTAGTAGTTGTAATAGTACCAGGGGCTCTCCGTTATGAGGCCCTGGCAAGGTTCCCATGCATTTTGTCTGCTCCCTCCCCTGTCCAAGCTCACAGCAGTGCCTCCAACACATGTCCAGGTGCTGTGGAGACACTTCAAGGGCTGTTGCTGTCTTGATGTTAGGAAGAGGGTGATTTAATTTGAATGATCTGAAGGAGGATGAAGAGGTTGATTGAATTTAGAACAATAGTGTAATGATGTTGAAGAATAGTGGCCATGGTGGGCTATCTAATTATTTTATTCTGAAAGGCTGGAAATGAATCTCCTCTAGGCGAGATTCAAATCATACATTGAGTTCAACGTACAGCATGTATAGTTCATAGTGGCAAGCCGAACCAAACGAATGGACGCTCTGACAGCGTTGCAGATGTTACAGAATTCGGAGGAGCTGGAGTCGGATGAAGGATGAGATATTGAGCCTGAAGTCGACCATGCTGATCAAGAGTCTTCTTCTGATTCTGATGTCGACTTTGAGCCTCAGTTGCCCGAGCCTCACCGAATAAAAAACAGAACAGGCCTAATTGAGACAGGGAAGGCAGCTAAAACATAATTTTCCACGCACGCTTTAGCTCACACCCGGGAGAGAAAATAAGAAACAGTGCCAGCTCGGCAGGTGCACACGGAACAAGGCCCATGAAATCTCTGTAGAGTGGAACCAATTTCTTTTTGGGTCTTGGTCAGACAAACCACCGAAGCTGTGTGCTGACTGTGAAATCAGGAGCATAATAGAGAAGGGGAGATGGATTCATGTGTAAAGGCACGGGTAAGGGCACAATACAAGGTCCCGTACAATCAATAAATTACTCTTGTTCTATCTTTTCAGGGATACATTCGACAAATATTTCTTTATGCAATTTATTATTTACATGTGTTACCAAGCATTAGTGCTTATGTCTCCGGAAAATAATTTGACCGCGCACCTTGCGGCTTGATATTATTCTGTTTTACGTTTTACTTTGTCAAAATAAGCTCTTACTGGACTGTATTACTTGCTATTACTAATAAAATGTATCACATTGTAGTGTTTTCATTGCAAGAAAAACTAAAATATGTGTTGCAGTAGGCCTTTGTAGAATAATACAAAACATATTCATACAAGCATTTTATGTACTTCAAAATATACAAATAAACTAAATATTCTTAAAACATGACCACATTCAGTGAGTCAAAAACATTTTTACGATGGTATTTATTTAGGTTGACTGCAACACTGTAGATGAATCTGATGTGTGGGCTAAGGGGAACACCAGACAGTGTTCTCTAGCGGGTACTTGTAAGCTGAGAACCCCCCCCCCCTTTATGCACATCGCCTTTCATTTTATTAACTTTTAACTTTGTGAAAGCCTTTCACTTTGTCTTCTGTGCTATTTGTATTCTCAGTTCAAAGCCAGAGTTTTCTCATCATGAGTTATTAACTTTGCACAAGGCTTAAGGTGCTTTTGGAGAACAGCCCCCTGTGGCCCACTGTGTTATTTTTAATTGACCTCCTTTAAAGCACAACAGATTATTTTCCTCCCTCTCTGCCTGCACTCTCCAGCGAGGGCTTGTGTGGATATCTAAATAAAGAGCTTATATATTAGACGTGTGTATGGGGCAAATTAATATTTTACTGGATTTACACCTAATCATTGTGGGGGATGAAGTATTAATGTTCGATTTAAGCGGGACTTGATGCGGGACAATTTTAATATCCACTGTTATCAGATACACATGCATCTGTTGTAGAGTGTCAGATCCCATACTCCCTAGCATTTAAACCTTTGGCCTACAGACACTTAGCTAGGCCTAAATAGGGTGTTTCATTACTAGTCATTCCTCACACACATATTTTAACTGTACTTAGCGTACGCCTATATAACAGCACTTTATTGTTGTAAGAGACACTTATAGAAGGACAACATGGGAGATGTGTGTTATAGGAGTGGATTTACAATGTGAAGGCTGTGGTTATAGAGGAGATATAGATAGCTTTACATGTCCCTTAGGGAGAATAGGAGCAGACTGCTATAAGTCTCAGGGAACCCTGCTGACTGGCTTATGGCTGCCACCTGTATAAAGAATGGAAGGAATCAATAGTTGGAGAGTAGGGGCGTTGAGAGAGTGGGTGGAAGACTGTGGAGTGCTTCAGTGAAGTGTGGGCTGCTGCAAACTGTGGCGAAGAGGTCTATCACGTGAGGTACAGCAGAGAGCGAGAGAAGATGTGGAATAGAGATACGAAATACAAGTAGGAGAGAGAACGCGTAGGATAGACTGATGGCGGGAAGAAATTGAAGAGAGAGAAAGAGAGTGGAGTCAAAGGAATAGCCCTGTCTTCTCCCTTTCAGCACAAGGAGCATCATCTCCAAGCTCCAGACCAGCCCATCAGACCTAACTTGATTGCACAGAATTATTATTTTCTATCCTAGAGCTTCATGAAAACAGATAGAACTCAGCAGGAGGAAAGCAAGTAAATTCCAATGCCAATGAATTCACTGCTGGTAGCGTTTCCTTCCAGCAATTATGGCTATACTGTCTATTGGGACATTGCATCAAGTTGAGAACAACTTGAAATCCCTCATACTTGCATTTTAAATGCCTCATATCTCTCCTAAGTATTGGCTCATAGTTTTGTATGGATAGCTCATAGTTTTGTCTGGATAAGTCATTGCTTTGGTGCAATATGCTGAGACTGTTCAAAGCCTATAGAAGCATCACAAATGCTGCTTCCTTCTGGATGTGCTTTGGTAATACCTCAGAGCACTTTGATTGATGCTTTCTCTCTCTCATATTTCCCAATCAGAATTCAATACTGAGGCTTGACAGTTTTTACATATGAAGCCTTCCTGCACTGTGGCTAACGTCAACAGAATATGATGGGGTTGTGTGTGTGTGTGTGTGTGTGTGTGTGTGTGTGTGTGTGTGTGTGTGTGTGCGCGTGTGTGTGTGTGTGCGTGTGCGTGCGCGTGTGCTATGGTTCTGCTGTGCATTGTAGTTTAGGAATTTCTACTGCTTTTACAATTACGATGGCTACACACAGTAGGCTAATGTAGTGGCTGGATACTATAGGGATGCATATGTTTTTGTCCTAAATGTTAAGATATCTTACAATTTACAATTTGGGGATTTAATTTTATACTTTATAAACAATACAAAACATACACATACAAATGACAACATCATACAAACATCAACTACACCTGCACAGACCCACTAGCACAACCCCCCATCTCCAGCGCCCGCATCACCCTCCGCCACATGGCCTCAAACTGCACCATTTTGTTTCTCTCCGTAGCCCACGCACTATTAATATTTTGATAATAAAGCATTTGACCTTTCCGTTGCGTTAACGATGGAGGATTGGTTGATTTCCAGTTTTAGGCATATGTTTTTTGAAGATGATTGAAGAGAAAAGTATCATCCAACCCATCGGGTATCTCACTGCACCCTCATATGCCATGTCTTGAAATATGCAGACAGATGGATTAAAAGTTCATTTACATTGTAATACTTCTGATAGCCAACTTCCTAACTCCGCCTATAACCTTTGTACTTCATAACATTCCTCAAAAGGCATGGATTATTGATTAGTTTTACACTTCAGACGGGTTGTGCTGTAGAATTGTGAATTGTGTCTCTCGTATAATAAATTCTATACATTAATTTATACTGGATTAAGCATACATTTTCGTTAAATGTAATCTCATAAATTATGTTCCAACATTCCCTCCATCTTGTGCCAGTATCAGTTATTTTTAAATCTTGGTTCCAATAGTTTACATTTTTTTCGAAGTGATTTTGAGTTGGATTCGCTCTTTGCAAGATTTTGTGTAGTTTACCTAAAATGAATATCCTTTTCTGATTGAAATTGGATTCCCTCAAGATTGCTCTGATGTCCAAAAGATTTCAAATCAACATTTTGTGATATAAGACGTTTAATTGCATGTATTTGAAAATATTGACACTTGTCAATCCAAAATATATTTTTAAAGCGGCCATGGAAATAAATGTATTTCCTATTATCAAGTCCTTTACGGTTTCTATGCCTTTGGTTTTCCATGTGGACCAATTTATCTGTGAATTCTGAAAAGCTATCCAAGAATTGTTCCATAAGATTGTGTTTTTAGGGAGTGATATTGGTTATTGTAGAAATATGTTTCATTTTTTTCCATATTGTTATAGTGTTCTTAACTATTAAGCTATTAATGTTCTTAGCTTTGTCCTTTGAAAATAGAAACATAAAAATATTCTGGGGATGAGCATGCATTCAATATGTACCCATTGTTTCTCTTTAGTGCAAGTAAAATCCTTGGGATTGGAAATGATTCAGACAATTTCGTTGATGGAAGCTACAATCTATCTGCAGTATTAAAGCTGATCTACCCCCTATTTTTTTTTTAAGTAAATAAAAAAACTTGGGTATCGAGTTGATACTATTCCAAGTCTGGAAGTTTTTTATTATATGAATTTTATTTGCCCTTATGAAGTCTGTTATAAACAAGTATACTTTTTTTTTTTCCTTCGGTGTGGTAATTGGTATTACAGAAAATAAATACAAAAACTTTAGAAAGCCATGCCATTCTGAAGAGGTTTATTCTTCCTGTAGGATTTATGGGAAGATTATTCCATTTAATTAGATCTGCTTTCATATTTTTGAGTAATGGAATAAAGAGATATTTATATATGTGTTGTTTGTTGTCACCTTATTAAGCATACTAAGTATTTCATATTTTTTGTGGTCCACTTAAAGGGTTTCTGTAGATCGTGAGATATTTTTCCAATTGCCATTATTTATTTATTTTCATATCCTGAGATTTTAGAGTATTATGAAAAAGATTTTTTAGCAAAGGGGGCATTGAGTTTTCAATATTGGTCAGGTATATCAGGAGATCAAATAAGTCTGCAAATAAGTTTAGTTTATATTCATGTTTACCAATACTGATACCTGTTACGTTTGGGTCCTGTCTAATTCTTACTGCAAGCGGTTCAATTGCCAGTGCAAACCGGAGAGGGGTGATGGGACATCCTCGCCCCTTTCTAAAGCTATTTCATCAGATCATGTATTATTTGTCTGTATTTTTTGCTTTAGGACATTTATATAAAATGTCTATTAAATGTATTATTTCTGCTGGAAAGTTGAAAGCGTCCAATGTTTTGAATCGAAAAGGCCATTCAAGACAGTCAAAATCTTTTTCAGCATCAACAGCATTATTGATGAATCTATATCTAGCTATTTTGCTTATTGTATTAAACTGAAACATGCCTTTGTATTTGTTTGTAAGTGTCTATTTTTACTAAACCCTGTTTGATTGATATGTATAAAGTATGGTTACACTTTTGCCATTCTATTGCTTATAAGCTTTGTTATTATTTTATTGTCACAATTTATTAAACTTATAGATCTGTAATCACCAGGGGACTCTCCAGATTTTCCTGGTTTTAATATAACTGAAATAACTTTGATACATGGAACCAGGAAGTACTGAATTGCGCGACGTGTGTTGTCATTTGTGTAAATAGGGGCGCTACTTTGTCTCAAAATATTGAATCTAATTCTATGAGAAAGCCATCCATTCCTGCTTTTCTCCGCCTGAATGTTTTAAGTGTCTAATATTTCTTCTTGAGTGATCTATGTTTTTAGTGATATTTTTTTGTCTGCTGGTAATTGCTTCAGGGATTTTATGTTAAGGCATCTTGTGTGGCTCAGCTTCCTTCTTCTAAACCTAGGCTTGTGAGCACAGTGTTGATTCCAGGCTCCACTCAGCCCAGTCTGGTATTGAATGAGTAGCTACAACTTGTGTGATCATCTGGCTGGCAAGTCTTAAAGGCTCTATGAAAGGCATTTCTTCTTCCACTCACTCGCACACACACAAGTACACACAAACACATGAACACACAGACACACCACCGCCACCACCACTGAGGAGAATAGTGCCATTGTGGTGCAGCTGGATTCACGGCCAAAACTGAATTAGTTTCTAAAATGCCATGTAGCTCACATAAAGCAGTGTTCATTGCCATACCATTGTGCCATTGAACCGGTGTACCAGGGTTGCATTGTCTTGGGAAAACCATGTCCTGGTTTGGAATTTGTTTTTCTCCTTCCTTCTGCCTCACCGCTCACCTTCCAAACGTCTGATCTGTTGCCTGGGTAACGGTTACCGATGGAGACCAGGAGTTCAGGAATACAAAGACAGGACTGGAGCTTGAGGGAGAGGATTATTGAGTGGGAGCGGGGGTGGGTTAACAGTGAAGCGTATTGAGGCGCTCAGCCTAGCGATAGATGTGATGATCTTCAGTAGAGGTACATGGAGACAGGTGAGAGAGCAGTCAAGTGCAGTCTCTCCCTATGAATCCATGTGAATGTGTCATGTGACGTAGGTCTTACTGTACACCCCCCTGGGGAGAAGGCTGTGTTTAAGTAGGGAGAGAAGAGCTTAAGGTTCAATGAAGCTGTGAGATATTGTGAATCACACACTGACATGGAACTAGCTGTGATTTGTGGCCTATATGCTGGTGGCAGTGTGTGTGTGCACGCACACTTGTGAGTGTGTATGTGTTTGGAGCACAGCAATGTCCCAAAATTCATCTGAGGAAGCTGCAACCTTCAGTGGATCTGTCAACATACTTTATAGCATTTCACTTCCAACTGACAGGCCTACAGAATCACAGATTATGAATATGTACTGTATTCCAGCATATACACATCATATACACATCATAGTTCCCTGGGGGTTCACATGGGGGCTCTCTACTTTTAATTAACCCTGTTTGGGGAACCATATGGGATTTTAAAACACTATAGTATGTGATATGCTTCCATATGTCCCTTTTAAATCAATTTCCACAAAACAACCCAACAAAACCTTTAACAAAAGCAGAAGTCTCAACACTATATTTCTCCATGGAAGCTACGTTGGTTCAAAGCCATTATCACACTGACCACTCCCTTCCAATGGCTCATTCATGAATGTCATAAATTCCTCCTTTGGCCACATTTGAATCTCCTGCACGGTGGCACTCAGTAAGCCCCTCTCTCCTCCACTTCCTTCCCGTTCACCAGCAAATCATTTACAGTCCTGCTCTGTCCTTAGACAGAGGCAATCCCATCCCAACCTCTCCACAGATTAAAATGTGCCAAAAGTGACCAGTCAACTCATTGATCACAGGGACAGAAGATATGTGGAGGGCAGTATACACTCCCACATTCTCCCAGTACACCAGTGGTAGAGTAATGAAGGAGCTATAGAATGTCACTCAATTGTAACCCCCAGCACAGCACAAAGAACAGCAAAGAGAATGATACTTGGCACTGTGTTTATCTCCCCAGTGAACAAGGCCTTGAAGACAAGGCAACAATTGGCAATATGACTACATCCTCAGCTATCCGTGGGTAGTACTAATTCGGTCAGGACATGAAACGCTGTGTTAATAAGAAAGCTGATTACTCCCTTTATGTCCTTTATGACACCGCAATCAACATGAACACAATATCATATCAAACAGATGCCAGTCACTGCACTGGGTTGGGATTTAGAATACTGGCAGGCGGCAGCTCAATTATCTTAAAACAATTGTTGAGTTAAAAGACATGAAAGTGAGCTAATTTTGGGGCTTCCACCTCATTACACCTTCCTGAACCAACAATGTACGAAATGCACTAGATCACTGGTCGGGGGCACTGTGTTGAAGCCACCGTGCCTACATTTTGGCACTCCCCCACCATTTTTGCCACATTTATTCTATTACAAACACCATAATGCATACTTTTTAATTATATTATGTGATATAAACAAAAATATATACTTTTTTTGAAATGACTAATATTACTGTCCACAATGCAATAACAAAATACTTAAATGCATGTAATTTAGTCCATGAAACATTTCATTGAAATACTGTAGAATTCCACTCATTCCTATGGAGGACTGCTCCTACTGGGGAGTACCAATAATTCTGACCTGTGGCTTCAAAGCCTCTCAATGGCCAATACATAGCATCAGCAATGCAGGGCTTACAGTTGAAGTCGGAAGTTTACGTACACCTGATACCCTGACTACAATGCTCGTGTCGTGAGTTCTGCCCACAAAATTTCTATAGGGTTGAGGTCAGGTTTGTGATGGCCACTCCAATACCTTGACTTTGTTGTCCATAAGCCATTTTGCCACAACTTTGGAAATATGCTTGGGTCATTGTCCTTTTGGAAGACCCATTTGCGACCAAGCTTTAACTTCCTGACTGATGTCTTAAGATGTTGCTTCAATATATCCACATAAGTTTCCTTCCTCATGATGACATCTATTTTGTTAAGTACACCAGTCCCACCTGCAGCAAAACACCCCCACAACATGATGCTCCCAAACCCCGTGCTTCACGGTTGGGATGGTGTTCTTCGGCTTGCAATCCTCCCCCTTTTTCCTCCAAACGTAACGATGGTCATTATGGCTAAACAGTTCGATTTTTGTTTCATCAGACCATAGGACATTTCTCCAAAAAGTACAATCTTTGTCCCCATGTGGAGTTGCAAACCATATTCTGGCTTTTTTATGGCAATTTTGGAGCAGTGGCTTCTTCCTTGCTGAGCGGCCATTCAGGTTATGTCGATATAGGACTCGTTTTACTTTGGATATAGATACTTTTGTACATGTTTCCTCCAGCATCTTTACAAGGTCCTTTGCTGTTGTTCTGGGATTGATTTGCACTTTTCGCACCAAAGTGCGTTCATCTCTCGGAGACAAAACGCCTCTCCTTCCTGAGTGGTTTGATGGCTGCGTGGTCCCTTGGTGTTTATACTTGCGTACTATTGTTTGTACAGATGAACGTGGTACCTTCAGGCGTTTGGGAATTGCTCCCAAGGATGAACCAGACTTATGGTGGTCTACAATTTTCTTCTGAGGTCTTGGCTGATTTCTTTTGATTTTCCCATGATGTCAAGCAAAGAGGCACTGAGTTTGAAGGTAGGCCTTGAAATACATCCACAGGTACACCTCCTATTGACTCAAATGATGTCAATTACCCTATCAGAAGCTTCTAAAGCCATGACATAACTTTCTGGAATTTTCCAAGCTGTTTAAAGGCACAGTCAACTTAGTGTATGTGAACTTCTGACTCACTGGAATTGTGATACAGTGAATTATAATTGAATTAATCTGTCTGTAAACAATTGTTGGAAAAATTACTTGTGTCATGCACAAGGTAGATGTCCTAACCGACTTTCCAAAACTATAGTTTGTTAAACGAGTTTTAATGACTCCAACCTAAGTGTATGTCTATGCCTGAAGTGTATGCCTGAACCAAATTAAATATTCTGCTTAGTGAATGTCTGACACCCAAATTGCAGATCCGATAACCATGGTAAAAGTCATTTGATTTATGTTGAATCCCTCCACAATGGATTTGGGGTTAATCTGGTGTGCTATTTCATGTCACAATGTCTAAAGAGAGATGAGATAAAAAGATATGCAAGATGTGTGTGTTTGAGCAAGTGTACATGCACATGCATGTACTGTATGTGTACATGCTTGTCTCCAGCTCCCTTAGGTGTGTGTACACACGTTGTTATCAGTGTAAATATAATTAGTTCTGCACTAAAGGGCCATGAATAAATACAGCAGCCTACTTTGCATTTTCAGCCTGGCTTTTCATCATGACACAAAGGCCAGAGACATAGCAGCAAAAGACTACTGGATACAACCCTTACAACACCTGCAGTATCTCCCTCAGAGAAACCAGAATTAATTTAATTAACATTAACCTTGAAAAGTCAGTCTACCAGCCCCTAACAATGCATCAATTATCTTCCTGTACAAAATATTAAGAACACCTGCTCTTTCCATGACATAGACTGCCAGGTATATCCATGTGAAAGCTATGATCCCTTATTGATGTCACTTGTTAAATCTACTTCAATCAGTGTAGAGGAAGGGGACAAAATATTTAAGTGCCTATGAACGGGGTATGGTAGTAGGTGCCAGGCATACTGGTTTGTTTCAAGAACTGCAAAGCTGTTGTGTTTTTCATGGTCAACAGTTTCCTTTGTGTATCAAGAATGGTCCACTACCCAAAGGACATCCAGCCAACTTGACAAAACTGTGGGAAGAATTGGAGTCAACATGGGCCAGCATCCCTGTGGAACACTTTCGGCCCCTTGTAGAGTACAAGCCCCGACGAATTGAGGCTGTTCTGAGGGCAAAAGGCGGTGACTCAATATTAGGAAGGTTTAGGAAGGTGTTCGTAATGTTTAATATACTCTGTGTATATTCCCCACTTAATGCATAAGCGATTTTAGCTTGAGAAAGCTCTGAGGTGATTTCTAGTCTATTCTACCTACTCTGATTTCTAGTCTATTCTATGTACTCAACCAGGCTCAACCGGGCAATGTTGGATGGATTATGTGGAGGACACCCAAAACCTGGTTGTTCATCTTACCATGGACAGTATTTTACCCTTTTTGCACTATAGTGCAAACCCAAACTGTATTGGACTGGCTCAGATATATATATATATTAGTATCATTATTTCCAGCACAGTTCCATTAAGGATGATGCAGTACCAGGTCAGCAGTACCAGCTCAGCCTGGTTCAGTATTATGAAAAGAGCTTAAGTGACAGGTAAAGTGAAAGAGCTATTATACACACACATGGCTTCATATGCACGTACAGTATAACTGCCTACTTGAAGTAATATTCATGTTTTTCCCCCTCACCTACTTATGTGTGGCACTTTTCTGAAGGAACTGTGATTTACCAATGTTATTAACTTGTTACCTATTTAGTACCAACAGGCTATACTGTATATCAGCCTAGTAGATGTATTTAGTCTGGCCTTCACTGGCTTCCATTGCGTCCATGAATACAGTGCAAAGTGTGCTGCCCTAGGTGCTACTAACAGTGGCACCATATTTGCGAGACAATCCAATGATATTGAGGGAGACATGAATTGTTTGCAAGTGTGCCGATGATTGGCCTGACTCATTACAAATTAGTATGTATTTCTCTGTTCTGTTGGGATTTTTTTTTATTCAATGGATCCCTTTCTGGATGTTTAGCGCTGAGAAAACAGTCCGAGCCTGTCTTCATATCTCATTAACCTCTCAAAACCCTAAGATAACGCTGTATATCCATCCCGCCGTCTACGCCGTCTTGGCACCGACTTTTCTCTCCTTTGGAATAGTTTTATATCTTTTGATTAATTCCTATCAGCATGGTTTTTAATGGCTTTGTGAAGCTGCAGTGATTAAAATCTGTACAGAATCTCCCGTTATTGTTTCCCAGACAATTGTTTTTCTCCCTAAACACTAATGATAGCAGATGTGGCTGCTACCGTACATTATTGTCAATGGACAGGTTTTTACCAGTTACTGTTCGATCATGTTTTTTCAGGTTTATGTCCACAAATTACATTATATGAACCACAAGGCTCTTGGTCACCGAGTTGTGTAACCTTACTGTCATTAATCATAATATTATGAGGGAGAGGAAGAGAGAGATTTTGATAGCATCTGCTGTGAATGGACAAAGATCCCCCTTCAGGTGCCAGCGTTCCCTGACAGGTCTACTCTGGCAAGCTGTTCCAGCAACACTTGGCCGACAGCTGCAAATACATATAAAGGCCTCTTTTCAACAAAAAAGACAGGGAATATACCAAGGGCTGAGCTCGCAGCTGCCGTTAGTAGACACTCAGACATATGCACATGCACGCAGACACACAAACATTCTCAAGAAAAAAAACATACTATTTTTTATGTTAAACTCTCTCCATTGGCAAGGTCACTGAACTCACTTACATTTTTGTAGCTGAGTTACTTGAGCATAAAACACTTTGTCAGTTTTCACACCCAGTAGTTCTCTTCTTAACAGCAATGACAATTTTGATGTTAGTTTCTGTGGTGGCCTCACAAGAATACCGAAATGTGGAATGTCACAGTAGTGTATCCCATTTGACCACTCATTATCTGAGCATGAACCAAAATGTTGTCAGCAAATAACACTGTCAGCAACTGTTGTAAGAGTGAAATCCATACTGTCTTCTCCCATAGTCCCCGATCCCTTCTCTTTCCTAATAAGGGCCACCTCTAGGGCACCATGGTTCTGGTCCTTTTACTGCCTGGTTATCAACAGCATTTGCAATCTGTATTACCCCCTTGTGCCAAGGCTGCAAATATTGGTATTAGCTTCCTAATCACATTTATTTATTCAAAATGTCACAGAAAAGGGCACGTCTGTTTGCAGCTGGCTCGCACTGCTTCAACTCTAAGACACACAACATTACCAAACGCATGTGGACACCTGCTCGTTGAACATCTCATTCCAAAATCATGGGCATTAACATGGAGTTGGTCCCCCATTTACTGCTATAACAGCCTCCATTCTTCTGGGAAGGCTTCCCATTAGATGTTGGAACATTACTGCGGGGACTTGCTTCCATTCAGCCAGAAGAGCATTAGGGAGGTCGGGCAATTAGGCCTGGCTCGCAGTCGACATTTCAATTCATCCCCAAAGGTGTTCGATAGGGTTGAGGTCAGGGCTCTGTGCAGGCCAGTCAAGGTCTTCCAAACCGATCTCGACAAAACATTTCTGTATGAACCTCAAACTGTTGCCACAGAAACGTCTATAATGTCATTGTATGCTATAGCGTTAAGATTTCCTTTCACTGGAACTTAGGGGCCTAGCCCGAACCATGAAAAACATCCCCAGACCATTATTTTTCCTACACCAAACTTTACAGTTGGCACTATGCATTGGTGCATGTAGCGTTCTCCTGGCATCCGCCAAACCCAGATTCATCCGTCGGACTGCCAGATGGTGAAGCGTGATTCATCACTCCAAAGAACATGTTTCCACTGCTACAGAGTCCAATGGTGGCAAGCTTTACACCACTCCAGCCTACGCTTGGCATTGCATATGGTGATCTTAGGCTTGTGTGCGGCTGCTCGGCCATGGAAACCCATTTCATGAAGCTCCCGACGAACAGTTCTTGTGCTGAGGCAGTTTGGAACTTGGTAGTGAGTGTTGCAACCGAGGACAAAAGATTTTTACAAGCTGCACGCTTCAGCACTCGGCGGTCCTGTTCTGTGAGCTTGTGTGGCCTACCACTTCGCAGCTGAGCCGTTGTTGCTCCTAGACGTTTCCACTTCACAATAACAGCACTTACAGTTGACCAAGGTATCTCTAGCAGGGCAGAAATTTGACAAACTGGCTTGTTGGAAAGCTGGTATCCTATGATGGTGCCATGTTGAAAATCAGCAACTTGTGTGGTAGAAATAGCCGCATCCACTAATTTGAAGGGGTGTCCACATACTTTTGTATATGTAGTGTATCATGTATCTTTGGAAGAAAAGAAGAAGAGAAGGGGAAAGGCATTAGGTTGTGAATAGACACACTAATTTGCCACAGTAATGTGCAGGCAGCGATGCATGATCATCAGGCAATTATATTTGGTTACCATGCAAACAGTGAGCATCATGGGAGGTCATTAAAGGGAGAAAAATACCCTAGCTGAGAGAGAGAGAGAGAGAGAGAGAGATATTATCTAAACAATCTTTCTTTCACATTTTCTATGAATATTAAATGCGTAATGTTCCTTCCCCAGTCTGTCGCAGGAATAACAAATGGAGATTCAATTGTTTTTTCAGTCAGATATGCATTATGATTACTTTCAAATTAAGCTAATGGACATATATGACTGCGCCACTCTGAATGTTGTAATTGTTTGTTTCTAAACATACAAAAATGGGTCAGGATCTTCAATTATGTATAATGAAAAAAGTTACCTGAGTCAAAAGTTGTGTAAACATACTAACATGGATGACTCATAGCTGTTGTGATCTTGCCTCGTACCTTGGACATTTGTGACCATCACCTCAATTCGGTCTTATGTAGCAAAACATTTTGCATCATACACTGCAGTTAAGGAACAATAATTCTGCTTTGAAAGTTGATAAACTTGTAACCCCACTTTTGAAATAATGGCCCTTGAATGTTTTGGTACACATACTGGAAAGCTCTTCTTTGACACCCATTCAGCATTGTTCACACTCTTAAACCTTAGCCCCAACCATCTCTTTAAGGATTCACATGTGAGGCCATGTGCTAAACAGAGTGAGCTAAATAATGAACCATAATCCCAATCCATACTGCTAGCAATACAAACTGATTGTCATAGCTAGCCACCATGCATGAATCTGCAGGCAGCTAAAGCTATTGAACTAGGTTCAATGTTAGTAAGCTAGCTAACATTAGGCTATAACTAGTAATGCAAATGGCTTTCTGAGATGCAAATAATATTTTTTAAATGTAGCTCGACTCTTACCCGTATACATGGATGAACGCTTCTCTCTCTCTGTCACGAATGCCATGTTTGCCCTTAGTTTGAAGATGTAATCCGGAGACAGGTGTTATACAACAGCCTTCTGTGTTCTCTTTTTGACTCCCTCCGCATTTGCATTCAAATACCTTAGCTATCTTACTCTGCTTCCACTGGCATTCCACTAATTTCAAAACTCTATCAACTTCTTCTGTGACATCAACATTGTTTATCGCCGTTTCTTCCCCATCACTGTCATCAGAAGACTCTACAATGTCTGGGTCAATGAAAATGTTTTGACCTAAATGAGGGATTTCCTCATCATCTGATTCATTTTCAGAGTCAGAGAGAGTCAGTATTGCACAATCCTCCTCCAGAAAGTAGTCCATCACAACTGTTTCCCGCTGATCTTTGTCGATAGCGCCTGTTAAATTCAGGGCAGCAATGTTGAGCAGTTGCAGTTGTCCATGATATCTTTTTTTTAAAGCTGCGGTAGCAAGGATTATCTACACACACTGAACAGCTCACGTTATAGACAGAAGCATGTTACATGGCAGACCAATCCGAACCCATCTCTCGGCATATCCAGCCTATCCATTATCTCAGCCAATCATGGGCTAGTGGGAAGGCTCCTGACTTTTTCCATGGCTAAACCAATTAGGCTCGTAATTTAACATTTGTATTCGTATTTACAGCTAGCATACACATTTGTTATTATGGTACATTAAAGTTCACATGTTCCAGAAGGCATTTCTGTCCAAAAAATGTATTTTGATAAATAAATAAAAAATGCATTTACGTTCAAATGCCACTCCTGTGAAGTAGTGACGTAGGACATATGCCTAGCTTCTTGAAACGGGTCACATTTTAACCTTACGGCAATTCCACGGTAAAACAAATTATTCACTTTAAAATGTATGTCAAACAAAAAACGATGATTGTTAAGTTAAATCAAACAGACAACTTTAAAAAATGTCCACTGAACATTTTGCAAAAACATTTTGACTTGAAGAACAGTGCAGATACAAGGTAAAAATTATCGGTGGAAATTGTTAAAAGTATTCCTTGTGGAAGACATCAAAACTATGAAATAACACACATGAGATCATGTAGTAACCAAAAAAGTGTTAAACACATAAATATATTTGAGATTCTCCAAATATAGTAGCCACCCTTTGCCTTGATGACAGCTTTGCACAATCTTGGCATTCTCTCAACCAGCTTCATGAGGTAGTCACCTGGAATGCATTTCAACTAACAAGTGTGCCCTGTTAATTTCTGGAATTTCTTTCCTTCTTAATGCATTTGAGCCAATCAGTTATGTTGTGACAAGATAGGGTTGGTATACAGAAGATAAAGAAAAATAAAGATAAAGGACACCAATAAGAAGAAGAGACTTGTTTGGGCCTAAATACACTAGTAATGGACATTAGACTGGTGGAAATCTGTCCTCTGGTCTGATGAGTCCAAATGTGAGATTTTTGGTTCCAACCGCCGTGTCTTTGAGAGATGCATAGTAAGTGAACAGATGATCTCCGCATGTGTGGTTCCCACCATGGAGGAGGAGGTGTGATGGTGTGAGGGTGCTTTGCTGGTGACACTGTCTGTGATTTATTTAGAATTGAAGGCACACTTAACCAGCATGGCTACCACAGCATTCTGCAGCGATACACCATCCCATCTTGTTCGCGCTTAGTAGGATTATCATTTGTTTTTCAACAGGACAATGACACAACACACATCCAGTAGAGGTCAACCGATTATAATTTGTCAACGCCGATACCGATACCGATTTATTGGAGGACCAAAAAAAGCCTATCAATTAATCAGCCGATTTTTATATATATACAGTTGAAGTCGGAAGTTTGCATACACTTAGGTTGGAGTTTTTATCCACTCCACAAATTTCTTGTTAACGAACTATAGTTCTGGGAAGTCGGTTAGGACATCTACTTTGTGCATGACACAAGTCATTTTTCCAACAATTGTTTACAGACAGATTATTTCACTTATAATTCACTGTATCACAATTCCAGTGCGCCACAAGTTTACATACACATTTACATGCCTTTTAAACAGCTTGGAAAATTCCAGAAAATGATGTCATGGCTTTAGAAGCTTCTGATAGGCTAATTAACATAATTTGAGTCAATTGGAGGTGTACCTGTGGATGTATTTCAAGGCCGACCTTCAAACTCAGTGCCTCTTTGCTTGACATCATGGAAAATCAACAACAAAAAAATCAGCCAAGACCTCAGAAAAAAAATTGGCCTCCAAAAGTCTGGTTCATACTTTGGAGCAATTTCCAAATGCCTGAAGGTACCACGTTAATCTGTACAAACAATAGTACGCAAGTATAAACACCAAGGGTCCACACAGCCGTCATACCGCTAAGGAAGAAGACATGTTCTGTCTCCTAGAGATGAACGTACTTTGGTGCGAAAAGTGCAAATTAATCCCAGAACAACAGCAAGGACCTTGTGAAGATGCTGGTCTGATGAAACAAAAATAGAACTGTTTGGCCATAATGACCATAATTATGTTTGGAGGAAAAAGGGGGATGCTTGCAAGCTGAAGAACACCATCCCAACTGTCAAGCACAGGGGTGGCAGCATCATGTTGTGGGGGTGCTTTGCTGCAGGAGGGTCTGGTGCACTTCACAAAATAGATGGGACCATGAGGAAGGAAACTTATGTGGATATATTAAAGCAACATCTCAAGACATGTCAGGTGCGTCGTAGAAAGTGGACCAAGGCGCAGCGGGTATCATGCTCATCTTCTTTTATTTATAAGTGAACACTTAAACAAAATAAATCGACGTCAACCAACAGTTCCGTAAGGACACAAGGACTATACAAAAAAAAAAACAACTACCCACAAACACAAGAGAAAATAAACCCACTTAAATATGGCCTCCAATTAGAAGCAACGACAACCAGCTGCTTCTAATTGGAGGTCGTTCCCATAACTAACATAGAAATAGAAAAACTAGAAAACCCACATAGAAATATAAAACATAGAACATACACCAAAAACCCCGAAACACACAAAACAAACACCCCATGCCACGCCCTGACCAAACTACAATAACAAATAACTCCTTTTACTGGTCCGGACGTGACAAGACATCAGTCAGGAAGTTAAAGCTTGGTCACAGATGGGTCTTCCAAATGCACAATGACCCCAAGCATACTTCCAAACTTGTGACAAAATGGCTTAAGGACAACAAAGTCAAGTTATTGGAGTGGCCATCACAAAGCCCTGACCTCAATCCTATAGAAATGTTGTGGGCAGAACTGAAAAAGCGTGTGTGAGCAAGGAGGCCTACAAACCTGACTCAGTTATACCAGCTCTGTCAGGAGGAATGGGCCAAAATGTACCCAATTTATTGAGTGAAGCTTGTGAAAGGCTACCCAAAACGTTTGACCCAAGTTAAACAATTTAAAGGCAATGCTACCAAATACTATTTGAGTGTATGTAAACTTCTGACCCACTGGAAATGTGATGAAAGAAATAAAAGCTGAAATAAATCATTCTTTCTACTATTATTCTGATATTTTACATTCTTAAAATTAAGTGGTGAAGTGGTCCTAACTGACCTAAGACAGGGAAATTTTACTTGGATTGAATGTCAAGAATTGAGAAAAACTGAGTTTTAACGTATTTGGCTAAGGTGTACGTAAACTGTATTTGTAATAATGACAATTACAACATTACTGAATGAACACTTTTATTTTAACTTAATATAATTAATTACAAATCCATTTAGTCTCAAATAAATAAGGAAACGTGTTCAATTTGGTTTAAATAATGCAAAATCTCTGTTGGAGAAGAAAGTAAAAGTGCAATATGTGCCATGTAAAAAGCTAACGTTTAAGTTCCTTGCTCAGAACATGAGAAGATATGAAAGCTGGTGGTTCCTTTTAACATGAGTCTTCAATATTCCCAGTTAAGACGTTTTAGGTTGTAGTTATTATAGGAATTATAGGACTATTTCCCTCTATACATGTGTATTTCATATAACTTTGACTATTGGACGTTCTTATAGGCACTATAGTATTGCCAGCCTATTCTCGGGAGTTGATAGGCTTGAAGTCATAAACAGCGCTGTGCTTCAAGCATTGCGAAGAGCTGCTGGCAAACGCAGGAAAGTGCTGTTTGAATGAATGCTTACGAGCATGCTGCTGCCTACCACTGCTCAGTCAGACTGCTCTATCAAATATCAAATCATAGATTTATTATAATATAATAAACACACAGAAATACGAGCCTTAGGTCATTAATATGGTAAAATCTGGAAAGTATCATTTCGAAAACAAAACGTTTATTCTTTCAGTGAAATACGGAACCGTTCCGTATTTTATCAAACGAGTGGCATCCATAAGTCTAAATATTGCTGTTACATTGCACAACCTTCAATGTTATGTCTGACTCTGCTTGCACAGAACGCAAGAGAAGTGACATAATTTCCCTAGTTAATATTGCCTGCTAACATGAATTTCTTTTAACTTAATATGCAGTTTTAAAAATATATACTTGTTATTGATTTTAAGAAAGGCATTGATGTTTATGGTTAGGTACATTGGTGCAACGACAGTGCTTTTTTCACGTATGCGTTTGTTAAATCATCACCCGTTTGGCGAAGTAGGCTGTGATTCGATGATAAATTAACAGGCACCGCATTGATTATTTGCAATGCAGGACGAGCTAGTTAACCTCTTACATCTAGACGTTCCACTAGCGGAACACCTGCTCCAATATCCAATGATGGGCGTGGCGCGAAATACAAAGTCCTCGAAAATCCGAAATCTTCCATTTTTCAAACATATGACTATTTTACACCATTTTAAAGACAAGACTCTCCTTTATCTAACCACACTGTCCGATTTCAAAAAGGCTTTACAGCGAAAGCAAAACATTAGATTATGTCAGCAGAGTACCCAGCCAGAAATAATCAGACACCCATTTTTCAAGCTAGCATATAATGTCACAAAAAACAAAACCACAGCTAAATGCATATTTATATCAAAAAACAGCTTTTTACATTAGCATGTGACGTTCAGAACTAGCATTCCCACTGAACACTTCCGGTGAATTTACTAAATTACTCACGATAAACGTTCACAAAAAAATAACAATTATTTTAAGGATTATAGATACAGAACTCCTTTATGCAATCGCGGTGTCCGATTTTAAAATAGCTTTTCGGTGAAAGCACATTTTACAATATTCTGAGTAGATAGCCCGGCCATCATGGCTAGCTATTTTGACACCCACCAAGTTTGGTACTCACAAAACTCAGATTTACTATAAGAAAAATTGGATAACCTTTGCTGTTCTTCGTCAGAATGCACTCCCAGGACTTCTACTTCATCACCCAATGTTGTTTTGGTTCCAAATAATCCATAGTTATATCCAAATAGCGGCGTTTTGTTGTGCGTTCAAGACACTATCCGAAGGGTAACGAAGGGTGACGCGCCCGGCGCGTTTCGTGAAAAAAAAATTCAAAATATTCCATTACCGTACTTCGAAGCATGTCAAACGCTGTTTAAAATAAATTTTTCTGCGATTTTTCTCGTAAAAAAGCGATAATATTCCGACCGGGAGTCGTTGTTTTCGTTCAAAGACAGAGAAAGTAAAATGGACTCTTCTCGTGCACGCGCACACCAGTCTCATTGTTCTCAGATCGACCACTATCCAAATGCGCTACTGTTTTTCAGCCATGGCCTGCAAAGTCATCATTCAACGTTCTGGCGCCTTCTGAGAGCCTATGGGAGCGTTAGAAAATGTCACGTTACAGCAGAGATCCCCTGTTTTGGATAGAGATGATCAAGAAGGCCAAGAAATGGTCAGAGAGGGCGCTTCCTGTTTGGAATCTTCTCAGGTTTTGGCCTGCCAAATGAGTTCTGTTATACTCACAGACACCATTCAAACAGTTTTAGAAACGTTGGAGTGTTTTCTATCCAAAGCTAATAATTATATGCATATTCTAGTTTCTGGGCAGGAGTAATAATCAGATTAAATCGGGTACGTTTTTTATCCGGCCGTGAAAATACTGCCCCCTATCCATAACAAGTTAAACTAGTAATATATTCCATTATCAATCAACAGCTCAACCAATTTGGTGTTATCACATCTATTACTATAAAACCATGTCATACTAGTGTTTCTGTTTCCTGGACATCATTCCTCTTTGTCGGTGACTCTATCTGAAGTGAACAGTCAGTGAGAGCTGTATTAGATGTCCTGACAGGTGAGGAGTCAGCTGGTGTATCAGACTCTAATGCCCTGACTCACCCTACCCTGTTTCAATTCACTCCATGGACCACATTCACACAGCACTGGCATCAGGTTGCATACATTTTGGATTCTCTACATGGTTCATTCTAATATATCTACTGCTGTACATTCCTAAGATATCTGAAATTCATCCGGTGTAGATACTGAACGTATAAAATGCATTTGATTACTGTTACAGTGCTATTTGGGTTGTTATTTGGATTCAATCCCAACATTTCTTAATTTCTTCTTTCTTTTTGTTTTAAATTGATTATTTGTGTACCTGTTTGACATTTTACTGCATTGTTAGGAGCAAGTTACATAAGCATTTTTGCTGCACCCGCCATAACATCTGCTAAACTGTGTACGTGACCAATAAACTTTGATTTGATTTGAGGTACAAAGTTAGATTCAACACACAACAAACAGCTGAAACAGAAAGTGTATTCAATTTACACATGTATCCCTTCTCCCTTCTCTGTATCCCTTCTCACAAGTTCCGGTTTACCTTTCAATATTGATATATTCAATGTTTATTGAACTGGGGAACAAAAATGATTTATGCTTTGCAACTGTTGCAAACAATTAGCTAGTAAATCAGTTGTATAATTAAGCAATAAGGCACGAGGGGGTTTGTTGTATATATAACACGGCTAAGGGCTGTTCTTACGCATGATGCAACGTGCCTGGATACAGCCCTTAGCTGTGGTATATTGGCCATATACCACGGACCCCTGAGGTGCCGTATTGCTATTATAAACTGGTTACCAATGTAATTAGAGCAGTAAAAATATATATTTTGTCATACCCATGGTATACAGTCTATACCATGGCTGTCAGCCAATCAGCATTCAGGGCTCAAACCTCCCAGTTTATAATAACTGGCTTTATACCTCTGATGCATGTGGTCTAGCAGCCTGTTATGTAGCTATGGTGTCTAATACAAGTCTGCTGATTTATTATTATCTCTGTGACGACTTGGAAGTTGACAGTACAGTATGTCCTTAGCAACAGGACATGGATAGAACAAAACTATCTGCTTATCATCCCATGGTCTATTTCTCCCTGCATGAAGAACCCCCATAACGAATATAAATAAAACACTATACTGTATATCTTGATGATCTATGTATGCAGGGCATCCCTCTGCATATGAGGACACCCAGAGATCCAGGGCTACCCAGAGCTGCTTGGCTTAGAAAGAGGGGAGGCAGGGTGGGCTAGCGGCGAGGGAGTAACTCAGGACTAATTCCCTGCTATAATTCAGGAGGGCGAGGGCCAGAGACAGCCAAATCTACCCACAAATCTCTCCCCCTACCCGGGAATCAGAGTCAGGGCCAAGGAGGGCTGCATGGAGAAACATGGGGGAAGTATGGGGAGGTGATGGGGGCTCAGGGGTGGGCAGTGATTGGACTGAGAGATGGAACTCAGACAAAGCCAATCAATATGCTTGCCTTTCTGTAGCCATACTGCAGAGAGGAACAGAATGTAGAGGTCGACCTGTTATTTTCAGTTAAAACTCAATGGAGATTTTCCATTCAGTTTTCAATCAGAGTTTAATCAGATTTCATGATTAAGTAGGGCCATCGAGGGTCAATGTAATTTCCCTGGTGATTTCATGGCTCAGTTTGTGGATTTTCTATATTACATTTTTCAATTATCTTGGAATATATTTTTTATGTGGGTGGTCAATTATTTGTTTATTTTGCAATTAGCTTTCTCTGTTTTGGTTAACTCACCACATGCATAGTATACTTTATGGTTCAATTAATTAGTCAGTTTTCTGAACCAAAATGTACAATTCATAACTATGTCCTTCTCACTCACCAAGCTGTATTGAAAAGGTCACATGGGACAGGTCTTCAACTACTGTAGGCTCTAAGTTCCCAGCACATGCTGCTCTTTTCCCCTTATCTATTTGAAACCACTCTCCTGGTGACATCACTTCCTGAATGGCTATGGCTGATGGGAAAGGATGTGGGTGTAGAAAAAAGTGAGCCGAGTCAGTCTTCCATCCCTTGGCTCTAGGAGTTGCAGTTGGACGGGGAGAGTAGATAGCAGCTGCCTGGACACATGGCCCTTTAACACCATGCTGTGGAAGAGGGGGATGAGGGAGATAGAGAAAGAGATGGAATGAGAAAGAGAAAGAGAGGGTGAAGCTGGCCCTCAAGTCCACTCCAGTGAGGTTTCATCTCATATAGGCTACAACGGTTAACTCACCAAGATACAGGCTTTTGAGAGTCTCCACTAGTTGTGATACAGCACTGTTAACACCCTCTCTGACTAGAGAGGTATACACAGTCTCCACTCTGAATAAAATACATCTCTGGATTGGCATTGCATTCCCTCCAGGCACGGAAATGGAGCATATGTTTGTGTGTGTGTGTGTGTGTGTGTGTGTGTGTGTGTGTGTGTGTGTGTGTGTGTGTGTGTGTGTGTGTGAGACCATATGTGCACGCGCGTGTGCATGTGATGAATGAATGCGTTAGTATGTAGACCGATGTACGGATATTTGCATACAGTGTGGATGGAATATTAGTTCCATGAGTTTCCTGAAGATTAATGCACTACAGCTCTCTAGTTTCTCAGTGTGCCTGCCAGGGAGGGAGCTGCTTCCCCTGTGCCCAGATGGTGGCTGCAGAACTGAACAGGTGCACAATGGGTTGGCCTAGTGTGTTGTTGTTTTTATCCTGAAGTTTATCCCCGGGGCATGGCTTATTATGCTTTATAATGGAATAACAGATGAGGAAGAATGATTTACAAAACTGCCAAAGTATCCAGTGGTTGATGTAGATTGAAAAGGTACCTATAGTGGTTCTTCAGATGAAACTCACTGGCAAGAGCTGTCTTTAGTTTCAAAGCCTCTTCAGCAGAGCATAATGGCATGGGCAATCTGATGTCAGTTGTACAACACTTTGATGCTACACATCATTTTGATCCACTCATCCCTATTCTTTATAGAATACATGGATAATGGCTTTCAGCATGTCGATGATAGCCACTGAGGAAAAAAAGGATACATTAATTGTGGCTTAGTGTTGATATAGCGACTTGGTTACGTGTTCAATTCTGCCAGATGGTTTTAACTCTCTGTCATTTGTTAATTTATTTATTCTTAATTGATTCCAAACGACGTTGAACAAACGTGAGTGCTGAGTTTGTGGCCAGTAATACACCATATGAGTAGGTGGTAATCTGTGAGGGAGGGAGGAGGGAGGGAGGGAGAGGGGCAGGGGGCCAGAGAGAGAGAGAGAGATGTAAGGCAGATGGCTCAAGGAAAAGAAAGCTGAAGGGAGAGCAAAAGTCAGTGATGAAGGGAGTGAGAGAAAGACATTGACAAAAAAAGAGAGAGATTGAGAGGGATTTGAATCCTCCGGCTCCCAGTCTTTCTCCTCCCTGTGGAGTGACTTCAGACTAAAGCATCAGGGATTTGTAGGGTCTTAAGATGAATGAAAACCACATCTCCCTCATGGATACATTGTGAATTTACATGGCTGTTGTTATAATGAAAGAGAGTGCTAAAAGATTAACTTTTCTTACCAGACTAATTTTACATTTGAATTATATTTTCTTTTACAGCTATGATCATCGTTTGCTTACTAACGTTTGTGTCTATTATTTCGTGTGTTTCAAATATTGCATTGCCAGTCTCAATTCCACCTCTACACAATCCTTTTTAAAAAATAATTTCTGAAAAGTTCAAAATGTTTCTCTGGTGTTCTGTAAGTTTTATGAAAGACTAGCTCTCTCATCTGTTGTTGTTGCCGAGCGACTTTGTTTCAGGCGAGGAGTGTATTTCCCAGAAGCTGCTCTCCTATTGTCCGTAGGACGTTCCTCTCTTAGGAGTTACCCACCTCTCCATGGTTTGATTTATGGCCACCCAGCAGTGCATTAGTTATAATTTGAGAGTGGTTTGTTTTTACTCATGAAGATAGAATTTTAAATGTTTTGATGAATAACCCTATCTGCTCTTATACACTGAATTATACAGTAGGCACAGAGAATGGCGGGCAGGTGTAGCGTAAAGAAAAATGGTGTCTGACTGCAATAGAGGATGGATGGCCTTAAGGTCGTCACAATTTTTCAGATTCTCACCGGGTTCTTTCCAATGACCACTACGGTGAAGAATTGTCAGTTAATCTTGGAATATGTCAGCTCTATTAGTCTATGGCCCATACACGGTGACTGTATGTGTATGGATTAAGTGTGCTTTTCACTCTCAGCTTGGCTGCCAGAGAGTCTTTGATGTGTCTGTGATGGCATGAAATGGTAGAAACCATGGAGCAATGGATGTGACACGGTGAATTTGCATGAGCAGTCTTTGAGGGGAATGCTATGGCTTGGAGATGGAGATGGGGCGAGTTAGGCTAACAACCTTATCGCATTGGCATTTGTAAACCCTAGGGCTGTGGGACTGACTCACTCTGACTAGAACACTGGCATGTTAAAACCACTGCCTGGCTCGGTGTCAGTGCTGTTTGTGTAAGTGTCTGTGTGCTTGTATATGTGTTTGTCTGTCTCACTCTCTCTCCCTCTTTCTTCCAGGGAGGCCTGATCGCTCTCCTCCTCCTCATCCTCCTCTTCACACTAGTGCTGTACACCCGTCACCGTTGGTGCAAGCGCCGGCGTATCCCCCAGAAGAGCGCCAGCACCGAGGCCACCCATGAGATCCACTACATCCCCTCTGTGCTGCTGGGACCCCAGGGGAGAGACAGCTTCCGGGGGTCCCGCCAGCTACAGCACAGCTCTGTCATCGGCATGCCCATCCGGGAGACCCCCATCCTGGATGACTACGACTGTGATGAGGACGATCAGATGGGTCACACACACACCTCCACACCCAACCAGGTCCACAACCAGCTGATTGATGGGAAAGTCCAGGGCCTGGATGAGTTTGGGCCCAGCCAGGGGACACACACCCACAACCAGCACACTGACAGCCTGAGGAAGGGGGAGGACAGCCTCCAACACAGTCTGGATAAAAGAGGTGGGTACCACTGTAGTATGTGACAGTCCACTGTAGTCCACTGACTAGACTAGAGAAAAGTCACAGAAATGCATGCTATTCAATCGATCACTGCCCGCACCTGCCCGCCCGTCCAGCATCACTACTCTGGACGGCTCTGACTTAGAATACGTGGACAACTACAAATACCTAGGTGTCTGGTTAGACTGTGAACACTCCTTCCAGACTCACATTAAGCATCTCCAATCCAAAATTAAATCTAGAATCAGCTTCCTATATCGCAACAAAGCATCCTTCACTCATGCTGCCAAACATACCCTCGTAAAACTGACCATCCTACCGATCCTCGACTTCGGCGATGTCATCTATAAAATAGCCTCCAACACTCTACTCAACAAATTGGATGCAGTCTATCACAGTGCCATCCATTTTGTCACCAAAGCCCCATACACTACCCACAACTGCGACCTGTACACTCTCGTTGGTTGGCCCTCGCTTCATACTCCTCGCCAAACCCACTGGCTACAGGTTATCTACAAGTCTCTGCTAGGTAAAGCCCCGCCTTATTTCAGCTCACTGGTCACCATAGCAGCACCCACTTGTAGCACGTGCTCCAGCAGGTATATCTCACTGGTCACCCCCAAAGCCAATTCCTCCTTTGGTCGCCTTTCCTTCCAGTTCTCTGCTGCCAATGACTGGAACGAACTGCAAAAATCACTGAAGCTGGAGACTCATATCTCCCTCACTAGCTTTAAACACCAGCTGTCAGAGCAGCTCACAGATCACTGCACCTGTACATAGCCCATCTGTAAACAGCCCATCTATCTACCTCATCCCCTTACTGTATTTATTTTATTTATCTTGCTCCTTTGCACCCCAGTATCTCTACTTGCACATTTATCTTCTGCACATCTACCATTCCAGTGTTTAATTGCTATATTGTAATTACTTCGCCACCATGGCCTATTTATTGCCTTATCTCCCTTATCTTACCTCATTTGCACTCACTGTATATAGACTTTTTGTTTTCTTTTTTTCTACTGTATTATTGACTGTATGTTTTGTTTATTCCATGTGTAACTCTGTGTTGTCGTATGTATCAAATTGCTATGCTTTATCTTGGCCAGGTCGCAGTTGCAAATGAGAACTTGTTCTCAACTAGCTTACCTGGTTAAATAAAGGTGAAATAAATCAAATTGTTGAGAGAATGAGAATATCCTATATTTCTGTTAAATACTTTTATTGAAAAGCAACCATTTTTGGTGACATCCTCCACCTATTAATCCCTATGCACTCCTTATATTTTACATGGTTGCAAAGCCTTTGGCCAAGATTGTGGGGTGGCAGCTAGCCTAGTGCTTAGAGCATTGGACTAGTAACCGAAAGGTTGCAAGATCGAATCCCAGAGCTGACAAGGTAACAATCTGTTGTTCTGCCCCTGAACAAGGCAGTTAACCTGCTGCCATTGAAAATAATTGACTTGCCTTGTTAAATGAAGGTACAATTTAAAAAAAGGTAATTGCTGACAGGTGCTTCTTGTAGCCATCAATGAACTTGCTGTACTGGAAGTTTGGCTCATACTTCCGCTGCAAATGGCTCTAACTTTGAAATATTTGTTGGGTGCCCTCCACCAACTGCTGTTTCAAGAATATATTTATTATTATTATAGATGTCGCCATATTTTTTTGGATGAGATTCAGATCTGGATTCAATAGTTGCCACTCGAGCAGTCTAGCGTTGTGTTTTGGGTCATTGGAAGAGCCACAACCTTTGACAAAGACCCAGTTTTTGGACACTGGGTTGAACATTTGACTCCAAATCACCTTGATAATCTGCTGATAAATTATGTCTTGCACACATTCAAGGCCCAGTATAGAACCTCCCCCGTTTGATTGTAGGTAGGGTGTTCTTTTCTTTGAATGCTTCATTTAGTTTTTGGTAAACATTAGAGCTGATTTGTATTCCCAAGAGCTCTTAAATCGATCCAAAGAACATTTAGTCTTGTTTAGGTGGTTTTGCAAACAAAGTTCAATCAAGGTTTCTTGTCTCTTTCAGCAGTGGGGTCTCCAATGACCAAATTAAGCATTTAAAGAAAAGAACACGCTCCCTACAATCAAGCATGGGGGAGGTTAGATAATGCCGAGGGGTTGCTTTTCTGCCTCTTGTACTGGTGGCCTTGAACATGTGTAAGGCATCATGAAAGAATCAAATTATCAATGTTTGTAGAGGCAGGTTGGCATTTATTGGCTTGAATCTTGCCCTGAAGGCAGCTCTGCAGAGTGGTCTCTAGCTGATTTTAAGCCTCACCTGAACCTTGACTCTAACCTTAACCACACTGCTAACCCTAATGCCTAACTCTAACATTAAATTAAGACCAAAAAGCAAAAATAAATAAATCTGGATTTTTTTACGATATAGCCAATTTTGACTTTGCAGCCAGCCCGTCTAGCAGAAATCACTTACTTCTGCCTCCAGGGCAAGATTATGACAAACAACCTGCTTTTTGGAGTCCAATGTTCAACCCAGGGTCCAAGAACTGGGTATCTGCCACATGTGTTAGGTCTTCCAGCAGGACAACAACCCCAAACACTTCAAAAAGCACCCAGGAATTGTTTCATGAAGAAACGCTAGACTGTTCTGGAGTGGCCAGCATTGAGTCCAGATCTAAAACCTCATTGAAAACCTATGGCGAGATCTGAAAACAGTATTTGATTGAGGGCACCCCTCAGACATTGCAGATTTGGAGCAGTTTGTAGCTGAAGAGTGGGCCAACTTCCAGTAGAAAGGTGCAGCAACCTCATTGATGGCTACAAAACATTTTTGTTATCTTGGCCAAAAGACTGTGCAACCAAGTATTAGCTCCTGGTTGCTTTAACTTTGTCCATGCCATTTGTTGTTCTTCTCTACATTAAAATTGTAAACTTAAGAGAGAACCAGCAAAATTGATTCTGCAATGTTGAAAATCCAATAACAATGTGTGGAGAGCAATTTTTGCTTCCAAGTTATTTTAGAAGAAATAAGGAGTATTTAAGAAAACTGCAAGGGTGGACACCTGCTCTTTCCATGACATAGACTGACCAGGTGAATCCAGGTGAAAGCAATGATCCCTTATTGATGTCACTTGTTAAATCCACTTCAATCAGTGTACTGTCAGTGGACTGTCCTGTTTGGCTCAGTTGGTAGAATATGGCACTTGCAACATGGCACAGGGTTGTGGGTTCGATGCCCACGGGGGACCAGTATGGAGGAAAATGTATGCACTCTACTATAAGTCGCTCTGGATAAGAAATTCTGCTAAATTAGTTAAATGTATGAAGGGGAGGAGACAGGCTAAAGAAGGATTTTTAAGCCTTGAGACATGGATTGTGTATGTGCCATTCAGAGGGTGAATGGGCAGGACAAAGGATTTAAGTGCCCTTGAAAGGGGTATGGTACTAGGTGCCAGCTGCACTGGTTGGTGTGAAGAACTGCAACGCTGCAGGGTTTTTCACAGTTTCCTGTGTGTATCAAGAATGTTCCACTTACCAAAGGACATCCAGCCGCCAACTTGACACAACTGTGGGAAGCATTGGCATCAACATGGGCCATCATCCCTGTGGAACGCTTTCAAAACCTTGAGTCCATGCCCTGATGCATTGGGGGGGGCACTATATGTTACACTTAAAATATTCTACACACAACTGATTTTACCTATCACTGTTACTATTTTATAACTCAGATTAACTCAAAAAGTAGAAATCTACCAAAAGTATTATGTGTTTTCTTCTAAAACTCCATCTCCATCCTCTTGGTAAATGCCATGTTAGAAAATGTATCCTGGGTGAATCTGTAATCCATAGTTTGTTCCCTTGTCTGGCCATAGCCATTGACCCTTCATCTGTCTGTCACCCACAAGTAATGACTACAAGTCAAGATGGAAGAGGTCATTGACATTGGTCTGGTCACTTACGAATGGGGGTTAGTTGATGAGAAACTCATTGACCCTCGCTAAACACTGTCCAGTGTGTATACTCCTGGAAGGGAGTCCTATATTATGGACTCAAAGCACTTTTTTTTGTTTTGTTTTTGTTAGAACAAAGCGTTGAAAAAAAGTTAATTCTGGTGACTGCAGGTCACTCTAATAGCCGTAGATTACACTATCCACGTTGAACCCCAAACTGCACCTCAGGAATGTTCATCTTTAATAATTGAGGGATGGCAGATTGCAACGGTGGCTTTTTAGTCTGAACGCTATTCATGTCATGTTAAATTATGCATGACAAAGTTTAACATCTTGTTTCCTGGAGCTGCCCTCCTGTCTCTACTTGTATTTATCATTCAGCAAAAAGCAATTTATCCAAACTCCACAACACTTCTCCCGGTGAGAAGAGAAGGATCAGGACACATCTATACTTTAATTTAATGTTGTTTATTTATGTGATACATTTTCTTTTGGGAAAGGAACTTTGCATTATTCATCTGTAGCAGAAAGGGTAACGCTTTAGTGATCCAAGTTTTCAGTGTCAATGGAGGGAGGTGTGCTCTGTCAAGCCAACAACAGTAGGGCTAGATTGCTGTGCATAAGAGGGTCAAGTGTAATGCCACTGAAAATGTAATGTCATTGAAAATGTGCCTGTATTATTTTAGTTTTTAATAGCAGTAAAATGTTTTCAAATGGCTTTATTGTTTGGCTTGATTGAATAATTTAAGAACTGATATGAAGAATCACAGGGAACTATTAGTTGCATGAAGAAAGCATTGCATATGTTGATAATCAAATAATAAAAGAGCACATTTTCTCTCGTATAACAGTGTTTTGAAAGTGCTATGTTAGGAATGTCCTTGGTCTAGTATACACTATGATACACTATAGAGTGCATTCGGAAGGTATTCAGACCCCTTAACTTTTTCCACATTTTGTTACTTTACAGCCTTATTCTAAAATGGACTAGATGTTTTCTTTATCCTCATCAATCAACAGACAATACCCCATAATGACAAAACGAAAACAGGTTTTTAGACATTTTTGCAAATGTATTACAAATGTAAAGACTAAAATATAACATTTACATAAGTATTCAGACCCTTTACTCAGTACTTTGTTGAAGCACCTTTGGCAGCGATTTCAGCCTTGAGTTTTCTTGGATATGACACTACATGCAAGGCACACCTGTATTTGGGGAGTTTCTCCCATTCTTCTCTGCTGATCTTCTCAAGCTCTGTCAGGTTGGATGGGGAGCGTCACTGCACAGCTATTTTCAGGTCTCTCCAGAGATGTTCGATCGGGTTCAGGTCCAAGCTCTGGCTGGGCCAGTCAAGGACATTCAGAGACTTGTCCCAAAGCCACTCCTGCGTTGTCTTGGCTGTGTGCTTAGGGTTGTTGTCCTGTTGGAAGGTCAACCTTGGCCCCAGTCTGACGTCCTGAGCACTCTGTAGCAGGTTTTCATCAAGGATCGCTCTGTACTTTGCTCTGTTCATCTTTCTCTCAATCCTGATAAGTCTCCAAGTCCCTGCTGCTGAAAAACATCCCCAAAGCATGCCGCTGCCACCACCATGCTTCACCATAGAGATAGTGCCAGGTTTCCTCCAGACGTGACGCTTGGCATTCAGGCCAAAGAGTTCAATCTTGGTTTCATCAGACCAGAGAATCTTGTTTCTCATGGTCTGCGAGTCTTTAGGTGCCTTTTGGCAAACTCCAAGCGAGCTGTCATGTGCCTTTTACTGACGAGTGGCTTCCGTCTGGCCACTCTACCATAAAGTCCTGATTGTTGGAGTGCTACAGAGATGGTTGTCCATCGGGGGACCAACTCCATATTAATGCACATGTTTTTTTAATCAGATGATCAATGAGCAGATGTCCATATACTTTTGGTCATGTAGTGTATAATATCATCCCCCAGATTTTGCTTAATGATGCTCCGTATATATCTCAAAGCGATACAGACAATCCTTTTCCTTGAATAAATCATTAAGTGGATCCTCTTGGCGCAGGTTCAGCTCCGCGTAAACACATCCACCATACGGCCAGCTAGCTTGCATAAGTAATCGTCTCAATTAATTCAAAGCTGGGGATATTTGCATCATGACCTTGTGTGTGACATTTTTTACTCTGTGGAAATCAACAGGGGGGGGATTTTTTTCTTTTTTCGGCTCTGTCTTTTTTGCTGCTTTCTTTTTGGGCTGAATGAAATACCCATGAACAAAGATGAACACTTGCATTGTCTAGAGCCATCTTGTTCCAAAAACAAACAAACTCCTGACACTTGAAACCTGCTCTCTGAGAGATTAGCCTTGCCACTCGCCCCATTTTCCCTTCATTCTCCATCTTCTCATTTCGCAGTCAGTAAAATAAAACAAGGTCTTCAAGCTTGGCCTGTTTATAAACTGCAGAAAAATGTAATTTAATCGTGCAACAAGGAGACAGGTTGGAGGTTAATTCAGTTTGACTCCCCTGAGAGAGACTGAGAGGGAGAGCGACGAAAGAGAGGAGAGACGGACGAATGCTGGTATTGGCTGCTTTTACAAACCTGTCCTTATGTTAATCACTAGCTGTAAGGTATTGTCACCACACAATGGGGTGAGCAGCTACAGGGCACAGGCTACTAAGGGGAGGTCTGGGACACTGGTTTTAATTGACATCAAAGGCTCTTGATAGGGAGAAAAATACTTGTCACCTCCTCCTTGTCATTCTGTGCATAATGGATTTTAGAATAGAATATGTGCTAGTTAGTTTAGATTTGTTTTCCCTTAGGCTGTATTTGAAAGTGTAAAGACTTTTCAGGTGTATAATTTATATGTAGATATAGCCCTTAACTGGGGACTGGAGTTTTCCATGGTCAGGTCACAATGTAGGACAAACTCCTGGCCCTAAATACTGAAGCGTCCTTCTCCCATAACACCAACCTCCAAGCATGTCTAATAATGAGCCATTTACAACAATCATTTATGTGGATGCTTTCACCCATTCTCCCCTACAAAGCCATATAATTTGAATACAGAGCCGATTAACTCTCTCTACCTGTTATCAGCGCAACTCCCAAAGGTCTCCAAATACCAGGCGTTTCTTTATCTGTCTGTCTCAGCTGACAGATGACCTCATTCTCAGCCCGCTGAAGAGCCCTATCTGGAGGCATTATGGCGCGTGCCTCACAGGTTCCTATGTGTGGCTGAATCTTTACACAGGGCCTCCAAACAAATGAGGCCTGTCATGTGGTTATTCAGTGGGGCCCTGGTGCACTGGGCACATGGTGGGCAGCGGTGTTCCATAAATCAGGTGCCACATACTCAGCACCGTGCCAGGGACCTTGTTGAGCATGTGACGGCCTCTAGGACCGCAATTACCATCAGCCCCCACTGGCACCCATCTCTCCCCCCTCCAGTGAGGACCACCCTTTGCTCTTAATGTACTTGAGATGTTTCCGCCACTTACGTTACATCACTGGCAAGTAAAGCCATCTGCTTGGCTACACTGAATTAGTTGATTAATTTCTAACCAGAAATAAGAACCAGAATATCACAGTTTATTGGCTCTGTGAATTATCGTGGCAGTGGCAAAACACTTTTCAATTATCATTTTTTTCTTCTTGTGTATTTACATTCCCACTCATATTGAATCATGTTGTTTGCTCTACAGGCTATGCACCAAGAAAACATTTCAGAAAATTCGTAATTGAGCTGTGTGTACTGAAGAGGATCAAATGAAATATAATTGTATTTGTCACGTGTGCCGAATACAACAGGTGTAGACTTTACCGTGAAATGCTAACTATGATAATGGCGCTGGAGGGGATGTCTGCTGTTTTACGGGCTCCTAACCAACTGTGCTATTTTGTTTGTTTTTTCACATTGTTTGTAACAAATGTTTTACATAATGTTGCTGCTACCGTCTCTTATGACCGAAAATAGCTTTTGGACGTCAGAACAGCGATTACTCACCTCGAACTGGACAAAGATTGTTTTCCTTAATGAGTCCAACGTGAAGGATATACTGCTTTGTCGAGACAAGGCCCAAATCCACATCATCCGTGTGAAGAAAAGACTGAGAAAAAGGGGGAGGAGAGTGGGGTGCCTTGTAAGAATTTGCCGACAAGTAGGTAAACTACCACAACCCTCCATGTTATTGGACAATGTGCAATCCTTGGAAAACAAACTGGACAATCTATATTTAAGAATATCCTACCAACGGGACATTAAAAACTGTAACATCTTATGTTTCACCGAGACGACATGGATAATATATAGCTGGCTGGCTTCTCTGTGCATCGGCAGGATGAGGACAAGACGAGGGGTGTGCGATGTCTAATATTAAAGAAGTCTCGAGGTATTGCTTGCCTGAGGTAGAGTATCTCATGATAAGCTCTAGACCACACTATCTACCAAGAGAGTACTCATCTATATTATTTGTAGCCATCTATTTACCACCACAAACCGATGCTGGCACTAAGACCGTACTCAACAAGCTGTATAAGGCCATAAGCAAACACTTAAACTTAAATACATTTTTACCTAATTTCTACCAGCATGTCACATGTGCAACCAGAGGGAAAAAAACTCTAGACCACCTTTACTCCACACACAGAGATGCATACAAAGCTCTCGCTCACCCTCCATTTGGCAAATCTGACCATAATTCTATCCTCCTGATTCCTGCTTACAAGCAAAAACTAAAGCAGGAAGTACCAGTGACTCACTCAGTACGGAAGTGGTCAGATGACGCGGAAGCTAAGTTACAGGACTGTTTTGCTAGCACAGACTGGAATACGTTCCAGGATTCATCCAATGGCATTATAGCACCTCAGTCACCGGCTTCATCAATATGTGCATCAATGACGTCGTTCCCACAGTGACCATACGTACATATCCCAACGAGAAGACATGGATTACAGGCAACATCCGTACCGAGCTAAAGTCTAAAGCTGTCGCTTTAAGGAGCGGGATACTAATCCGGATGCTTTACAAAATCCTGCTATGCCCTCAGACAAACCCTCAAACAGGCAAAGCATCAATACAGGACTACGATTGAATCCTACTACACCGGCTCTGACGCTCATCGGATGTGGCAGGGCTTGAAAACTATTACGGACCACAAAGGGAAAGCCAGCCGTGAGCTGCCCAGTGACGCAAGCTTACCAGACGAGCTAAATGCCTTTTATGCTCACTTCGAGGCAAGCAACACTGAAGCATGCATGAGAGCACCAGCTGTTCCAGACGACTGTGTGATCACGCTCTCCATAGCCGATGTGAGCAAGACCTTTAAACAGGTCAACATTCACAAAGCCGTGGGGCCAGATGGATTACCAGGATGCGTCCTCAAAGCATGAGCGGACCAACTTGAAAGATTCTTCACTGACATTTTCAACCTGTCCCTGACCGAGTCTGTAATACCTACATGTTTCAAGCAGACCACCATAGTCCCTGTGCCCAAGAAAGCAACGGTAACCTGCCTAAATGATTACCGTCCCGTAGCACTCACGTCGGTAGCCATGAAGTCCTTTGAAAGGCTGGTCGTGGCTCACATCAACACCATCATGCCGGAAACCCTAGACCCACTCCAATTCGCATACCGCCCCAACAGATCCACAGATGACGCAATCTCAATCGCACTCCACACTGCCCTTTCCCACCTGGACAAAAGGAACACCTCTGTTATAATGCTGTTCATTGAATACAGCTCAGCTTTCAACACCCTGGGACTAAACATCAACCTCTGCAACTGGATCCTGGACTTCCTGACGGGCCGCCCCAAAGTGTTAAGGGTAGGCAACAATACATCTGCCACGCTGATCCTCAACACTGGGCCCCTCAGGGGTGTGTGTTCTTAGTCCCCTCCTGTACTCCCTGTTCATCCACGCCTGCTGGCCAAGCATGACTCCAACACCATCATTAAGTTTGCTGATGACACAACAGAGGTAGGCCTGATCACCGACAATGATGAGACAGCCTATATGGAGGAGGTCAGAGACCTGGCAATGTGGTGCCAGGACAACAACCTCTCCCTCAATGTGAGCAAGATAAAGGAGCTGATCATGGCCCACAGGAAAAGGAGGGCTGACCAGTCCCCCATTAACATAGACGGGCCTGAAGTGCAGCGGGTCGAGAGTTTAAAATTCCTTGGTGTCCACATCACCAATGAACTGTCATGGTCCAAACACACCAAGACAGTTGTGAAGAGGGCACGGCAACACCTTTGTGCCCCCAGGAGACTGAAAAGATTTGGCATGGGTCCCCAGATCCTCTAAAAGTTATACAGCTGCACCGTGTTAGTGTGTGATTAGAGTCCAGTGGGTCTCCATAGAGTCAGTGCAAGAGTCCTGGTAGCCCTTTGATTAACAGTTCAGCACACTTATGGCTTGGGGGTACAAGCTGTTAAGGAGACTTTTGGTCCTCGACTTGGCACTCCGCACCACTAGCAACTTGCGATCGAGGGTGGTGCAGTTACCATACAAAGCAGTGATGCAGCCAGTCAAGATGCTCTCAATGGTGTAGCTGTATAGCTTTTTGAGGACATGAGGGTCCATAAAGGGGCATTGTCGTGCCTTCTTCACGACTGTTCTGGTGTGAAACACAGAAAAAGTAGAAGCTCTCACCCTGCTCCACTACTGCCCTGTTGATGTGGATGGGGGGCCTGCTCATCCCACCGTTTCCTGTAATCCACGATCAGCTCTTTTGTCTTGCTGACGTTGAGGGAGAGGTTGTTATCCTGGCACCACACTGCCAGTTCCCTGACCTCCATGTAGGCTGTCTCATCATTGTCGGTGACGAGGCCTACCACGTCATGTAGTCCGCTAACTTGATGATGGTGTTGGAGTTCTACGTGGCCACACAGTCATGGGTGAACGGGGAGTAAATGAGGGGACTAATTTACTCCCTGTGGGGCCACCATGTTGAGGGTCAGCCTGGCAGAAAGGCCAGGATCCAGTTGCTGAGGGAGGTGTTCAGTCCCAGGGTCCCAAGATTGGTAATGAGCTCGGAGGGATATGTGTCAGGGTGTATACTGTACACCAGGAAATAGCATTCTGTCCTTTATATCCCACCCAATGTACAATCACCAGTTGCAGAGCAACGCTGGCCACCTGTACAGGGACTTCCTGACGAGCAAGTTACCCATGCTCCGTGGGACTTCACAAACACTGCTAATGGCAGCTTGGCTTGGCCCCTGATGCGTTCGTTGCCTGTCAAGTGAAATAACTTCCTTGGCTTGTATTATCTCCACAGGTGGTCCCTTTTGAAATGATGGCGGAAACTGTGAGGAGCATTACACATAGTTACACACACAAATGTTCATGCATCCACGCACATTCAGTTTACACAAGTAAATAAATTAACATAAAACTCCCACAACTACAAATAAATAGAGCGGGGAAGAGAGAGAGAGTCAGTCATGTCATGGCCTCAGATCTCATGGAAGATCAAGTAAACAAAACATCCCCCAGTCCGCAGGTTAATATTCTCATCATGATATCTTCTATCTTGCATCATCTTCTTAAACTGTAGACAAACAAGGATATGTTTCCTGTCTTATATCCATGCCTTCAGTGTAGCAGGTCATAAACTTCCACACTACCCACTGCAATCTCCACATACAACAAACCAGAACATTTATATCAAAGATCGACAAATATTTTCTCTACCCTAATTTTTTATTAAAGGGAAAATGCCTGGTTTGCTTTCTCTCATTTCAATCGTTTTGGCACACCGATTAAGGCAACAGGTGGATGTACTCTCCAAAATAGCCCTGTATAATTTTCTGTTATCATACAAATGATCTGGCGCTAACTCCTGATTATATTGGGTTATTTAGGCTAGATTTAATTTCCTGCCCATAGAAAATTGCTTATGTAGTTCTCCAGCTGGCTAATGTATTCCTTTCACATACATTAAAGCCACTATTTCCACTTCTCTTGTCTCAACATTTCTTAAAGCACGGTCCCAAAACAGGCTTAGTGCCTGAGGCGCAACGTTGACTTAAACCGCATTTTAGGTTTCACATTATATTTCATAACATTGGAAGATATTCATGTAATATCTATTGGTATCCAAAGTTCAGAACATGTACGCTATGTCTAATCCAAATGTTTTTAACAAAGGAATTCAAGGCAATTATTGTTTAGTGATCTAATAAAGTTTTGATTGGAAAAAAGCTCAACCTGGGTTAGGCTGACCCAGCTCTTATGAACAAATGACTTGCTACTATACAAACCATCCCACACTAAAGACTCCCAAGTGGATATGTTAAGGCTAGCCTTCCCCTACAGCTTACAGAGAAAATTTAGGATATTATTGAATGCTAGCATTAGTCTTTAGAATATACGAATCAATGAACAAGGATTCTCTATCTTTGGGGACTGAAAATAGCATCCATCCACCCATCCATGGCCCAGCTTGTATCAATCAGTATTTCTCAGTGCTGCCTCCAGTGTCACACACTGAGCTTTCTAATGAATCTTGTTTCTGTGGCGATGCCAGTCGTATGCCATAAGTGACAATGGCTGGCTGATTTGTAGCGTCCCCGATGGCAGGGTTAATGCCTTTATCACCTGCCGTTAGTTTGTCACCAGTTATCAACCAGCACTGGCGTCGTGTTTACATTGATGAGGGGAATAAAAGGAGAGAAATGAAGAGTGAACGGAAGAAACACAGCCGTAAATGCCCAACCGCAGCTCCCTCGGAGCGGAACGGAGTGAATTCAGGCCTCAGTTAATTGCTCCGTTTTCCTATCTACGTTATTGTTTGGCCTCTGTACCTACAATAACAGCAATTTATGTTCAATGATGTCTCCCAACATAAACAAAATGTATTGCTGTCGAATCAGATGGCGATGGTATTGGAAAATGTATCCTCTGGTAAGACACAACACAAAAAAGAACAGGACAGAACATTGGCTCTATGTCCTCAATCTAACAATTACCCCAGATGCTCTGGAGGAGATCTGGCCACGGCCACAAAGAAAATCAGGACCTCACTATGACAAGCCTGGCCAATTAACATGGATAACGGTGCTCAGTAGTCCTATCCGACACACTCATTCCCCATCTGTGTGTGGGTATGACCGGTGAGATGGGGACAGTTGAAAGCATGCCTGCATTAAGGCAGACGTAGTCCATTTGCATGAAAGATGAAAGGCCATCCGATTCACCACCGACTCAACTGTTCCCCCCCCCCCCTCCCCAATGCCTAAGATGATAGGGATGGAACGGGTAGGGTCGCATTGATTGGCTTTCTGCTAATTGAAAGAATTGGGCAGATTAACTAAGGCTTCAACTTCATTTGTCATGGCTGCTTTGCATGCCGCTGCACTTATTTGGTTACCACTGAGTTAAATGGGATGTTGAGAGAAAATCCAGTGTTTTACACAAAGCATCAAAGTGTCCCTTTGATCACTGTGGTTGTCCTTTTATATCGCCACAGCTTTAAGCAAATAGTGTCATCCGCATCGACTGGCTAACTTAAACTGATAGAAAGCAATTCATTTTACTCAGCTGAGTTTTTCTGTATGACTTTGATGATAGAAATGCCTCGGTTTCCTTTTATTTTTCTTGAATTTGCATTTTTGAAAGTGAATCTGGATAATTTCACATTGAGGCCCTAAATTAACCCTACACCTAGTCCTTGTGAAATACTCATAAAAATAAGATATAGGTGGGCTGGCCCCCTCATCTACCTCTATCCCCACCTTTCACATAAAGTTGTTGTTTACTATTAACAACACTTTTCTCTAGACTCCATGTCTCTGTGTCAGTACTCAGTACACTCTAACTGTCTGTGTCTGGAACCTCTGCAAACAATCCATCCACCCCATTAACATTGAATGAAGCGGACCCCCCCCCCCATTTCTCCCTCTGTTATGTATTATTCATCATGGTACATGTTAAACTGCATGTTTTGTTATTAAATAATGGGAATTCTCTGTGACCTTCTCTGGAAATGTAGCATTGTCTCGCAACTGTACACTCTATTGTTTGCTGGCCCTGACATTAGTAGAGGCCAACACGTAGAAACAGAATGAGTAGAACCAATATTAGTCTATGTCCAAGAGGTCTACGTTCTCTTGGACATAGCCCTACCATTATTGTTGATTGTGAATGTGTGATGCACAAAACATTGCAAAATATGTTGGTCAGTGATTGTGTTTGTGCGGCCATCATGGAACATTCTATACACATTCCATGTTTAAACCCACTAACATGGCCACTGTGCTGCCATGCAATCTATGCATGCTATTGATTCCAAATTGCTTACCGTCCCTTTCAATTCATTTTCTATGGATCGGGCTTAGACTCTGTGGGCTTGAAAGGGCTGATGCTGTCAGAATACTCTACTAGGCTTCACACTAACAGTACATCATATAAACCAGTAGTCTTTAGCTGTCTTGTAATACTTGTAAAATAATATTTGTTCTATTCATTCTGTTTCTCTGTGTTGGCCTCACGAGTTTCATGACCTGTGACGCGACTCGGACTCGACCAGTGAATACTTTGTTGTCAGAAAGTCTCTCTCCTTTGCATAATTCAACATGCTAACTACAACAGCAAATATTAGATAGGTACTGTATTGGCAGTCTAGCCTTACTTCATTTTACAGTATACCATACAAAAGCTTCAAAGATTGTTGAACCCCAGCTCTTAGCACTAGAAACGGACTTGTGACTCGACTTGTGTGTTCAGATAGTAGTCATTTGCTGATAGGCTAAGTTAGTTGTCATAGTAACGACAGGTGTAGGCTGATTGGTGGTGGTGCTTGTGCTTCCTCTAACTCAGAAGTTGTTGTTTAGCAAACTAAGGTGACAACAATGCCTGCCATGGAAGTTTCCCAGTTGTTATGAATGTTCAAAATCATAGTGTAAGAACACTTTTAAAGCCTCAAAGGATACGGTGATCCAACTTTCAAAACAAGTCATTTTTGGCTAGCTACAACAGTCAACAAGCTAGCAAGCTGTTTAGCTTGCTAGCACACTCACAATTTTTTTTGGAAACAATTAGAAAGCTAGTTAGTTCCCACATGTTCTTATTGAACTGTCAATAACGTAGCTAGCAAGCAACGAGTTATGCCAAATACTGTTCAGACACACGTCACATGGCCTAGAATTAGATGTATTTCCAAAACACCATGTCCTCACATTTTTCACACTTGTATTTTTTAATCAGAAATGATTGCTTAGTGGTACCTTCATGTGTTTGTAAAATATTACTGTGCTCATATTTGTTATTCATCGATTTTTGTGAATGTGAATTTGAATGTATTTTATTGCAAAATGCTATATATCCATTGTTTAGCTGGAATGGAATGTTTGTATACTGTATATTTGATTGTGATATGTGGTTGTCTCACCTAGCTATCTTAAGATGAATTCACCAACTAATCTGCTCTGGATAAGAGCATCTGCTAAATAACTAAAATGTAAATTGTAAATGTTTACATACATATCTCATATTACTGTATTGAATTATTTATATATAAATATATATATATATATATTGATGTCGCATGTATCATTTGTACAGTTCTTCATTAAAAATGTAGTTATTTGTTGCATTTGTGTCACGAGCGGAATGAACAGTTTAAGGAGTGAGTCAAGCGCAGGAGACTGAGGTCCTTTGGAACAAACTTAATTTAATAAATCCACGAGCAAGATTCATATACAGCTGGGAGCATAACAGTCAGAAAAAATGACTAAAAGAAGCTCCGCTCAATAGGCAGACGGGGCGCAGCCCGGCAACCCTAATGCCTATATAATAGAAGTAACACCACACGTAACAACGAACAATCCCGCACAAATCCTAGCTAAACACAGACAGACTAAATACCCCCCCACTAATGACAAACACAAAACAGGTGCAATCAAAAAACAGACATAACTAATAGACACTGAAACACAGATCGGTGGCAGCTAGTAGGCCGGCGACGACGACCGCCGAGCGCCGCTCGACCGAGGAGAGGCGCCACCTTCTGTGGATGTTGTGACAATTTGACTGTGTAAAACATAGCAGTACTACTTATTTATCTCAGAGTGAGGCGTGTACATAGTGTTTTGCAAAAAACATGATTATTTGTCTCTCTGAAATGAAACCATCAAGTGATAGATTTTAAACAAATACATGTCTGCAATTGAACAACCCCATGCCATGATTAGATAGTGAAAAAACACACTCATCTCTTTCATAAGGTCTTTAAACAATAAAAGCTAATTTACCAACATTTCTGAAAATGGATATATAGCATTTTCGAAATAAACTCTTCAAATCATCTCATCAGTAAATGTGCTGGGCCCAGCTGTTCATTTGATGCTTATTGAGCTTTATAAAAGGCATGTTACACTGGAGATTGATGCTGTTGTGATTGATCGAAATTGATGCTGTTAAGAAAGTCTCCGTGCTGTGGAATCCTGGCCTGTCATATTGCAGTCTGAGATGGAGAGATATGTACAGTAGGTTTATGGGATATGTGTCTTTCAATTGCGAAGATGAATGCGTTAAAGCAAATGTTATTATGTGATTTATCGGCCTTGTTTTCACACAAACACAACTCCTTTTAACACTTCTCACACACACAAACACATAAAACTTACACCCTTTTGGCAGTATTGTTTTTATGCTGCAGTCATTTTGAAGAGTCTTTTGCGTGCTTTTTACATTTAAGTCATTTAGCAGACGCTCTTATCCAGAGCAACTTACAGTAGTGAATACATACATTTCATGCATTTATTTTTTTTGTACTGGCCCGCCGTGGGAATCGAACCCACAACCCTGGCATTGCATACACCATGCTCTACCAACTGAGCCACAGGGAAGGCTATTTTTCTCAGAGCCATATTGTGTGTGTGTGTGTGTGTGTGTGTGTGTGTGTGTGTGTGTGTGTGTGTGTGTGTGTGTGTGTGTGTGTGTGTGTGTGTGTGTGTGTGTGTGTGTGTGTGTGTGTGTGTGTGTGTGTGTGTGTGTGTGTGTGTGTGCGTGCGTGCGTGCGTGCGTGCGTGCGTGCGTGTGTGTGTGCGTGCGTGCGTGTGTGTGTGTGTTCCCATAAGTGAATTAACATAATTATAGCACATTGCGGTAAATTGGCCTTGAGTGAGTACAGTAGAGTTAGAGAGATGCCCTGGTGAAACAACAATAAAGTAGGGTAAGTTTATTTTAACTCCCAACCATTTGTCAAAGTGAAGGTTGACAACCCTGATTGGTTATTAATCAAAGCGTTGCCCTGAGCTGCCAGAGAGGTTCCAAGTTTGGCAGCCATTTTTCTCTACTGATGTGACATTACATGGGGTGGTACTATTTACTCACTTGCAGTCATAGAAGTTAATGGGCGGTCTCTTTTGCACGATAATGCCAAACGATTAGGTTTTACTGTTATTGAGATGGTGGTGGTGGTGATGATGATGATAATAATGATTATGGGATATATATGATATCTGTGTTGATCTAAAGGCATATTGATATCTCTCTCTCAGCAGTTGAGTGTCTACAATAACTGCAGGTCAAGAACACAGATGGGTCCTAGTATGACTCATCACACCTCAGCTTCCCCAGAGGACTCAACTACAGCACAGTACAATGAGCAACTGGAACACAGGAGGGGCACAAAATGGACGTTTTACTGGCTCCACATGCCCTTATTTGGTCTACTTCATTTAGCAATTTATACATGATGAGCTTTTCTCTAAATGTATTAATCCTATGACAGCAGATCAATACATTCCTCTCTCATTGTGTCAAAAGAGAGATAATATTGGTTCTTTAGAATGGAGTCACAGGGAGGAGAAAGGCTTGGCACCTGAGGATTCTACTCTCTTTTTTTCTCTCCACCTTCATCTCTCTCTTTCAGTCTGTGTCTTTCTCTGTGTCTCTGCCTCACATACACAACACTGAATGAGACTTGTTGTAGACAAGCTATTGTATTTTTTATTGTTGTGTAGAGTGGTCGAGGACAGAGTCTGAAGCTGCTTCTTTTACTCTTCCAGACTATTCACTCAATATGCAATTGAGGAAAATCATTATAATTTATGGCACATTCCATTAACTGAATTATCTCAGAGTGTGATGAATTGGCACACTATAATAATTACATTTACATAATGTATTTCCTGGTTTATTTCCGACTTTACATGTGTTGGTAATACCTGAGTATCACTGTTGCACTACCCACTGTTAAGTCCTTATTGTAGCCTTCTACATTAAGTTATTGTATTTATAGCTGAGGGAACTCAGTATGCTTCACAGCTCACAGTAACTTAGTGTAAAGTCATGATTAATAATGGTACAAAACATATCATTGTATATTTAGTTATGGTTCCTGCCATGTGATCCCACTCAGTTTGAGGGTTCTTGATGGTATGGCATCCATATTAGGAACACCCTATGTTGTCTGGCTAAAGGAATTTATAATATGGATACCATATCCCAGGTGTTGTGACTTTACATTCATTAAACTGTTATTTATCGAATCAACTAACTATATTTAATTTTCACCCGATTTTTAAATGGATCATGTAACAATTAACTCACTTGGGGCACCACGAGAGCAGTTGTTTAAAGTGCTACCATCTCCCAAATTAAACTCTAAAAGGTCTTTACCTGTCACATCCATAAAACAGTCAACGTATTAAATCATAAACCCTTCTTGGATCTGCAAAAACCCCAGCCTTACTTACTTATTACTTACACAAATTGGTTTAATTATTTACACACTTAATACATGAGAAAAAGTTCCCTAGTGGATTAACACAATATGGTGGCTTTTTAAACAACTACATGGAGAGGGAGAGAGAGAAAAGAGAGACACTTATTGTTGATACATTTTAGATACTATTCTCACAGCAATCATATGCTTTGCACACAAACCTCTGCCCGTTTGAAGTAAGAAATCATGAATGTATTTAACGTTGCGTGTGAATGCCTTCATTTGCCGTTTATCTCTGTCGGAAACCAGCAGTCCTTAGCAAGGTTGTTGGGCCTTTCAGTGGCATGCTTGTATGGCTCTGATTGTCCGAAAGGGGTCTCCCCTTTCCCGTCTTCGACTGTTGTTCACTCTGGAAGATGCTCCTCAGAAGATACAGTGAGGGAAAAAAGTATTTGATCCCCTGCTGATTTTGTACGTTTGCCCACTGACAAAGAAATTATCAGTCTATCATTTTAATGGTAGGTTTATTTGAACAGTGAGAGACAGAATAACAACAAAATAATCCTGAAAAACGCATGTCAAAAATGTTATAAAATGATTTGCATTTTAATGAGGGAAATAAGTATTTGACCCCTCTGCAAAACATGACTTAGTACTTGGTGGCAAAACCCTTGTTGGCAATCACAGAGGTCAGACGTTCCTTGTAGTTGGCCACCAGGTTTGCACACATCTCAGAAGGGATTTTGTCCCACTCCTCTTTGCAGATCTTCTCCAAGTCATTAAGGTTTCGAGGCTGATGTTTGGCAACTCGAACCTTCAGCTCCCTCCACAGATTTTCTATGGGATTAAGGTCTGGAGACTGGCAAGGCCACTCCAGGACCTTAATGTGCTTCTTCTTGAGCCACTCCTTTGTTGCCTTGGCCGTGTGTTTTGAGTCATTGTCATGCTGGAATACCCATCCACGACCCATTTTCAATGCCCTGGCTGAGGGAAGGAGGTTCTCACCCAAGATTTGACGGTACGTGGCCCCGTCCATCGTCCCTTTGATGCGGTGAAGTTGTCCTGTCCCCTTAGCAGAAAAACACCCCCAAAGCATAATGTTTCCACCTCCATGTTTTACGGTGGGGATGGTGTTCTTGGGGTCATAGGCAGCATTCCTCCTCCTCCAAACACGGCGAGTTGAGTTGATGCCAAAGAGCTCCATTTTGGTCTCATCTGACCACAACACTTTCACCCAGTTGTCCTCTGAATCATTCAGATGTTCATTGGCAAACTTCAGACGGGCATGTATATGTGCTTTCTTGAGCAGGGGGACCTTGCGGGTGCTGCAGGATTTCAGTCCTTCACGGCGTAGTGTGTTACCAATTGTTTTCTTGGTGACTATGGTCCCAGCTGCCTTGAGATCATTGACAAGATCCTCCCGTGTAGTTCTGGGCTGATTCCTCACCATTGTCATGATCATTGCAACTCCACGAGGTGAGATCTTGCATGGAGCCCCAGGCCGAGGGAGATTGACAGTTCTTTTGTGTTTTCTTCCATTTGCGAATAATCACACCAACTGTTGTCACCTTCTCACCAACCTGCTTGGCGATGGTCTTGGAGCCCATTCCAGCCTTGTGTAGGTATACAATCTTGTCCTTGACATCCTTGGAGAGCTTTTTGGTCTTGGCCATGGTGGAGAGTTTGGAATCTGATTGATTGATTGCTTCTGTGGACAGGTGTCTTTTATACAGGTAACAAACTGAGATTAGGAACACTCCCTTTAAAAGTGTGCTCCTAATCTCAGCTCGTTACCTGTATAAAAGACACCTGGGAGCCAGAAATCTTTCTGATTGAGAGGGGATCAAATACTTATTTCCCTCATTAAAATGCAAATCAATTCATAACATTTTTGACATGCTTTTTTCTGGATTTTTTTGTTATTATTCTGTCTCTCACTGTTCAAATAAACCTACCATTAAAATTATAGACTGATAATTTCTTTGTCAGTGGGCAAACGTACAAAATCAGCAGGGGATCAAATACTTTTTTCCCTCACTGTAGCTAAGCCAGCCGTGTCGATGGTTCCCATTGGTGATGAGAGTAGTAGGATACAGTGATTTGAGAAGAGTACTAGGATGGTCCCACATAAATTTGTTTTTCTAGATATTTGACAGCTAATCAGCCGTACCAGTGATTGTCTGGAAGGTGAGCTTCTCGCCTCTTCCTCGTGTTGATATTCAAGATTCAAACCACTCTGGACGTGAGCTGCAGCTCTACACGCCTCTCTGGTCTGGGAGGCGAGTTTATTTTCTTCCCCTCGTGTTGAGTTTCAAAGTTCCAACCATTTAAAATGTGTAGCTACCGCTCAACGCTTTTCTGGTCTAATGTTAATTTCTCCACTAATCTTTTTATGCACTCTGGCCGACGGGGATGGCTCCGTCAGAATGACACGCTCTCTGATCTTACTCGGGGCGTGGCTATCTACCATGCACAGTTTATAGGAGATAGATTCTCATATGGCTCCTAAAATCACATTCCTATCTTAACAAACATATTTTCATAAGTGTTCATATTTCATATACAATGTTAAGGATGGAGACTTCATACCTGTAGTGTATATACTTTTTAAGTTCGTTTTTTCCTTTATAACCTTTTTAATGACATCACAAAATAACAACCCATATGACATTATCTCTCTATAGCTCACCACTGACCATTCCCCACATTCTTATGTTAGGAATATTTTTACAGTATTTGCGCTAGAACCTGTTTGAGTTTTTCGGCGGGATGACTGTCTGTTAACAAAGACAACCCTTTGGTTAATACTGGAGAGGGAGACTCTAAATCTCCTCTCCTTTAATTTACGACAGGGTGTGAGCTGTCAACCCAGGAGCAGCTCCGTCCTTAGCTGTTTTAGCTGTCTGTTATGGTTGGTGTGATTATTTTCCTAGGCTTCATTACCTTCTAAAACTAGCCAGAAAGAAGGGAGCTACAGTAGCTAGCCATGGACATAAACCTGGATCTGTTTTTATCCAAACATTTGACTAAGTAGGTAACATTAAGAACTAGAATCTGACTTCATGACATTTTATGGCCCTCCATTTCCTCCACAGACCCAAACCTGATCAATCTAGTGTATCCAAGGTCACAGAAGAAGTGAGGTCACTAATTGATGCTGGGAATTGAAGTCTCAGGGGATGTAAAGGTCACATAGGCTGTGAGATCATATCAGTTGGACAGTCCATGAGCGTTATTTAGGCACGTCTTTATGGAAATAGACTAGGTTCATCCGATGGTCTCATATCTCATTTCACTGCTCCTCACTTGCAGTGAAGATCATTATTTATTTGCATGGTTCTTCAACACATATGCACTGATAAGAAACCTTTAGATTTCCATGAAGGGTGGAGAACATGAGTCAAAAAGAAACCAACCACAGGATGGCAAAACAATTGATGTTATGTTACATACTGCAGTCATTATAGTGAGATTTCCTTTTCAAAACCCTGAATTGACTGATATAATGCTGGTGGTTTTTAACTGGAGATTGTTTTAAATTGAAGATCCTCTTGATAACAGATGTTAGGGAACCAAATGTCTACTTGCACAGCTTGTGTACAGATCTGGTCTGTTCTTTAGCTGTAAAGTGTTTAAAGACTTCCACATTGGGGCCAGGTTCCTCTTGCCAAGAGTGACACATAGATCCTCGTTGCCAGGTTACCTCTTGCAGACACATGCACAAAGTAGCCATAATGTGTCCATAAATATTTCCAGCAGTCTTCAGTTGTCCTCCCCTCCTCCAGTTGTCATCACACTAGATAAATTAATGTAAATATATTCAAATATTTTGGGCTGCGCAGGTGTATATCTACACTCTTGGCCAATTTGCAGCAGTAATGCCGTGGCGTGGCTTCTCTCAAAGCAGCGTGAGACCAGACTGTGACCCGCAACGCCTCAGCTGGCACACAGGCAGAAGAAGCACATTCATATTTCATTCAGGCCCGTGGCAAGAGGCTATAGATAGGCTTTTTTCTGCTCCTCGGCAAACAGAAGAGGCTGGAAATACAAAGGAAGGCGGTGCTAGTCAAAAGGAAATTGTTTGACTCTGAAGCTGGCACATTACACACTCTCAAGAAGCAGGAAATGACAGAAATTTCAAAATAAGTACAAGCACTGGAGAGAAAGTCTTTAAGAGAAGAAAGAGTGTATGTGTATGCGTGTGCATGTGTGTTTGTGTCTGTGCTTGGTATTTCTCAAACAGCAGTCCTTTCCCTGGATGTCTTAGTAATTCTGACTATGTTCTAAAGCTCCTGCCGATCATTACAGGGAAAGGACTGCTGTTTGAGAAATACCAAGCACAGACACAAACACACATGCACACGCATACACATACACTCTTTCTTCTCTTAAAGACTTTCTCTCCAGTGCTACAGGGAAACTTGCACAGATAAGTGCATGAAACAGGAGGTGGATGGGAAAATGGGGCATTGAAAACAAACACAACCATCTCTCTCTCTCTCTCTCTCTCTCTCTCTCTCTCTCTCTCTCTCTCTGCCTGCACATCATTTGGAGGGAACGAAAGGCTCCAGAAAAGTTTCAATTGGACCCATTTGGTGCTCTTCATTCTATCCATTTTTATTTTCCTCCTCATTTGAGTTTCTTCAAAGGCAAAGAGTGAAGATAGGTACCTCTTTTCCTCCCTACTTTGTGTTACACAGCCTGTAGCACAGCCAATGCTTTTCTGCATAAGCAAGAGGGCAAGGGGAGATTTCTTTACAGTAGTCCTACATGTGAAAAACACATACAACATACCCTCTAGGGTTTTCTGTCCATCAACAGGGATAGATAGTTAAGTGTGGCATGCATAAAGAATTGTGTACATTGTTGATCAGACCCCAGTGGGCCCTTGGAGTGTGTGTATCAACCCATTAACCCAACAGGCCTGCAGTACACAAGGCAGGACTAATAGAAACAGCTGGATGCACTGTGAGGTACCTAGGTAGTTTGAATTAATTTGTTTGTTTTCTATAAGCTTGACGAGTGATTAGTGGGTCCTTCTTATCATCCCTTAAGAGGGACATTTCTACTGAGCAGATGTCAGATCAATGTCCAATTCTGATTGGTATTTGATTGAATCATCAGCAAATGCAAACCATAATGGAAACCCTGTTGAATTGAGACAAAAACTGTCTACGTACAAATTCAATCAAAAAGCCATGTAAAGACAGTGGGGTTATGTTGATTACATATGGAGAAATAACATGGACACAATGTTCTTTCAATTCATGTTTGCCTGGTGGGTGTTTTCTGCAGGAGGTAGGACAGCCATGGCAGGTACCATGTTTGCTTATAAATAGTCCAATTAGTATGTACAAAATACTCATCATTTGAGAGATTTGATTTGATCTTTTACATCGAGTTCCAGCTGGCTTTTAGAAACACTGCTTTCATCATAGCAGTGGGATGTACAATGTTTCATTCCCTAAAAGCGTCAGAACACCAATACATGTCCATGCTGGTCATGTTTGATGATTTTTGTGCTCTCTTCTCCTCCCTCTATGCACAACTTAGTTTTTTTTTTCTTCTTCTCCCCGTGCTCGATCTCTTCTCTCCCTCCTTTTCCCTCTTGATCTGTTCTCCCCCTGATCTCACCTTTCTTTCCTCTATCTTCTCCTGTCTCTCTATGGTTTCCTCTCCCTCTGGGTTCATTCTCCATCTCCTCTTTCTCTCTCATGTTGCTTTCTTCTCTCCTCTATCTCCCCCTTTCTTCTGCCCTAATCTCTGTCTGTCTTCCTCTCCCCTGTCCCCTGTCCCCCTCAACCCCCTGTCCCCACTTCTCCAATTCTCAGTCCCCCCCGCCACACTCTCTTTTCATTATTTTCTCTCTTCTCACCATTTTCCCTCTTCTCTTCATTCTCTCTCGTCACACTCCGAGGCAGCACTGTCATGGCTGTGCCATCCCAGGGTGCAGACCCCCTCCAGACTCATCCTGAAACAATGGCAAGTTGAGTAAATCACAGAGGGAATCGGAGCTGGGGTGTATTCCCATTTCCCTTCCATTTATCTCCCTCTCCTTCAATCCCTCAGCCAGACAGGGAAAGTGGGAGTGAGTGTGCGGAGGGAGGAGAGAGAGAGAGAAGGAAGGGAGGGAAGGGGAGATGGAGAAAGATGGACGATGAAGGTGGAGAGAAAAAGTGCTGAAAAAAAAGAGGGAGAGGGAGTTGAATCATCGGGCTCGCAGCCTTTCTCCTCCCTGTGGAGTGACTCTAGACTAAAGCATCAGGGATTTGTAGGGTCTTAAGAAAAACACATCTCCCTCATGGATACATCCACCACTGTGAATTTGCATGGCTCTTGTCTGATTTGATTTGTTCCTCCGAAGTCCAAACTCACAGTGCCTTTGCCTGGTTTCTTAGCAGCAAAACGCACCCGAATTCATGAGCAAACGTGTCTGGACATCTGTACGACATCTCATTGTAAATAGGTATATTGTGACTCCGTTTTAGCATAACAACCTTACAGCGGGGTCATTGGCATAGACCTGAAAGATACATTGCCTGACAGATTTCTTGTTAGCAGGCCTTCTGCGGTGTTACTGTACTCGGACCTAGATACCCAGAGTGTGCATGTAGTCATGGTGAACTTTGAATAAGGACAGTGTCCACCATGTCCCCACTGGAGAGTAGAGACCACTGATCTCCCTTCCTTATTCCTCCTCACTCTTTCTCCTTCTCTCTTTATCGCTTTCTGTATCAATCGATATCTCACTGATGAGATCTGGAGGGAGGGCTGAGGAAGAGGGGAGATACGGCAGGGCGGGAGAGAGAGAAGGGAAGGAAATAGAGCTGGTTGTTTGAGGTGTGGAGCGGCCACTTGACGTAAATCCCCTTCACCTGCTCAGTGTTCCGCACTCCTTAGCAGACATTGAATGTGAGAGCCCACTGAGGGCCAGTGTTATGCCAACAAAGGCCCAATAGAATTCTGACTCCCCTGGCTGGTTTCAGGCTGATGCACACATACTGTGACGACCCTCCCACTCTGTCTGCCGTATTCTTTCTCTTTGCTCTTGTTTTCCTTATTAGGATGTCGGTGGGCGGAGCCGAGAGGGTCGTCAGCGAAATTGGACACACCTGGGCCCGGGTGTGTCCCGGGATAAATACACCTCTTCCCCATTCATTGAGGAGACTCTCTCCATGCAGACACACTGTTAGATTTTGGTTGTGGCATTTTTGTGGCCGGTTTGTTTGTTTTGGCGTCTTTCAACACTCCTCATTATCACATCTATACACGCAACCACTCACTTACACTACTGATTACTGACTACACACACCATTGTTAATTGTATATAGGTTACTTCAATTAATAAATATATTTTTGTTATTCCTTATCTCCATGTTGTCTTCCTTTTTGTTATGGGCTTTGAGCCGGTTCGTGACAATACATACCAACAAACATACACACAAAGTCTCATACTTGCACACACCCAAACAAACACATTGTTGTGTCTGGCAGTAGAGAACCTAAGGCTTCAGGCCCAGAGCTGTAATCACTGTGTTTTGTCTAGAGGGAAGATTGAAGGGTGCTGAAAGTGCAGCCAAGCACAGAATGGATTCACCAGCCATCAACACTCCCTGAATCAAACACACACACACACACACACACACACACACACACACACACACACACACACACACACACACACACACACACACACACACACACACACACACACACACACACACACAACTGTTGTTTGTGCCTTTCCATAAGGTTATGTTCTGGTGCTGGGAGGTGTGAACCCACTGAGATCTCATGGGACAGGGCACTGCGCTAGTGGTTGTGTCCAATGCTTCTAACACACTGTTAACCCACTGTCGCTGCAGATAAGGGACTAGGGGAGATAAGGAAGATGCTGGCTTGTATTGAGCTGTAAGTGAGAAGCAAGCTTGGGCTTTCATTCCCAGAAGTACCTTCAACAGTGTCCTAAGGAAAGGAAAGTATCATAAGTAAAGGAAATAAGTAAAGGAAAAAGGGATTTTATTCTGAGAGCCTAGTGCTTTTGCTAGCTATTACTTCATGTACTGTAATCTTTTATGTCCTCCATATTCTGCTAGCTGCAATAAGCTATCCCTTACCGACATCTCACAGGAGGCTGCTGAGGGGAGAACGGCTCATAATAATGGCCGGAAAGTAGCAAATGAAACGGCATCAAACACATGGAAACCATGTGTTTGAAATATTTGTTACCATTGCACTTATTCCGCTCCAGTCATTAGAACGAGCCTGTTCTCCTCAATTAAGGTGCCACTAACATCCTGTGCTTCATCTTCAAATCCTCCTTAAGCAACCATTTTCAGGGAGAAAGGAAATTGTATTCCTGATTGTTGAACTTTTTTTATTATCTTTTTGTTTCTTGCTGAAAACCATTAGCTTTGTGTTTTGGAATTATTAAAAATCTGTACTGACTGTTGGTTTCAACAATTCCTAGCTGTAATATAATGGCAAAGATAAAAAAGCAACATAATTATAAATGGACACCATGCATCTTTCCCTCAAGTGATATCAGTTGGAGTGGCTTCAGATGATATCTTTCTACAGAGACAGACAAGGGAGACAGAGGCTCAGCGCACAGGCATGATTTAGATTGCATTTAGAAGACAATAATCAATAGCCATTCAGAGGGAGGGTGTGTGTTTGTGTGTGTGTGTGTGTGTGTGTGTGTGTGTGTGTGTGGTGTGTGTGTGTGTGTGTGTGTGTGTGTGTGTGTGTGAGAGAGAGAGGTCAGTATTTGTCGAACACACTAAAGAGACAAGCGATGTATGTTTGAAGGAGTGCGCAACGGGGCCTCTCTGGGCCTGTTTGGGATAGCATCTCCGCCTCCCTGATAGAACAAAGAGAGCGCCCAGGGCCCATGCAATATGCATGGCCCTAGTTAACCTCCTATCATGCAGCCAGGCAGGGAGCTGCTCCTTAGTCAGGGCTTAAGTGGTTGCTGCCCTCCCAGCCCACCCTGTGTTTTTGTTTGCTGAGCTGAGGCCCGTGGATTAGCCTACCGCACCATCAAATGCCCAATGGGGAATTCTCAGTGCATTTACTGCCTTAGCGTAGCATGCTTGCTAGCTGGCTAGCTCACTGTATACAGCGTCTCACTATCATTAGATGAGCCATTTCATGGAGCCTTCCCAGGCTCACGGAACCCCCCACTGGGGTTTCAACATGCCAAATCCGTACATTATGTGTTTAAGTGGACGTGAAGGAGTGAGCTGTTTGCTTTATGGCTACATCACTCCTTGTTTAAGAAGTGGGCATGAGTAAAGGACATGGTGCATAGGGTAGTGTGTTTTTCACCCCTTCTTTAAAGGGCAGAGGGCATACCTTTTCACACGTACCAACAAACATGTGTGATCATTCTACAGTGGTCCCTGCAGCATACGCTCAAATCGGTTTGATTATTTCGAAAGTCCAGTTTCGATTGACGCAACAGTCAGCATATGAGCTAGCCACACTGTTTTTTCACAAAAACATTTTGTGCGAACACAGTCCTTACAAAGTTATGTCCTGAATGTGACAAGTTTATTTTTGGATGCAATGTTCAGACATTCACAGAACTAGCAACAGCATACACAATCATCCAAACCGGAAAATATAAGCTACATTAGACTACCGCTAACTGACATAACACAAGCGGTCAGATTTAGTTAACTCTCGGCTAACAGAAACCACAATATTAATTACCTAATAGCAATTACTATTTATAATTCATCACATCATCGGTAAGCTCAACATCGAAATAATTGAGTAAAACACTTTCTAGAAATCACAAGTAATCTGACGATGGGTAGTTTGTGTGGGCCGCCATGTTTGTTTTTCGCGTCAACCAAAGATAATAACAGGAGACAAGATGAGTTTGATATGTTTGAAGTATGCATGTTGAAGGGGGTGTGTCGTCTACAATCATTCACTTCCCTTCATTCACTTACGGAAGTTTACCCGAAAGATGAGTGAACCATTTGGTCTGACAGACATTTACGTGACACCCAGAATGCATTGTATAATGTCAACAAACGTGGCACCACTCATAGCTGGCAAATAGTTTAGGATTAGCTCATTATAATCAGTAAAACCATTAAAAGTATTTTACACACATCATAGCTGTCCATTACAATCTATGCAATAATCGGAATGGATTATTTGTCACCAGTACTTGAAAACGTGAACAAAACTGTAAATACATTATGCTCTGTACATACAGTACCAGTCAAAAGTTTGGACACACCTACTCATTCAAGAGTTTTTCTTAATTTTTACTATTTAGTGAAGACAGCAAAACTATGAAATAACCCGTGGAGTCATGTAGTAACCAAAAAAGTGTGTGATGTGGTGAGGTTGGACACAGGTGCAGAGAAGAGACCAGACGAGGAATCAGTGGTTAACCTCTTGGGGCTAGGTGGGACGCTAGCGTGCCACCCGTGGTGCACTCCATCAACAGCAGGTGCATTTCAAGAGCGGCAAATTTGAATCCAAATAAATGTCAAAATTCAAATTTTTCAAAAATACAACTATGTTACACCATTTGAAAGATAAACATCTCCTTAATCTAACCACGTTTTACGATTTCAAAAAGGTTTTACGGCGAAAGCATAAATTTAGAGTATGTTAGGACAGTACATTTACAAGAGTTGTGTGTAATGTTTTGTCAAGTCAAAGACAGGGTCACCAAAACCATAAAACCAGCTAAAATGATACACTAACCTTTTACAATCTCCATCAGATGACACTCCTAGGACATTATGTTAGACAATGCATGCATTTTTAGTTCTATCAAGTTGATATTTATATCCAAAAACAGCGTTTTACTATGGCATTGATGTTGAGGAAATCGTTTCCCTCCAATAACCGGCAGTCAAGTCAGCGTCACAAATTAAATAATTAAAATTAGAAAACATTGGTAAAATATTATATTGTCATTTAAAGAATTATAGATTTACATCTTTTGAACGCAATCAACTTGCCAGATTTAAAAATAACCTTACTGGGAAATCACACTTTGCAATAATCTGAGCACTGTGCCCAGAAAAATACGCGTTGCGATACAGACTAGACGTCATGTTGGGGAGATCTAAAATCGAAAATACTATGTAAATAATCCATTACCTTTGATTCTCTTCATCAGATGTCACTTCCAGGTATCACAGGTCCATAACGAATGTAGTTTTGTTCAAAAAAGCTCATCATTTATGTCCAAAAATCTCCGTCTCGTTAGCACATGATGTAAGCCAGCCGGACTTCTCGTCATGAACGAGGGGAAAAAATATATTTCCGTTCGTTCAAACATGTCAAACGTTGTATAGCATAAATCATTAGGGCCTTTTTTAACCAGAACATGAATAATATTCAAGGTGGACGAATGCATAGTCTTTTATAACGTATTGGAACGAGGGTACCCAACATGAACTAGCGCGCCAGGTGTCTAATGGGACATCACCGTTCCATGGCTCTTGTTCGGTCAGATCTCCCTCCAGAAGACTCAAAACACTTTGTAAAGGCTGGTGACATCTAGTGGAAGCAATAGGAAGTGCCAAAATATTCCTAAACCCCTGTGTTTTTCAATGGGATAGGTTTAAAGTCAATACAACACATCAGGTATCCACTTCCTGTCAGAAAATGTCTCAGGGTTTTGCCTGCCAAATGAGTTCTGTTATACTCACAGACACCATTCAAACAGTTTTGGAAACTTTAGAGTGTTTTCTATCCATATATAATAAGTATATGCATATTCTAGTTACTGGGTAGGATTAGTAACCAGATTAAATCGGGTACATTTTTTTTATCCAGACGTGCAAATGCTGCCCCCTAGACCCAACAGGTTAAGGATAAACATGATACTTTACTGAGAAACGGTAGCTGCAGGATCACAGTACACTTGAAAAAAATATATGTGTCTCGAAAACTCACTCAGGACACGACCGCACACTAAACAATTCAATCTTCTGCAAAGGACAACAGAAAACACACATATTTTAACAGGGAAATCATAATGAGTAAATAGGACACACCTGAGTGTCGTTAATGTCTCTAGGACGGTCTCTGCCACCCTCTGGTGTATGCCCTCTGCGTACAAAAATGGGCAAGGGCTCTCCTCGAAGAGGGAAGTTTGTCCGGCTCAGTAAGGCCTCAAACATAAATTGTCCGCAACTGTGTAATGGGCTACTTCTATGTCAGTTAATGAGGAGGCGAAACACACCTCAATTCAAACTGTTGTTAGAAAATACAACTCATTATTTGAAATTGACAAGTTGAAACAGTGTATTAATAATTAGCAGGCAGCACGTGTTAACTGGCCTGTTGCGTAATAATCACATTTTAGAGCAGTGAGTGCATTCTGAAATCAGTTGCATAAAACAGCTCACGCTGGGGCGACCATTAGAGATAGTTGTAACTCACATATGAAAAGTTTAGCAATAGAGCCACCATAGGGCAATGACCACTGACGATTGATTTTGTAAAAAATAAACATCTTCCAAAAAAATAGCAACGCCCTGCTCCTGCCCTGACTTTTCCTAAATATTTAAATTTTATATTGCTCAGTTGTCCGATTTTTTTATCGTAAACAGAAAAGTATTTGAGGCAGTTTTTTTGCATTTTTTATTTTACAGCTATTACTAACTTAAGGGGCCACGACAAATGAGCAAGATGGCACTGGAGGGTAGGGCTACCATCTTATCGGCTCTTAACCATATTTGGTTTGCGTTTTCGTGTTGTTCGTAACTTGTTTTGTACATAATGTTGCTGCTACCGTCTCTAATGACTGAAAAGAGCTTCTGGACATCAGAACTGGGATTACCTGAAATTGGACGGGGAGTTGTTCTTCAACGAGTCGGACGTGAAGGATATACTACAGACACCCGACCAGGCCCAGATCCCCGTGATTCGCTGGAAAAGGAAAAGTAGGTTTCGCGGAAAGAGATCAGAATGCCTCGTGAGGATCAGGCGATGAGTGGCTAATTTACCCTTGCCTTCCGTTCTGCTAGTTAATGTTAAATCGCTGGAAAATAAATGGGACAAACTGAAAGCACGTATATTCTACCAACGAGACATTAAAAACTGTAATATCTTATGTTTCACCGAGTCATGGCTGAACAGCGACATTAAGAACATACAGCTGGCGGGTTATACACTCTATCGGCAGGACAGAACAGCAGCCTCTGGTAAGACCCAGGACGGGGGCCTATGCATATTTGTAAACAATAGCTGGTGCACGATATCTAAGGAACACTCAGGGTTTTGCTCGCCTGAGGTAGAGTATCTCATGATAAGCTGTAGACCACACTATCTACCTAGAGTTTTCATCTGTATTTTTCGTAGCTGTCTACATACCACCAGAGACAGAGGCTGGCACTAATACTGCACTCAGTGAGCTGTATTCTGCCATAAGCAAACAGGAAAACGCTCATCCAGAGACAGCACTCCTAGTGGCCAGGGACTTTAATGCAGGGAAACTTAAATCAGTTTGACCTCATTTATATCAGCATGTCACATGTGCAACCAGATGGAAAACATTCTAGACCACCGTTACTCCACACACAGAGATGCGTGCAAAGCTCTCCCTCGCCCTCCATTTGACAAATCTGACCATAACTCTATCCTCCTGCTTACAAGCAAAAATTAAAGCAGGAAGCACCAGTGACTCGGTCTATAAAAAAAGTGGTCAGATGAAGCAGATGCTAAACTACAGGACTGTTTTGCTAGCAGACTGGAATATGTTCCGGGATTCTTCCGATGGCATTGAGGAGTATACCACATCAGTCACTGGCTTTATCAATAAGTACGTTGACTCAAGGTGACTGTACGTACATACCCCAACCAGAAGCCATGGATTACAGGCAACATTCGCACTGAGATAAAGGATTGAGCTGCCACTTTCAAGGAGCAGGACTCTAACCCGGAAGCTTATAAGAAATCCCGAAATGCCCTCCGACGAACCATCAAACAGGCAAAGTGTCAATACAGGACAGGACTAAGATTGAATCGTACTACACCGGCTTGCAAACTATTACAGACTACAAAGGGAAGCACAGCCGAGAGCTGCCCAGTGACATGAGCATACCAGATTAGCTAAATAATTTATATGCTCGCTTCAAGGCAAGTAACAGTGAAACATGCATGAGAGCATCAGCTGTTCCAGATGACTGTGTGATCACTCTCTCCACAGCCGATGTGAGTAAGACCTTTAAACAGGTCAACATACATAAGACCGCTGGGCCAGACGGATCACCAGGACGTGTGCGCCGAGCATGCGCTGACCATCTGGCAAGTGTTTTCACTGACATTTTCAACCACTCCCTGTCTGAGTCTGTAATACCAGCATGTTTCAAGCAGACCAGCATAGTCCCTGTGCCCAAGAACACTAATGTAACCTGCCTAAATGACTACCGACCCGTAGCACTCACGTCTGTAGCCATGAAATGCTTTGAAAGGCTGGTCATGGCTCACATCAACACCATTATCCCAGAAACCCTAGACTCACTCCAATTTTCATACTGCACCAACAGATCCACAGATGATGCAATCTCTATTGCACTCCACACTGCCCTTTCACACCTGGACAAAAGGAACACATATGTAAGAAAACTATTCATTGACTACAGCTCAGCGTTCAACACCATAGTGCCTTCAAGGCTCATCACTAAGCTAAGGACCCTGGGACTAAACACCTCCCTCTGCAACTGGATTCTGGACTTCCTGACGGGCCGCCCCCCAGGTGGTAGGGGTAGGTAACAACACATCCGCCCCGCTGATCCTCAACACGGGGCCCTTCTGGGGTGCGTGCTCAGTCCCCTCCTGTACTCCCTGTTCACTCATAACTGCACGGCCAGGCACGATTCCAACACCATCATGAAGTTTGCTGACACAATTACCAACAACGATGAGACAGCCTATATGGAGGAGGTCAGAGACATGACTGTGTGGCGCAAGGATAACAACCTCTCCTTCAATGTGATCAAGACAAAGGAGATGATTGTGGACTACAGGAAAAGGAGGACCGAGCACACCCCCATTCTCATCGACAGGGCTGTAGTGGAACAGGTTGAGAGATTCAAGTTCCTTGGCGTCCACATCACCAACAAACTAACATGGTCCAAGCACACCAAGATAGTCATGAAGAGGCCACAACAAAAATCTATTCCCTCCCAGGAGACTGAAAAGATTTGGCATGGGTCCTCAGATCCTCAAAAGGTTTTACAGCTGCACCATCAAGAGCATCCTGACAGGTTGCATCACTGCCTGGTATGGCAACTGCTCAGTCTCCGACCGCAAGGCACTACAGAGGGTAGTGTGTACGGCCCAGTACATTACCGGGGCCAAGCTTCGTGCCATCCAGGACCTTTATACCAGGTGGTGTCAGAGGAAGGCCCAAAAATGGTCAAATACTCCAACCACCCTTGTCATAGACTGTTCTCTCTGCTACTGCACGGCAAGCGGTACCGGAGCACCAAGTCCACGTCCAAGAGGCTTCTAAACAGCTTCTACCCCCAAGCCATAAGACTCCTGAACACCTAATCAAATGGCGACCCATACTATTTGCATTGCCCCCCATGCTGCTGCTACTCTCTGTTATTATCTATGCATAGCCACTTTATTAATAACTCTACCTACACGTACATAATTTCCTCTATTACCTCGGCACCGGTAACCCCCGCACATTGACACATTGACTCTGTATCGGTACCCCCTGTATATATCCCCACTATTGTTATTTACTGCTGCTCTTAATTATTTGTTATTCTTATCTCTTACTTTTTTAGGGATTTTCTTAAAACTGCCTTGTTGGCTAATAAGGATCCGTCCCTTTTTTTCAATTTTCCCCTAAAATGACTTACCCAAATCTAACTGCCTGTAACTCAGACCCTGAAGCAAGGATATGCATATTATTGGTACCATTTCAAAGGAAACACTTTGAAGTTTGTGGAAATGTGAATGGAATGTAGGAGAATATAACACAATAGATCTGGTTAAAGATAATATAAAGAAAAAAAACATTAATTTGTATTTCTTTGTACCATCCTCTTTGAAATGCAAGAGAAAGGCCATAATGTATTATTCCAGCCCAGCTGCAATTTAGATTTTGGCCACTAGATGGCAGCAGTGTATGTTCAAAGTTTTAGACTGATCCAATGAACCATTGTATTTCTGTTCAAAAATGTTGTATCAAGACTGCCCAAATGTGGCTAATTTGTTTATTAATAACTTTTCATGTTCAAAACTGTGTACTCTTCTCAAATTATAGAATGGTATTCTTTCATTCTAATAGCTACTGTAAATTGGACAGTGCAGTTAGATTAACAAGAATTTAAGCTTTCTGCCAATAGCAGATATGTCCATGTCCTGGGAAATTGTCTTGTTACTTACAACCTCATGCTAATCGCATTAGCCTATGTTAGCTCAACCGTCCCGTGGACGGGACACTGATCCCGAAGAAGTTGGGCTTGTAAGTAAGTGTTTCACTGTAAGGTCTACTACACCTGTTGTATTTGGCACATGTGACAAATAATATTTGATTTGATTTGAGCCGAAGTGCGTTGGTACCCAGGTGCTAATGCATCTCTCTCCTCACTGAATGAATGTTGTCAATGGATGAATGGGCGATAGGAACCAGATAGAAACAGATAATTGTGCATGTGACTTCACAATTTAATTTGAATTAATTGAATGATGAGGAGGTGGGTGAAGGGGGGGATTGAATTTCAATGATCTGAATGATGAGGGTACGGAGGATGATTGTATTTAGAACAATAGTGTAATGAGAGAGCAGGTCCTACAGCTAACGCAAAGAGACAAATTGGCAGCACACTCTACAGTTTTCCTTGTTTATGTGACATGCAGATGTTGCAGCACATCAGAGATTGTACTGTCGCAGGGCAGAAGCGCCTCCTACTCTCCCTCTTCCCCACGCACAACAGCTTCAACTCAGGAAAAAGAAGACACAATGTCAAGTCGGCAGGTGCACACGGAACAAGGCCAAAGAAAACTGTACAGTGCAACCGATTTGTTTGTGGGGCTTGCTCACGCAAAGCCCCAAAGCTGTGTACTGTCTGTGGACCCAAAGCATAAAGAGAAGACGTGATTAATTCATGCATAAGGGCACAAACAGGGACCGATACGATCAACAAATTACTGTTTTTATTTCTTGCCATGGATATATTGCTACAATTATTTCTTCATGCAATTGATCCGTTACAATTGTTCATGCGCTGGTGCTTTTGTTTAGGAATACAGCAAATCATTTCACCTGACTGGTTATATTATTATTACATATTTCGTTTCTGCTTTGTCAGAAGCTGTAACTGAACGGTTTTAATTACTAACTCTATTACTAATCAAATCTACAAATAAAGTTGATCAAATGGATTACACTGTCATTTCTTATTGTAAGGGAAACGAAAATAGGCTATAGGCTTACGTTTTTCTCGAGGACTTTGTAGAATTATACAAAATTATACAAAACAATCCTTTCTACCTAAGGAAATAACTATTGTTAGATTTGAAATTGATATATCTCCACAAATATTTCTTCATGCAATTCATCCTTTACCATTGTTTATGCAATATTTATCAAGCCTTGGTGCTTATGTTTGCGCACCTTGTGGGTTGATATGCATCTGATGCGTATGCTAAAGGAGGTGCCCAGCAACGTTCTCAACATTCTCTAGCGGCTACTTATAGGCTGAAAGGCCAGGCGGTTCTAGTGTTATGAGAAAATGTATTGTATTAAAGTCATGATCACATTCTGATGATGTTTTAGCGCGTCTAACTGGAAAACATAGAGCAAAGCACGATATGATTTGTTTTTAATTAATATTTTAACGCACATATTAAATCATTTTTATGCGATGAAACTGTAAAATGTGTTTTAAAAGTACTTTTAAAGAACAATGGTATCCTGATTCATATTATATAATATAAGTCCATATTAAAATATATATATATACTTGAAACCAATAAGACACTTCGAAACCACTAAGACAGTTCATAGTCTTGTCTTTTTGAGGAAGCAAATTACAATGTCAGTTTACACAAACTAACTGAACCATACACATGAATGTAACAGTGTTTCCATTGTACAACAAGTAAGGAAACATAATATCCAACTTCATCATAACTTCAAATTCTCACGCTATTTGACTTTTATTCTACAACTTTTTATTTTAGCACTCCACTTTATAGTCTCGTTGGCATTCCCTGAGCGTCCCCGGCAAAGTGATGTATGATAATAATTCATGATGTGAGCACACCTGAGAGACAGACTGACAGAGTGGGGGAGGTTGAGAAATGACGCTGTCTGTGGAGTGGGCTATACCGCTGTGAGCCGGGCCACATCCATCTCCAAACTCCTTCTCTGTCGCTTACTTTGGGCTGCTCCGCTCCTGCACACACTGCACTGGAGTAAATAGCCCTTGTCCAGACGCATCATCGTTCCTCCGAGAGACTCTCAGGTCTACATATCTCACTTTAATTGAACTCTTGATGCATTGTGAACCATCGGGGAACAGCACACCGCTTGGTAATTGAGGCGCTAGATAAATAGTTGCTTCCTTCTGTGTTTTTTTAGGGATCATGTTACGATTTGTGCCGAGGAAACAACGGAAATAGTATTCTCTCTCATTTTTTGTCTCGGTGGCACAAATGGAGCAGAACATGTTTAGATGGGTCATACAAGTCCCCCGGGGTTTGGGGATTTTCTGCCTAGTAGAAGAAAAGCAGAAATGTGCCTGGGCTACACTGCAATCCACACTTGCTCCATCTCATAATGATTTTCAAAGGGGGTCTATGCAAACCATGCCATTACCCATTGTAAACTGGAGCTCTCTATTTTGAAAGATTAACTGGAAAGATACTTGTCCAACTTTTCTCATCTGTAGTCCTTTGTGCTTTGCCTCTTACAGCAGCCTGATTCAGCGGTGATACACACTTTGAAAAAGGGCAAAGCTTCTGAGGTATTTTCTTTTTCAGCTGTGAATTACACAACTGCTTCTTCATGCTAAACTTGACAACATTCAAAGACGGTTATTTTTTCAGAGGTTGAACTAGGATGACTGAAGTGTTCGACAGAGCGGCGAGGGGAAGCCCATTGAATAAGGCCCAATTGATCTGCTGTAACTAGGCTTTGCAATTTACATTGTAACTGCCCAGATGTATACCATTGAATTCCAAATCTTTTGCACGTTAAAGCCCTCAGTCATAGCCAGTAAACAAATGAAAGTTGAGGAAACTACTGAACAAAGTGTTTTCATAGACCTGCTCTCATTCAAATGTGTTTTATTTGCTTTAATCTACCTTGTTTGCATCTACAACATACCAGTGTCTCTTTCTCAAGCTTGTATCCACCCTTTTGAAATGTGAAAACTTTTAACACATCTCACATCTCATTGCTTTGTCCCCCACACAGCCCTTGACCCCAAGCAGGAGACGGTCGAGGCATTGATGCAGCGGTTTAAGGAGAGTTTCCGTCCTAACACGACCATGGAGATCGCCCACTTTCAACACGTCACACACAGCTCCTCCACAGGACGCAAGAGAGGCCCAAGCCACACCAGAGGTAAGACAACAGCTCATTAGTCACTGTTCTTTTCAGTATGGACACCTTTTATCAACGCACAGAGAGCATATTTCTGTCAAGTTTGACATCCAGTATGTATTCAGTGGGACAACAGTTAATGAGTCACTATTCTGTTCAAATGTAAGAGCAGCATAATTGGCTACATATACAGTCCAAGCATATGTTGAGGATCCTTTGGCTTGTCAGATTTAATGTCACATGCATGACTTCAGACCTTCTCAGGAACATAAATTCAGATCTTGGCCGTTGCTGTGCACAGAAACCTTCTTTTAATCATGGATGGGTCTTTTACGGTCATGTTTGAGTGCACAGCAACAGACAAGATCTGAATTTATGTTCCTGAGAAAGTCGGAAGTCAAGAATGTGACATTAACCCTAACAAGCCAAAGGATCCTCAACATATGACCGTAGAAGACCCATCCATGCCATTGACATGACACCCTACTGGAAGAGACTGACTGGCCACTGTGGAAATGTGAGACATTAACCTTGGACAGCTAACCTCGTGCTCTTGACTACATACCCTGTCACCCTCACACCACCTTCTCTACACTCAGTGGCCAGTTTATTAGGCACACCCATCTAGTACTGGGTCGGACCCTCCTTTGCCTCCAGAACAGCCTGAATTCTACGGGGCATGGAAACGTTGCTCAATTGGTATCAAGGGACCTAACGTGTGCCAGGAAAACATGTCCCACACCATTACACCACCCCACCAGCCTGTACTGTTGACACCAGGCAGGATGGGGCCATGGACTCATGCTGCTTACACCAAATCCTGACTCTGCCATCAGCATGACGCAACAGGAACTAGGATTCGTTGGACCAGGCAATGTTTTTCCACTTCTCAATTGTCCAGTGTTGGTGATCGCATGCCCACTGGAGTCAATTCTTCTTGTTTTTAGCTGATAGGAGTGGAACCTGGTGTGGTCATCTGTTGCAGTAGCCCATCCGTAACAAGGATCAACGAGTTGTGCGCTGTGCGATATCGTTCTGCACACCACTGTTGTACTGCACCGTTATTTGCCTGTTTGTGGGCCACCGGTTAGCGTTCTTGATTCTTGCTATTCTCCCTGCAGCTGACTGGATGTTTTTTGTTTGTTGCACCATTCTCAGTAAATCCTAGACGCTGTTGTGCATGAAAAGCCCAGGAGGCCAGCAGTTTCTGAGATAATGGAACCGGTGCACCTGGCACCGACAATCATACCATGCTCAGAGTTGCTTTGGTCACTATTTTTGCCCATTCTAACGTTCAATTGAACAGTAACTGAATGCCTCGATGCCTGTCTGCCTGATTTATATAGCAAGTCACGGCCATGGCCTACTGTCTGTAAGAGCGAACCATTTTCGTGAACGGGGTGTTGAAAAAATTATATTTTGTTTTCCTTTACAGCTTTAACTCTCAAGTTAGAAGTCATTTTGTCATTGAGAGACCCTGAGCGAATAGCCCAGGAATTAGCTTAGCTTTGTTAGCAAATGTCGGCTCTGTGAAATCAAATCCTTTCATTGGATCCAGCTCTCAAATGTTCAAATCCTAGAGAGTCTCAGTGCAAGTCACTCGCAGGAGATTTCCTCTCTGTGACTCAGAAAGGAAATAAACTTTTTTCATGACCTTTAATTACAGCTGAAAGTGTGTTTCGCAGCAGAAAGAGGAAGCCAGTCCAGGATAACAAACATGCTAATGGGACTAGTGCTTTTACGGAAGGGAAACTCAATTAGCCAAGAGAGGGAAAGGGGAGTTCGGCGGCTAGGCCCGGAGATTAGGCCTCGTGAGGAAATTAATTTGCAGTCAAATTATACGTGCGATGGAGAAGGCGGGAACTGGGAATGTGCGAGGCGAGAGGGAGGCTGGGAAGTACTTTTCTATTTCATTTCGGCTGGCTTGACAGCGTTTTATGCTGTGAATTAGTTCCCTTTTCTGCCGTCTCTCCCCGTCTCCCCGAGCCCCACTGTACATTTGCATGTTTTACATTGATGCCAGTTTTTAAGTAGATTAAGCGTGAGAGCAGCTGTGAGGTTTTCTCTCCTTTTCCCCGTCATTGTTGCTGCTGATGACTTTTACATTGTAATGAGGGGCCATGGCGGAGACAGGCCCTTTGGCACAGTGGCACCGGGTCCATGCTGCGTGGGGGTGTCTCAGTGACACCATACAGGCAAGGGGGAGAGGACACCATCTGTGCACTTTATTAAGAGTCTTGCTGACGAGTGACACTAAATACATTCCTTAGAATTAGATTGTTGGGAGAACTGAAGAGAAACAGTTCTAGTTGTGGGATCCTTTCCTTCAAATAGTTTTGTTCCTGTTCTTGTTTGGGTGTAAGCTTGTGTTTGAGAAAGAATACAGAGTAAGAGTGAGGTACCTGTCTGTATCTTGATGCCCCTCGACTATTCAGAATTAGTCCAGTAAGGTCATCATCACCGAGCCTGGAATGCAAATACCAATGAAGGGATAGAGGGGGAGAGAGAGAGATAGAAAGAGGGCAAGATAGAGACCCCACTTCAGCACCAAGGACTGAGTCCAGTGTGAGTGAGAACAATACTGAATAAAAATATAAATGCAACAATTTCACAGATTTTACAGAGTTATAGTTGATATAAGGAAATTAGTCAATTTAAATAAATAAATTAAGCTCTAATCTATCGATTTTACATGACTGGGTAGGGGTACAGCCATGGGTTGGCCTGGGAGGGGATTGGCCCACTCACTTGGCAGGCAGGCCCACCCACTGGGGAGCCAGGCCCAGCCAATCAGTATGAGTTTTTCCCCACAAAAGAGCTTTATTACAGACAGAAATACTCCTCAGCAACCCCACCCCACCCCCACTCAGACAATCCCACCGGCGAAGAAGCGGGATGTGGAGTTCATGGGCAGGCGTGGTTACACATGGTCTCCGGTTGTGAGGCCGGTTAGACGTACTGCCAAATTCTGTAAAACAACATTGGATATGGTAGAGAAATTAAAATTCAGTTCTCTGGCAACAGATCTGGTGGACATTCCTACAGTCAGAATGCCAATTGCACGCTCCCTCAACTTGAGACATCTGTGGTATTGTGTTGTGTGACAAAACTGCATGTTTTAAAGTGTCATTTTATTGTCCCTAGCACAAGGTGCACCTGTGTAATGATGCTGTTTAATCAGCTTCTTGATATGCCACACCTGTCAGGTGGATTATCTTGGCAAAGCAGAAATGCTGACTAACAGGGATGTAAACACATTTATGCACAACATTTGAGAGAAATACGTTTTTTAGCATATAGAAAATGTCTGATTTCTTTTTCAGCTCATGAAACATGGGACCAACACTTTACATGTTGCATTTATATTTTTGTTCAGTGTAGTTGTATTGGTAAAGTTTCTCCAGAGCAAAGGTCCAGTTGAAGTGTTGTTTGATTTAGTGAAAGACTAATAAGACTCAACCGTCAAAGGAGAGCTGACCTTGGTGCTGAAGTTAAGAAGCGCTCTCTCCACTTCTCTCTCTTCTTTTCTATTTTATTAATTCAATTACATTCATAGGGGCTTCATTGGCATGGGAAATATAGGTTTACATTTCCAAAGCAATTTAAAATATGAGCTACTTGTCAAACACACACACATGCACGCACGCATAAGGACATCAACACACAGAGACACAAATCTCTCTCTTCATATTTTTGTCTTTCTTTCACCGCGCATTGTTTGAGTGCTCCAAGATTGGGCTAGTTAACATTCTGCCCAAGCCACAATTTAGAGACACTCTTTGAAGTCTCTTCGCAGTTGCATTTAGTCTCATTGAGTTTCTGTAATCTGTCCCGATTTGCATACACCTTTGTGCACCGTGTTTCCCTCTCTGAAGCCAATACTGTTTGATGTGTTTCTTATAAGCTGTGCAAGTGTTTGATGTGTTAGAACTCATCTTTGGCCCACTATGATAACCTGACCTTCTGGTTATTATCCTTTTTATCTGATATTAATTGATGCTTGGAAGTTACACATAAAAGTGTTCTGTGTTTGTGTCTCTTCCACCGTTATAGAGAGTGTAAGGAGACAGAGGGCAGTTGGCTGAATTTGCAAAGCCTATTACTTGAGAGAGAGAGAGAGAAATAAATAAATGCTAGAGTGTGTTTGATTCAGGGAGTGTTGATGGCTGGTGAATCCATTCTGTGCTTGGCTGCACTTTCAGCACCCTTCAATCTTCCCTCTAGACAATATACAGTGATTACAGCTCTGGGCCCGAAGCCGTAGGTTCTCTATGACGGGCCAGCCCGCTGATCTACCGCCAGACACAACAGTGTGTGTATGTGCATGTGTGTGTGCATACTCCTGTCCAGACTATTAAATCAATGGACTCATACTTCACTGGAAGTCGAGGAATGTGTTCCTAGCCATCAATGTAATTACCACACTCTGACACTGACTTGTTCTTCAGACCAGACTAACAGGATTTCTACTCATCATATGTCATGTCTCTTGTACTGTATGTCTGCCTGACTGCATAGCCCTACAGCAGTTATTCCTGTACCATATCCTCTGTCTCGCTGGATCTTCAATGGAAGTGTTGATGAGCTAACAGGAATAGGATTCATTTGACACTTACTGGTGTTAGGAGTGAAACATCCATTTTAGACGGGCCCTAACAATCCAGGGTGTCCCCAGCCTCACTGTGAGTTGCACAGGGTGTATGGGGGCCATAGGGGAGATGCAAGAATGACCCAAGATGGAGGAATGAAACCCCATGTGGCAGGTGTTAATAGCCCAAGGTGCCATCGTGCTAAAGGCTCTGGATTTGAGCCCCCATGGCGGCCAGTCATCAGTCATACCTTTTGGGATCGCATTTACCAAAGTGCTCTCTCCCTGTTCCCACCATTTACCGATTACACCCGTAGTGCTGCGTGTGCCATTTATATGGTCGTTAGCCTAAACGATCCATTAATCAAAATGGAAGAAACGTCCAGGTGAGATGGGGGTAGGGAAGAAGACCACGTTAGTGGGAGTGCTGCAACCAGACTGACCATTAAACCTCCACCTGTTCCAATGTTTTACCCTGGCCCATGTCACAGCAATAATGAGGACATGGATTCAGGCTGTAAAATGTGTCAGTGTGCTTTTATTGTGATGCCCTCAACAATATCTTTGTGGCACATCAATTTTAGAAAAGTCTTATTTTGAAAGCCTTCAGGTTCCAAAAACTCAGAGATTATTGAATCCTTTTGATTGTTATACTGTAAAGTGCAACTGTGCTGCCACCTGTTTGCCAGTTTCAAAACAAGATGGAGTTGAGCCACAGGCAGACAGAAACAGAAAGGGTCTGATACAGGGCAGAGACAGACAGCGACAGATACTGAGAAAAATACAGAGAAACAAGTGACAAAAACAAAGACTTGATTCACACATACACATGGATATACCTTGGACCAGTATTGAAAGTAGATTCTCTGAGCTCAGTGCAGTGTGAATGAGGAGAGAGGGGCACCCGCCTGGGGCCTCTAGGGTTGATCAGGGATCAGTGGAGCCACTGCAGTGTTGTTGCTTCCTGATATGCACTTGGCTGCCTGGGGCACTACAGCGTGGGCAACTGACGCTCCCGATACTCTCTCGCTGCGCTTGGACATCATTCCACCTAATCAGCCCACGATAATGCCTGCCAAGACCAGACTGCACCCAACAGCCAGTTAGAATGAAGCATGGTGAAATATAATACAGTGCTGTTGCCCACACACATTCATTGAGCTATAATGTAGGGTGTTCACTCTAGAATGTAGGAAAATACGGGGCAAATTCAAGAGGGCCCTACTAAATTAATGTCTAAACGTAGTTTTCTTTGCCCTATGTCACTATGAACCACATTCAACTAATCATTAGATTGTTCTCTACAATATTATAACCTTAAAGGGATACTGTGTAATTTCGTCAATGAGAACCTTTATATTCCTCCCCAGAGTCAGATAAAATTGTGAATACTATTTTTATGTCTCTGTGTCCAGTATGAAGGAAGTTAGAGGTAGTTTCCCGAGCCAATGCTAATTATCATTAGCACAATGACTGGAAGTCTATGGGTATCTGCTAGCATGTACTTAACAGTGTTGATTAATTAAGAACGTTAGTTTGTTGTGTCCATTGTTACTGTAGTTTAAGCTACCCAGCTCTTGGTTGTATCTCTTCTATTTTTTTGTAGACTAGAAGTACCCATGTCGACTAGGAGAAGTACCCATGTAGACTAGGAGAAGTACCCATGTAGACTAGGAGAAGTACTCATGTAGACTAGGAGAAGTACCCATGTAGACTAGGAGAAGTACCCATGTAGACTAGGAGAAGTACCCATGTAGACTAGGAGAAGTACCCATGTAGACTAGAAGTACCCATGTAGACTAGAAGTACCCATGTAGACTAGGAGAAGTACCCATGTTGACTAGGAGAAGTACCCATGTAGACTAGAATTACCCATGTAGACTATAAGTACCCATGTAGACTAGGAGAAGTACCCATGTAGACTAGGAGAAGTACCCATGTAGACTAGGAGAAGTACCCATGTAGACTAGAAATACCCATGTAGACTAGGAGAAGTACCCATGTAGACTAGAAGTACCCATGTAGACTAGGAGAAGTACCCATGTAGACTAGGAGAAGTACCCATGTAGACTAGGAGAAGTACCCATGTAGACTAGGAGAAGTACCCATGTAGACTAGGAGAAGTACCCATGGAGACTAGGAGAAGTACCCTTGGAGACTAGGAGAAGTACCCATGTAGACTAGAAGTACCCATGTAGACTAGAAGTACCCATGTAGACTAGGAGAAGTACCCATGTAGACTAGGAGAAGTACCCATGTAGACTAGGAGAAGTACCCATGTAGACTAGAAGAAGTACCCATGTAGACTAGGAGAAGTACCCATGTAGACTAGGAGAAGTACCCATGTAGACAAGGAGAAGTACCCATGTAGACTAGGAGAAGTACCCATGGAGACTAGGAGAAGTACCCTTGGAGACTAGGAGATGTACCCTTGGAGACTAAGAGAAGTACCCATGGAGACTAGGAGAAGTACCCTTGGTGACTATGACTAGCCCCTGCTAGAATGGCTTCAGAGAAGGAACCATGCATCTGTATGCATAGTATTACCATCACAATCTTGGATTGCAGCCTATACTATTAAAGGCACTATATTGACTGTGTCTCACAGCCTACTATTGAGAGCTAGAGCTCCTCCACAACCATTAGGCTGTGTTTACACAAGCAGCCCAATGCTCACCTTTTGCTTAATTATTGGCGGCAAGAGCTGGTCTGATTGGTCAAAAGACCAATTAGTGGAAAAAAAGATCAGAATTGGTCTGTATAATCACAGCCTTAGAAACCAATTTCTCAGCAGTCGTTTCTGCTAGGATTTCTGGCAAACAGGACATTTTGAATCATCACACTTTAGCAGCTTGCTGCATGACCACCTGTGAGAGGTAATGAAATGAGGATAGAAACAAGTATACAGACAGGTTCTAAATAGGATATATCCTGTCTCAATCATATATCATAGTCTTCATGGGTTTTCCATTCAAAATTAATTGAGGTATTAGTTTGTATCCATTTGAGCAGTGCTGCTTAGTGCGCTGGTGTCATAGATAGTGACACACTGAATGCAGCTCTTTCTTAATGTGATTACCATTAGCAGAGCTGGTTAGGACCTGTAATCACACACACACACACACACACACATACACACACACACACACACACACACACACACACACACACACACACACACACACACACACACACACACATACACACACACACACACACACACACCTTGACCTTTAGAATGAGTAAGCTGTACTCGCCCGCTTGTCATGCCATGCTGGTTTTCATGCCTTTCCCTGGTGCTTTCCCTCCTGATGTACGGAGAAGGCGTTTGTTTATCCACATCTCTGTATAATTAAAGCCTGTGTTATTTTGGGTAAACCACGTTTAACCTTTTCCGATTTAAAAAGATGCACAGGGGGCCGTGGGTAGGTGCATAAAATGTGCTGCCATGTCAACATACACAGACAAAGACACACACACGGCCACACACACCTTACGATGCACGTTCCCATCTCAGTAACTCCCTTCCGTGCTTTCATACCGTCACATATAGAGCACACACAGACATACACACACACCCTCACTAGCCCACCCATGCTGAAGTCAGTTAGGTGTGGCAGTGTGTTGTTGTGATGGTGTGTACGGCAGTGTGGTGTTGTGTTGGTGTGTGTGGCAGTATGTTGTTGTGATGGTGTGTGTGGCTGTGTGTTGTTGTGATGGTATGTGTGGCAGTGTGTTGTTGTGATGGTGTGTGTGGCAGTGTGTTGTTGTGATGGTGTGTGTGGCATTGTGTTGTTGTGATGGTGTGTGTGGCAGTGTGTTGTTGTGATGGTATGTGTGGCAGTGTGTTGTTGTGATGGTGTGTGTGGCAGTGTGTTGTTGTGATGGTATGTGTGGCAGTGTGTTGTTGTGATGGTGTGTGTGGCAGTGTGTTGTTGTGATGGTGTGTGTGGCATTTTGTTGTTGTGATGGTGTGTGTGGCAGTGTGTTGTTGTGATGGTGTGTGTGGCAGTGTGTTGTTGTGATGGTGTGTGTGGCAGTGTGTTGTTGTGATGGTGTGTGTGGCAGTGTGTTGTTGTGATGGTGTGTGTGGCAGTGTGTTGTTGTGATAGTGTGTGTGTGGCAGTGTGTTGCTGTGATGGTGTGTGTGGCGGTGTGTTGTTGTGATGGTGTGTGTGGCAGTGTGTTGTTGTGATGGTGTGTGTGGCAGTGTGTTGTTGTGATGGTGTGTGTGGCAGTGTGTTGTTGTGGTGGTGTGTGTGGCAGTGTGTTGTTGTGATGGTGTGTGTGGCGGTGTGGCAGTGTGATGGTGAGTGTGGCGGTGTGGCAGTGTGATGGTATGTGTGGCAGTGTGTTGTTGTGATGGTGTGTGTGGCAGTGTGTTGTTGTGATGGTGTGTGTGGCATTGTGTTGTTGTGATGGTGTGTGTGGCAGTGTGTTGTTGTGATGGTATGTGTGGCGGTGTGTTGTTGTGATGGTGTGTGTGGCGGTGTGTTGTTGTGATGGTGTGTGTGGCAGTGTGTTGTTGTGATGGTGTGTGTGGCAGTGTGTTGTTGTGATGGTGTGTGTGGCAGTGTGTTGTTGTGATGGTGTGTGTGGCATTGTGTTGTTGTGATGGTGTGTGTGGCAGTGTGTTGTTGTGATGGTATGTGTGGCAGTGTGTTGTTGTGATGGTGTGTGTGGCAGTGTGTTGTTGTGATGGTGTGTGTGGCAGTGTGTTGTTGTGATGGTGTGTGTGGCAGTGTGTTGTTGTGGTGGTGTGTGTGGCAGTGTGTTGTTGTGATGGTGAGTGTGGCGGTGTGGCAGTGTGATGGTGAGTGTGGCGGTGTGGCAGTGTGATGGTATGTGTGGCAGTGTGTTGTTGTGATGGTGTGTGTGGCAGTGTGTTGTTGTGATGGTGTGTGTGGCAGTGTGTTGTTGTGATGGTGTGTGTGGCAGTGTGTTGTTGTGATGGTATGTGTGGCGGTGTGTTGTTGTGATGGTGTATGTGGCAGTGTGTTGTTGTGATGGTATGTGTGGCAGTAGCAAAGGGTGATCTGTGCTCCCTCACAAAAAAATGATTAGCTTTCATAGTGCAGAATGAAATCATCTCTGCCTCGCCTCCCAGTGCCTGCACCCCCTTAATCACTCCCATTACAGGGCAGATTGAAATGCAGCTCCCCCTCTCTTTCCCCATGTACCTTTCCCCCCTCCCTATCCTCTGTCTCTTGCCTCTCTCTCCTCCCCATCCTCACTCTCTCTCCCACAGTATTCTCTCTCTCTCTCTCTCTCTCTCTCTCTCTCTCTCTCTCTCTCTCTCTCTCTCACCTCGCTTTCGCCTTTCTTTGTAACCTCCCTCTCTCCCCACCCTCACTCTTGGTCTCCCTCTTCATCTAACCTTATTCACGCCCTCTCATTCCATCCTCCTTTCCTCTCACTGTCCTCCAACACTCTCTTCTTCTATTGCCTTTCTCCCCCTTCCCTCTCCTCATATTGCTCCATCCTGCCTTGTTACCTGGCGATGCATTTGGGACTGTCACTGCAGTATAAATTACTCTTATGCTCTGTGTAACTACTACATGTGCACGTTCCAATCAATGTCTGTGCAAGTCAGTGTGCCATGCAAAGACAGAAGCATTCACTAGAGTAATTGATAGTGAAGTGAATGCAATATTTATCTGTGAAAAGACTATAGCTTCAACTAATCTAAGAGTCTATTTAAACAGTAGATATTTACAAACATGGCCCAGCACATGAAATTAATAGAGAATGACCCTTTATAATCAAAAAAGTAAAGGTGTTGATTGAACAATTTCACATGCAGGAGAGTTTTAATTGGAACATTTTAAATTTTTTTGCAGAGGACATTTTAGTAAGGAAGGGTGTGAATCTACCTCTGCTGTGTTGGTGTTGCTGCACACGCACCACACAGACACCAACACACACACAAGAACACTGTTAAAGGAGAGAGAGGCAGATGGAGAGTGGTTGAAGGAGTGAGAAAGGTGGCAGACAGACAGACACCCTCCATAGGGTGGCACAAGTCAGATAGGGAGGCAGCCAAACTAATTTAAAAAACATTTAGCATTAGCCTCCAGAGTCAATGCTTTTTATAGAGGTGTGCTGTGTTGGACACCAGTAGACAGGAGAGGGAGGTGTGTGTGTGCGTGTGTGTGCGTGTGTGTGTGTGTGCGTGTGTGTGTGCGTGTGTGTGTGCGTGTGTGCGTGTGCATGTGTGTGCGTGTGCGTGTGTGTGCGTGTGTGTGTGTGTGAGGTCTGAAAACTCACATTGTTCTGTCAGCTCCATAGTCCAAAATGGCATAAGTGACTTGGAGCCATTTCTCAAGAGCACTGGAACCACCTTCAGCAGAACACGACTAACCTGGTTGGAATGGTCGAGGTACACTCTGCCATTGGAGACTTTGATTGGGAAAGTAGAGGGTTTTTGCTGGGCCAACCGTGGAAGCACCTATAAATGTATCCCACCACAATCGCAACATGGCTTCTTCAGTGTACACTCTTTAGGCAAGTGGGCACGAGAACACCTCCAACAATGTTTGCCATCTTTTATCCACTCCTCTCTTGTTCTTGGACACTTCCTTGATTTCCAGGCAGCTGGTGATTAAGTGTTCATTTCTGTTGCAGAAGAGTCAGTCTATAAAATGAACCTCTTACAGGTTTCAGTAGCAGGAAGAACCACTAATCGAGTGGGCTGTGCACTCCAGGATTCAGGGGATTCTGCACCATGATAGATGTTGGTGGTCTGACCCTTGGAACTGGGGTTCTGCCTCTCTCTGCGCCTGTACTTTATGGTAGCGCTGGACTATTTTGGTTTAGATTCGCTACTGCTGCTTTGTCTTGAAGCCACCTTGACAGGTTTTGCAGGTTGTAGGGATTGAGGTTTGTTGAGTGTAGCTTACCCTTGAGCTGTAGGAACTCTATGATGCTGTCTCTGTGATACTTTGGCAGCTTGCATAGAAGTCTGTCAACATGGGAACAGCAGTTCAACTTATCGCCAGAAGGACCTTCCAAGGATAGCAGCATGTTTACCAGCAGATGGACTCGTAGAGCGAAGCTCTGGAACCCCTGAGAGTCACCAATCTTCACATCTTGGGCCGTGAGGATGGTGGCAATCTCACTTTGAGCAAGCTAATGAGGTTGGCCATACTGGAGCTGGAGTGCCTGAATGCTAGCTGTGTAAGGTGATGGGCGATGATGGCAGGACTGGCCAATCCTCTGTTCTTCAGGGAGCTTGAGATGTTCCAATAGGACATGGCACTTGTGTTTCTCATTCAGTTGTGGATGAGAGTCAAGGAGATTGTCCAGTTCCAGTTTTAGATTCTCTTTCACTGTCAGTGGTAAAAGGTGGGTTTAGGAGCGCCATACAGTGGCTGAGGATGACTTGCTTTGAAGGCTGGACTCATCTGCTGAGCTGGACGCCAGAAGGGGGTGGCTGCAGATACCCGGTTGGAGCTATATGTGGAACTTGCTGTGGGTAAGCTGGGTACTCTGGCTCAGGATATGGATCTTGTTGTGAGTGACCTGGGTAGACTGGCACTGGGACCTGATGAAGTACACTGGCTGATCTTGAGCAAGGACCGGATCAAATTAAATAAATGCTATTTGTCATATGCGACGAATACCGGATGAGAGACCTTGACCTGACCTTGACCAGGGGCTGGTTAAAAGCGCACTAGCTGACCTTGAACGGGGAAGGCTATGAGTGGACCAGTTGGCCTCGAGCTTACTTGCACAGGTTATGGATGGACCAGTTGGCCTTGAGCTTGGACTCTCTCTAGCTGCAGATGTAGGGCCTGAGGGAGAGTACGATCTGGTGGCTCAGCTGGAACTCAACTGGGGGTAAGCTGTCCATTAGGACGGGCTGTTGAGTCCACTGCACCAATGTGGGCCTGCATGGTGGGACCGAGGTGGGTCAGATGTCCATCTTGCTTGAGTTGAAATGACTTGGGTTTCTGCTGAACAGTTGCACCCTTTTCTGCTGTCCATGGGATGCAGTCGGGAGAGGGTGAAAACATCTGTCACTGCTCCTCAGTGCTCTCAACAGGGCAGGTTGCTGATCTGAAGGCCTGGCTGAGGCTGAAGATGTAGGTCGTATGTGGTGAAGGTGCCCTCTGCTGAGGATAACAGGTTAGGACTGCTAGAACCTTGTGGTTGGGGTTTCAACAGTTGTAGGACTTACGGTTTCCAAGTGGGACACCCCAAGATTCGGCAGACCACTCTCTGAGGGGATTGTCTTTGGGACCTGGAGTAGAGGTACCTATTAGGTGAGGAAGAGGATTGTCTCTTGGAGTTTGGGGTCTATCTTGAGGTCCAGGCTCTGCTTCCTCTTGCTCTGGTTGCAAACCTTGAAATTAGACATAGGACTCATCTGAGTCAGAGGTATTGCTTTGGTCACTAAGAGCGTAAAATGCTTATTCCTGTCCAGCCTGTGACCCAGGCTCACTCTGACAGGACTGGTTCTGATCCACACCATGCCTCTTAGGGGGCATCAGGAGTGCTGTTCTCAAGCACAGGTACTGTTGCTGGTTGTGGAGCAGTTGTGTTGGGACCAGCCAGATACCTACCTCCTGACTGTGGCCAGGCACTGTTGGCTGTACTGGCGTGGAGATGGCTGATGGGTGACACCATTTAAAATACCCAAATGCGGGACAACATGATGCTTTTATGGGACATTTGCGGGACAGTGTAGCCCACATGAATACAAAATGTTGGCAGCACCACCTGTAAATGACGTCATCATTTCAAAAGTTTATACCGACAGATGTAGCCTATTAAATATCATTATAGAATATGCAAAAAATGCGTCCTTCAATTGCAACGTCTGCCTACGCACATTGTCTCAAGAACATTTATTTTTAATAACCTCAAACACCAAGTTCGGCATACCTCATTTCAAAATAGGCTATCATCACTGTCAATCATGAATGATAATTCTTCACATTTTACTTGTGAAACGTCAAATTGCATCTGCATGACAATAATATGATCTCAATCAGTTTCATGAGACTATGCATTTAGATCTTCCTGAGTTACTGTTTTGTGAGCAATGTAGAGCTACTGTATATACACAAGGTGGTGTTTTTTGTGTAACAGTAACATGATACTATGCTATTATATTTTGGTTCTGTTATGTAGAATACTAATTAATCATGATGTGATCTTCCAAGACATTGATTTAGCTTTGATCTAACTTTACTTTAATGAGCACCACTGAGAGAAGTGGCGGAGGACGAGCTAATTGAAGTGCACATCGCCTACTCTTTTGGTGATTCCACATTTTAACTTGTATTTAATCAGGGGAGCGCAATTGAGACAAGGGTCCCTGGGGAAATAAAATAAAAATAAAAGATAGAATAGCAAGATACAATAAGAGGTATATTACATTAGAACATCACAAACATCACAGGCATCAGAAACAAATTATTAAGTCAGTCAAAACAATTGCACACCTCGGTGAACTCATGTGCGAACGTGCGGCTGTTTTACAAAAATCTAGCAATATTTAGCCAAGGAAGCATTTTCTGGTTGGTCTCAGGGAATGTAAAACAGTTAGGAAGGGGGGCTTTAAAAAAACAGGATTGAGTTGACTAGCAGCAAATATGTTGAATGAGGAACTAATGAGCATGGAGAGCCTCACAAGTTTGACAAACTTACTTTACATCTTTCAGTCTAGTACGACTATTTACTTACAAAAGTGTGCTTCTGACGAAGAGCTACAAAAGTAAGTATACTGAACAAAAATTTTAATGCAACATTAATGCAACTGAATTACAGTTCATAAAAGGAAATCAGTCAATTTAAATAAATAAATTAGGCCCTAATCTATGGATTTCACATGACTATGCAGGGGTGCAGCCTGGCTCCCCAGTAGGTGGGCCTATGCCCTCCCAGGCCCACCTACTGGGGAGCCAGGCCGAGCCAATCATAAATACTACTCAGCCAATCCCGCAGCTGAAGAAACCAGACGTGGAGGTCCTGGGCTGGTGTGGTTACACATGGTCTGCCGTTGTGAGGCCGGTTTGACTTACTGGCAAATTCTCAAAAATTATGTTGGAGGCGGCTTATGGTAGAGAAATAAACATTCAATTCTCTGACAACAGCTGTGTTGGACATTCCTGTAGTCAGCAAGCCAATTGCACACTCCCTCAAAATTTGAGACATCTGCGGCGTTGTGTTGTGTGACAAAGCTGTACATGTTAGTGGCCTTTTATTGTCCCCAGCACAAGGTGCACCTGTGTAATAATCATGCTGTTTAATCAGCTTCTTTATATGCCACACCTGTCACGTGGATGGACTATCTTAGCAAAGGAGAAATGCTCACTAACAGGGATGTAAACAAATTTGTGCATAACATTTGACCGAAATAAGCTTTCTGTATATCTGAAACATTTCTGGGATTTTTTTATCCCAGAAACAGCACATGAAAGCAACACTTTATGTGTTACGCTTATATTTTTGTTCAGTATAGTTAGGCCTAACTCCTCTTCAAGTTTAGCTGGAATTTAGCCTGAAAGGATTTGAGAAATTTGATTGGTTGACGATGGGCCTATGACATTGGCCTACGTCTCTTCTTTCGCTGCACAGAATATCCGATCTCGAGAACGATTGGATAAGTGTTTATCACCAGTACCACATCCTTATGATATACACTGAGTGAACAAAACATTAGGAACACCTTCCTAATATTGAGTTGCACCCCCCTTTGCCCTCAGAACAGCCTCAATTCGTCAAGGCATGGACTCCACAAGGTGTCAAAAGTGTTCCACAGGGATGCTGGCCCATGTTGACTACAATGCTTTCCACAGTTCTGTAAAATTGGCTGGATGTCCTTTAGGTGGTGGACCATTCCTGATACACACGGGAAACTGCATGAAAAATCCAGCAGCGTTGCAGTTCTTGACACGCATAAAACCGGTGTGCCTGATACCTGCTATCATACTCCGTTCAAAGGCACTTAAATATTTTGTCTTGTCCATTCACCCTCTAAATGGCACACATACACAATATCTCAATTGTCAAGCCTTAAAAATCTTTATTTAACCAGTCTCCCCCCATTCATCTACACTGATTGAAGTGAATTTAACAAGTGACATCAATAAGGGATCATAGCTTTCACCTGATCATGGAAAGAGCAGGTGTTCCTAATGTTTTTTACACTCAATGTATATCTTTTCATAACATTAGCCCAACGTGACTGCAAGAGACAGGTTGGAATGTCTGACAAATACGGGACAAAGCAACTAAATTAGTGTGTGTTTGAATTTGTTGATAAAATACGGGACATGATTGTTTGGTTCCGGGACAAAGGGCCAAAATGCAGGACTGTCTTTTTCACCTGTACTGATGGTTGAGCTGGCTGTACTGGGATTAAGATGCTGGCTTGGGCCTGACTGTGACCAATTGTTGAGGGGCTGCGATTCTCCTCAAAAAGGAAAGAAACATGGTCGAACCTCTCCGGACACCTTTCGCACTGGAGCAGTTGGCTCCTAAGCTGCTCAGCATCTGCTGTCTCTTTCATTTCAACTGACTCCACAAACTATTTTAATGACTCCATGTTCAGAGTTGCCTGTTGCACGGAGATTTGCACAGGGGTTCGCCTTTCAGCACTGGTGGCTGGTTATGCTGGCCCTACTGTGCTTTGGGGGTGGTGCACCAGTTTTAGGCTGTTAAGTGCATCAGTTCTGGGTAGGTTGCCAATCTCCAGGTTAAGGTGCTTATAGCCATACCGCTTCGGCAGAGAGCTGGCTGAAAGAATGTCCTGTATCCATCCTTTTTGGTAGCCATCAAATCTGCTGGAAGGATCATGTAAGAAATGGTCTAGTTTTGAAAGGTCCGTATGGCTGGTTTTAGTGAGAATGGTGATGGCTGCCAAAGAGCTCTTGTCAGAGAGTTTCAGGACTTCTCTTTGATCACTTGATCGGTTTTATTATGGCAGTTCAATCATCTGAGGAGAATAGTTGAAAGTATGGTTCTGAGAACAAAAAGGAGCAAGTGGCAGTTAACATAATCAACATAATCCACAATAAACATAAAATCAGGCTTCAATTACCCTGTGGCTTTACAGTTCAACAACACACATTCCATTTGTGTCACGTCCTGGCCAGTATAAGGTTAATTGTTTTTGTAGTTTGGTCAGGACGTGGCAGAGGGTATTTGTTTTATGTGGTTCGGGGTGGTGTGTTTGTGTAATAGGTGTTTGATTTAGTATTTCCGGGTTTTTGGTTGATGGTCTATGTGTTTGTATTCTATGGTTAGTCTGGTGTGTGTGTTTCTATGTTTGGTTAATTGGGGTTGGGACTCTCAGTTGAAGGCAGGTGTTGTCTATCTGCCTTTGATTGAGAGTCCCATATATTAGGGTGTGTTTGTGTGTGTGATTTGTGGGTGATTGTTCTGTGTTGAGCCTATGCTTTGCAGACTGTCAGTTTATCGTTCGTTTTCTTGTTTGTTGTTTTTGTATTCGTGTTGATTTCATTAAATGTTCAAAATGAACAACTGCACACCTGCTGCGTATTGGTCTACCTTTTCCGATGACGATTTCGCATTATCGTCAGAAGACGAAGATATTTGTGACAGAATCACCCACCACTCAAGGACCAAGCAGCAGAAGAAGGAGCAGAGGGAATTCGAGTTGGACTGGCGGGAGAAGTGGACCTGGGAGGAAGTTCTGGACGGGGCCGGACCTTGGCACCAGGCTGAGGATTATCGCCGCCCGCAGTGGGAAATTGAGGCAGCCAAGGCAGAGAGGCGGAGGTACGAGGCCAAGTACGCGCTGAGGGAGAAGCACGAGAGGCACCCCCAATAAAAAAATTGGGGGGGCACACGGGTAGTTTGGCTAGGCGTAAGAAGAGCCGGAAGCCAGCTACCCGTGGTTATATGGAGGAGCGTATGGGGTGGAGAGCGCTATGTTTCGCTGAGGAGCGCACTATTTCACCCATACGCACGCACAGTCCGGTGCGCGTTATTCCAGCCCCTCGCAGGTGCCGTGCTAGAGCGGGCATCCTGCCTGGTAGGAGGATGCCTGCGCAGCGCATCTGGTCGCCGATACGCCTCCGAGGACCAGGCTACCCAACTCCCGCTCTACGCACGGCTACCATCAGGCCCCTGCACAGCCCAGTCTGCCCTGTACGAGCACCCCGCTCGTACAGGGCTACTAGTTCCATCCAGCCAAGACGGGTTGTGCAGGAGGTAAGATCGAGACCGACTGTGCGCCTCCATAGCCCTGGGTTTCCAGCTCCTGTCTCTCGTGCGGACCCGGAAGTGCGTCAACCCAGTCCGACTCGTCCTGTTCCCGCTCCCCGCACTAGCCTGGAGGTGCGTGTACATAATCTGGTAAGCCCAGTACCAGCACCACGCACCAGGCTACAAGTGCGTCAACCCAGCCACGCCAGTCAACAGTCACCAGAGCTGCCCGCCAGTCAACAGTCGTCACCAGAGCTGCCCGCCAGTCAACAGTCGTCACCAGAGCTGCCCGCCAGTCAACAGTCGTCACCAGAGCTGCCCGCCAGTCAACAGTCATCACCAGAGCTGCCCGCCAGTCAACAGTCGTCACCAGAGCTGCCCGCCAGTCAACAGTCGTCACCAGAGCTGCCCGCCAGTCAACAGTCGTCACCAGAGCTGCCCGCCAGTCAACAGTCGTCACCAGAGCTGCCCGCCAGTCAAGTCGTCACCAGAGCTGCCCGCCAGTCAACAGTCGTCACCAGAGCTGCCCGCCAGTCAACAGTCGTCAGAGCTGCCCGCCAGTCAACAGTCGTCAGAGCTGCCCGCCAGTCAACAGTCGCCAGAGAGGTCAGACTGCGCTGAACTGCCGGAGTGGCCAGACTGCGCTGAACTGCCGGAGTGGCCAGACTGCGCTGAACTGCCGGAGTGGCCAGACTGCGCTGAACTGCCGGAGTGGCTAGACTGCGCTGAACTGCCGGAGTGGCCAGACTGCGCTGAACTGCCGGAGTGGCCAGACTGCGCTGAACTGCCGGAGTGGCCAGACTGCCCTGAACTGCCGGAGTGGCCAGACTGCCCTGAACTGCCGGAGTGGCCAGACTGCCCTGAACTGCCGGAGTGGCCAGACTGCCCTGAACTGCCGGAGTGGCCAGACTGCCCTGAACTGCCGGAGTGGCCAGACTGCCCTGAACTGCCGGAGTGGCCAGACTGCCCTGAACTGCCGGAGTGGCCAGACTGCCCTGAACGTCCCGAGTTGCCAGACTGCCCAGACTGTCCCGAGTTGCCAGACTGCCCAGACTGTCCCGAGTTGCCAGACTGCCCAGACTGTCCCGAGTTGCCAGACTGCCCCGAGTTGCCAGACTGCCCAGACTGTCCCGAGTTGCCAGACTGTCCCGAGTTGCCAGACTGCCCAGACTGCCCCGAGTTGCCAGACTGCCCCGAGTTGCCAGACTGTCCCGAGCTGCCAGACTGCCCCGACAGCCTGGAACGGCCTGAGCCGGAGCCACCTCCAGAAATAGGTGGGTTGGGGAGGGGGGGGTGTAGCACAGTGCCGTCGTTGACGGCAGCCACCCTCCCTTCCCTCCCTTTAGAAAAGGGGAATTTTTTTTGGTGTTGCTTGGGGTTATTTTTTGTTAAGGTGCTTCTGGGGTAGCACCTTTAAGGGGGGGGTACTGTCACGTCCTGGCCAGTATAAGGTTAATTGTTTTTGTAGTTTGGTCAGGACGTGGCAGAGGGTATTTGTTTTATGTGGTTCGGGGTGGTGTGTTTGTGTAAAGGGTGTTTGATTTAGTATTTCCGGGTTTTTGGTTGATGGTCTATGTGTTTGTATTCTATGGTTAGTCTGGTGTGTGTGTTTCTATGTTTGGTTAATTGGGGTTGGGACTCTCAGTTGAAGGCAGGTGTTGTCTATCTGCCTTTGATTGAGAGTCCCATATATTAGGGTGTGTTTGTGTGTGCGATTTGTGGGTGATTGTTCTGTGTTGAGCCTATGCTTTGCAGACTGTCAGTTTATCGTTCGTTTTCTTGTTTGTTGTTTTTGTATTCGTGTTGATTTCATTAAATGTTCAAAATGAACAACTGCACACCTGCTGCGTATTGGTCTACCTTTTCCGATGACGATTTCGCATTATCGTCAGAAGACGAAGATACTTGTGACAATTTGCCATACAATGCTGCACCGAAAGGGCTATAAATAGCAATACTGAAGTAGCATCAACTTAAATGGCCTATATGCTAAAGACTAATTTCTACAGCAATATAACATCACATTCTACAACAAAGGTAAGTACACGTAGTAATACTTTAATAGCAGTAACAACTGAAATGAGCAATATGCTAAATGCTAAAGCTAAGCAGTCATAGGCAAACAAGTAGTACAGTAGACTTGGGCGGTATACCAGGATATTTTGAAATGCAGAGGGTATGATTTAAAAAAAAAAGGGTTGGGGGCACCCCCACCTCACAGGAGTGTGTGCTACACCACTGCTTATATCTAAATGTTCAGTGTAACTATAAGGAATCTAAGATGTGTCAAATAAAGGATATCCAGCTCAGGGTTCCATCTCTGCATTAGGTTTGTTAACTTACTAGCTAAGTGGCTAGATGTCAAGATCAAGCTTCTTGGTTACAGCAGAAACATTCAATCCCTCCTGTATCAAGAGCCCTGTTGCCTAAATTGTTTGTGCGTCCCCCCCAAAAAAAATATACACTGCTCAAAAAAATAAAGGGAACACTAAAATAACACATCCTAGATCTGAATGAATGAAATAATCTTATGAAATACTTTTTTCTTTACATAGTTGAATGTGCTGACAACAAAATCACACAAAAATAATCAATGGAAATCCAATTTATCAACCCATGGAGGTCTGGATTTGGAGTCACACTCAAAATTAAAGTGGAAAACCACACTACAGGCTGATCCAACTTTGATGTAATGTCCTTAAAACAAGTCAAAATGAGGCTCAGTAGTGTGTGTGGCCTCCACGTGCCTGTATGACCTCCCTACAATGCCTGGGCAGGCTCCTGATGAGGTGGCGGATGGTCTCCTGAGGGATCTCCTCCCAGACCTGGACTAAAGCATCCGCCAACTCCTGGACAGTCTGTGGTGCAACGTGGTGTTGGTGGATGGAGCGAGACATGATGTCCCAGATGTGCTCAATTGGATTCAGGTCTGGGGAACGGGCGGGCCAGTCCATAGCATCAATGCCTTCCTCTTGCAGGAACTGCTGACACACTCCAGCCACATGAAGTCTAACATTGTCTTGCATTAGGAGGAACCCAGGGCCAACCGCACCAGCATATGGTCTCACAAGGGGTCTGAGGATCTCATCTCGGTACCTAATGGCAGTCAGGCTACCTCTGGCGAGCACATGGAGGGCTGTGTGGCCCCCCAAAGAAATGCCACCCCACACCATGACTAACCCACCGCCAAACCGGTCATGCTGGAGGATGTTGCAGGCAGCAGAATGTTCTCCACGGCGTCTCCAGACTCTGTCACATCTGTCACATGTGCTCAGTGTGAACCTGCTTTCATCTGTGAAGAGCACAGGGCGCCAGTGGCAAATTTGCCAATCTTGGTGTTCACTGGCAAATGCCAAACGTCCTGCACGGTGTAGGGCTGTAAGCACAACCCCCACCTGTGGACGTCGGGCCCTCATACCACCCTCATGGAATCTGTTTCTGACCGTTTGAGCAGACACATGCACATTTGTGGCCTGCTGGAGGTCATTTTGCAGGGCTTTGGCAGTGCTCCTCCTGCTCCTCCTTGCACAAAGGGGAGGTAGCGGTCCTGCTGCTGGGTTGTTGCCCTCCTACGGCCTCCTCCACGTCTCCTGATGTACTGGCCTGTCTCCTGGTAGCGCCTCCATGCTCTGGACACTACGCTGACAGACACAGCAAACCTTCTTGCCACAGCTCGCATTGATGTGCCATCCTGGATGAGCTGCACTACCTGAGCCACTTGTGTGGGTTGTAGACTCTGTCTCATGCTACCACTAGAGTGAAAGCACCGCCAGCATTCAAAAGTGACCAAAACATCAGCCAAGAAGCATAGGAAGTGAGAAGTGGTCTGTGGTCACCACCTGCAGAACCACTCCTTTATTGGGGGTGTCTTGCTAATTGCCTATAATTTCCACCTGTTGTCTATTCCATTTGCACAACAGCATGTGACATTTATTGTCAATCAGTGTTGCTTCCTAAGTGGACAGTTTGATTTCACAGAAGTGTGATTGACTTGGAGTTACATTGTGTTGTTTAAGTGTTCCCTTTATTTTTTTGAGCAGTGTATATATATATATATATATATATATATATATATATATATACAGTACCAGTCAAAAGTTTGGACACACCTAATCATTCCTTGGTTTTTCTTTATTTTTACTATTTTCTACATTGTAGAATAATAGTGAAGACATCAAAACTTTTTGGTTGCTACATGGAATCATGTAGCAACCAAAAAAGTGAAACAAATCAAAATAATTGTTTCTTTAGGAAAAGCAGGCAACAAGTGCTCAGAATATGTGGGATCTCCTTCAAGACTGTTGAAAAAGTTTTCCAGGTGAAGCTGGTTGAGAGAATGCCAAGAGCGTGCAAAGCTGTCATCAAGGCGAAGGGTGGCTACTTTGAAAAATCTAAAATATTTAGTTACTACATGATTCCATATGTGTTATTTCATAGTTTTGATGTCTTCAGTATTATTCTACAAAGTAGAAAATAGTAAAAATAAACATAAACCCTTGAATGAGTATGTGAGTCCAAGCTTTTGACTGGTACTGTTTGAGATGAGTAAAGCAGTATGTAAATGTTATTAAAGTAACTAGTGTTCCATTATTAAAAAGTGGTCAGTGATTCCATGTCTATGTGTACAGAATATAGGGCAGCAGCCTCTAAGGTGCAGGTTTGAGTAGCCGGGTGGTAGCCAGCTAGTGTTGGCTGGCCTTGAGATAGATGTTTTTCAGTCTCTCGGTCCCAGCTTTAATGCATCTGTACTGACCTCGCCTTCTGGATGATAGCGGTGTGAACAAGCCATGGCTCGGGTGGCCTTCCTGTGACATTGGGTGCAATAGATTTCCTGGAGGGCAGGAAGTGTGCCCCTGAGGATACGTTGGACAGACCGTACCACCTTCTGGAGAGCCCTAGGGTTGCGGACTGTGCAGTTGCCATACCAGGTGGTGATACACCCCGACAGGATGCTTTCAATTGTGCATCTGTAAATGTTTCTGAGGGTCTTAAGGACCAAATTTTTTCAGCCTCCTGAGGTTGAAGAGGTGCTGTTTCACCTTCTTCACCACACTGTCTGTGTGGGTAGATCATTTCAGAATGTCAGTGATGTGTACGCCGAGGAACTTGAAGCTTTCCACCTTCTCCACTTCAGTCCCGCCGATGTGGATAGGGGTGTGCTCCCGCTGATGTTTCCTGATGGTCAGCTCCTTTTGTTTTGTTGATGTTAAGGGAGAGGTTATTTTCCTGGCACCACTACGCCAGGGCCCTCACCTCCTCCCTGTAGGCTGTCTCGCCATTGTTGGTAATCAGGCCTACTACTGTTGTATCATCTGCAAACTTGATGATTTAGTTGGAGGTGTGCGTGGCCACACAGTCATGGGTGAACAGAGAGTACAGGAGGGGGCTGAGAACGCACCCTTGTGGGGCCCCTGTGTTGCGGATCAGCAAAGTGGAGGTGTTGTTTCCGACCTTTCCCACCTGGGGGCAGCCCGTCAGGAAGTCCAGGACCCAGTTGCACAGGGCGGGGTTCAGACCCAGGGCCCCGAGCTTAATGATGAGCTTGGAGGGTACTATGGTGTTGTAGGCTGAGCTGTAGTCAAGGAACAGTGTTCTGACATAGGTATTCCTCTTATCCAAAAGGGATAAGGCAGTGTGCTGTGCGACGACGATTGGATCGTCTGTGGATCTATTGGGGCGGTAAGAAAATTGAAGTGGGTCTAGTGTGTCAGGTAAGGTAGAGGAGATATGATCCTTAACTAGCCTCTCAAAGCACTTCATGATGACAGAAGTGAGTTCTACGGGGCAATAGTGATTTAGTTAATTTACCTTTGCTTTCTTGGGTACAGGAACAATGGTGGACATCTTGAAGCCAGTGGGGACAGCAGACTGGGATAGGGAGAGATTGAATATGTCCGTAAACACTCCAGCCAGTTGGTCTGTGCATGCTCTGAGGACGCGGCTAGGGATGCCATCTGGGCCGCGTCGGTGGCACTGTGATATGCTCAAAGCGGGCGAACAAGGTGTTTAGCTTGTCTAGGAGCAAGATGGCGGTGTCGGCGACGTGGCTGGTTTTCCCTTTGTAATCGGTGATTGTCTGCAAACCCTGCCATATACGTCTTGTGTCTGAGCCGTTGAATTGTGACTCCACTTTGTCTCTGTACTGACATTTTGCCAGTTTCATTGCCTTACAGAGGGAGTAACTGCACTGTTTGTATTCTACCATATTCCTAGTCCCAGTTTCTGGTTTGGGTAGGTTTTAATAGTCAACGTGGGAACAACATCCCCTATACACTTCCTGATGAACTCAGTCACCCTGTCCGTGTTAGCGTCAATGTTATTCTCAGAGGCTACCTGGAACATATCCCAGTCCGCGTGATCAAAACAATCTTGAACCATGGATTCCAATTGGTCAGACCAGCTTTGAATAGACCTTAGCACGGGTACTTCCTGTTTGAGTTTCTTCCTATAAGAAGGGAAGAGCAAAATGGATTCATGATCTGATATCGGTCGGGTGAACAAAAGTACTTGAGTTTCTGTATGTTATCACAATCACACCATGGGTAGTTAATCATGAAGCATACACTTTCTTCTTCCCAGAGAGTTTATTCCTGTATGCGCAATAAACTGAGAACACAGCTGGCTGTATGGACAGGGACAGTATATCCCGAGAGAGCAATGATTCTGTGAAACAGAGTATGTTACAGTCCCTGATGTCTCTCTGGAAGACATCAGAGAGACATCAGAGACTGAGCATTAGTGAATAATATACTCAAAGCGGTGGATGGTGTGCCTGCCTCCTGAGTCGGACTAGAAGTCCACTCCGAAAACCTCTGCTCAGCTGGCGGCAACTTGAAGCTGCCTCAGGGATAAGTTAAATTGCCCTGGGGGGTACGAACAAAGGATCCAATTCGGGAAATTCGTATTCCTGGTCGTAATGCTGGTGAGTTACCCCCGCTCTGATATCCAAACGTTCTTTCCGGCTGTATGTAATAACACAAAAAACATTCTGGGTTAATAATGTAAGAAATAACCCACAAAAAAAACAAAATACTGCAAGGTTGCTTAGGAACTAGAAGCAGAGCTGCCATGTCTGTCGGCGCCATTTGTATTTTTTGTATTTATTATGGATCCCCATTAGCTGCTGCCAAAGCAGCAGCTACTCTTCCTGGAGTCCAGCAAAATTAAGGCAGTTTATACAATTTAAAACAATACAATACATTCACAGATTTCACATAACACTGTGTGCCCTCAGGCTTCTACTCCACCACTACCACATATCTACAGTACTAAATGCATGTGTATGTATAGTGCATATGTTATTGTGTGTGTGTGTGTGTGTACTGTTCCATCTTATCTTACAAAGTACATAGTAAGAAAAAACAGTGTTTTTGGATGCTGGCTGCCAGACAATTATTTGCTTTGTGTGGTGAATGAGTGTGTCATTCATCTTAATATGGTCACCCGATGACCACCTGACCTGTCAGGTGAGCTGTCAGGTGACTTGGGGGCCATTTTGGAGCGGCACTTTGCCACTGTGATAGTGAGTTTGATAGTGAACTGGGCATTTACTTCATAATATCCACACCACCATTGTTCGAATGTCACAACCATGCTATGTTTGTCTGGTTCAACCCATACAATACAAACACATGCAGTGCACTGAGCGTGGGTTTGTGGAAGTGCAGCAGTTTTCCTTGCAGGCTCGTTAGGCACTACTGACCTCAGTTTTACTGCCGCATTTGTAACATGGGACTGTAGTCTTCAAACTGACACAAAAATATGCACGTTCCCCTACTAGATATTTTTTAACCGCTCTCGGATGTCGTTCCACTCACCCATATATCTACATGAATATCTCAGTATTTTAAGGAACTGGTATTTCTCTCTCCTTCCCTCTCTCTTTCTTTCTTGCTCTCACTCCACTTTCATTGTTTGATCAGGCAGTCGCTCGTGGTGTTTCGGCAGTCGTCTCTAGGTCTCTAGAGCTCAATTTGCAAATCAAACTGGAACACGTCCCCTGTGTGTGTGTGTGTGTGTGTGTGGGAGCGAGCGTGTGTGTGGTGTACATGCATGCCTGGGTGCATGTGTGTGTGTGTGCGCATTTGTTTGTGTCATTGTGCTTGTGTGACTGAACACTTCTCCTCTTTACTTTCATGCCACCAGGACATTAAAGTACACGTTCCCTCTAAACGCTTGGAGATCGAAAAAAAACAAAATGCCTACTGAGGGGATTTAAAGCTGTCTAGCTGCAGTATAAAGCCACCTAGAAATAGTTCCATTTAAACAAAGTCAACTAAACCCACCTCGAGGGTAAAAACAGTGGTGAGGTGAGATGAACACTACCTCTCTAACACGTGTTTTAAATGCACATGCTAAACGTGTGCTTTGCCAAAAATCTTACTGTGATCTGTGTACAGTCATAAATCTACCCCAGAGATAATTCACTGTCATTACATCCCATACCTCAGAGAGTTAGATCAGATAACTGTGGAATACTTATTTTTTTATAGTCCCACTATTGTTCTTTTGCAGTACTGGAGACCTTTACACATTCTCATTATTTTCCTTTTCACCCAAAGGATATGGCATGTTGCTAATAATATCTCAATCCTAGTTTCCTCTTGGTTTTATGGATGTGTGGCTTGTTTGATCTCAGGGATCATGGTGCTTAAATATCTTCATAGTCCTAAGGTGAAAAAAACACATCAATTTCACTTCTCTGCCAATGAAGGGCCTTCCAGCAGAAGCCAGTCAAGGACCCTTCGAGACCATTCAAAGTAATTTGGCCTCTGTTTGTGTTTTGTCTGCTGTGGATTAAACCTCATAAATACTTTAGATTGACTGGAGGGCTATTGGAGTACCTAGAGTAAACACTCTTACGGACAAGTTTAGGCTTGCGCCGTGTATGACACATACTGTCAATACCGTCAAAACTATTTATTTTACATTTTTCAATAAATGTGAATATTTGGAAATACTTTTTAAGTTAAAACCTGCAGTCAATTTGTGCAATATGTTAGGACCAAAAAGCAGATCGCCTCCTTCATTTCATCTGTCTCATTATTTTACATTATGAAGGTTACTGTAGTTCGCCATAACAGTTGAGCAAGTCACTTGCTCATTGTAAAGAGCACAACAAGACAAACGCTGGTGAGTCCAGAGCGTTCCTATCGGCAAGTCTCTGTTGTGTGGCCCACATGAGATGAAGTTACACTTGTATGAAATTCACTAATAAATGTTTGCCATCAGATATCTTATAACGGCTTTTTGCCGTGTTTTAGGAGTTAGAGCGCTATTATGTGAGTTATCTGCACAGCTTCCATTTTTTCCCTGTGCTTCCAACTAGCATTTTCTTCCTCTTCCGTTCTTCTGCCCTCTGCTGCTTGTACACATGCTGCTCTTCCTTCAGAAAAGCATGCATCATAACTTTGTTCATTTGCACAATTTCTCTTGTTCGCTTTCGATTGTAAATGTCCACACTCACGTAAAATAAAATTGTGTAGCTACTAGCTATGTACTAGCTTGTATAACTTTATGAGCTGGATTTGCATTTAGTTAGTTACTTTTCGCTCGTTAGCATTTCGCTAACAGCGTCAGTGTGGTTTCGCTATTATTTGTGCAAATTTTCGGAGCATTTTGGTAATAGAGGCCCAATGGGCTTTTATTGCGTTTTTAGGGCTCTCTTGTCTGCTATGCCGGTAATATCATAAATCACGGGATGGTAGAAGAATACTTGGACAGTTAGAAAATCTTGATATCGCCCAAGCCTAGAAAAGATTAACATAGGTGAATAGGCCAGATTAACATAGGTGAATGAGCTAGCATTTCAAAATGCCTTGACAGTACTAGGACATAAAAATACAAGGGCAGGGATGGGGTCCTTGCCAATATGTGGCCCCCTGAGATGTGATCTATAGGACAATGGATAATGGCTCTATGACACTTCCAATTCGATCAGAGGCAACAGCTTATCCTCTGTAGGGATGGTCGCACCTCAGCTATCCTTTCCATTCCGAGCACACTCGCAATTAAACAATTCAAGTCCTCATCAATCCCCCCCTAATGGTACGTGACTGAAATCGAAAAGCAAGCGGTCGGGGGTGCTTAAGGAAAAAGAACATCTTGGTCTTTAACTGAATTAAGCAGCTCAGGGTGATGTATTTCCACTCTTATTATGCAACCAAGGCCAGATAAAAAGGATGGTGGTTGAGTTTTTCAGGAACATCCCTCTAAATGTTCAGCCAACAATTGCTGCATGAGAATTATATTGAATGTTATCATCTCGCTTGTCCACTGCTATAGGCTATTTTTTTTTCTCCTCGATTTTGATATAGGGAGCCAAACTTTGTATTGGGTGAATTCCATGGCAAAAGTGATGCTGAGCCTCAGATTTTCACTTTTAAATGTATGTCAAACAAAAAAGAATGCTTGCAAAGTTAAACAAGCCATACAACTCTATGCACAATCACTACTTCTAACCATGTCCACTGAACATTTGACAAAAACACAATCCACTAACGTTCTCGCTAACGTTCAATCCCTGGACAATAAAATAGATGAGCTCAGGGCAAGGATCTCTTTCCAGAGAGACAGACGGGACTGTAATATACTCTGTTTTATGGAATTGTGGCTCTCTCTGGATATATTGTCCCCATCCATACAATCAGTTCAATCAAATCAATCAAATGTATTTATAAAGCCCGTTTTACATCAGCCGATGTCACAAAGTGCTGTACAGAAACTCAGCCTAAAACCCCAAACAGAAAGCAATGTAGAAGCACAGTGCCTAGGAAAAACTCCCTAGAAAGGCCAGAACCTTGGAAGAAACCTAGAGAGGAACAAGGCTATGAGGGGTGGCAGTCCTCTTCTGGCTGTGCCGGGTGGAGATAACAGAACATGGCCAAGATGTTCAAACATTCATAGATGACCAGCAGGGTCAGATAATAATAATCACAGTGGTTGTAGAGGGTGCAACAGGACAGCATCCCAGGATTAAATGTCAGTTGGCTTTTCATAGCCAATCATTCAGAGTTAGAGACAGCAGGTGCCGTAGAGAGAGAGTCCAAATCAGCAGGTCCGGGACAAGGTAGCACGTCCAGTGAACAGGTCAGGGTTCCATAGCCACAGGCAGACAGTTGAAACTGGAGCAGCAGCATGACCAGGTGGACCGGGGACAGCAAGGAGTCATCAGGCCAGGTAGTCCTGATGCATGGTCCTAGGGCTCAGATCCTCTGAGAGAAGAGAGAGGGAGAGAGCGAGAGAGAGAGAAAATTAGAGGGAGCATACTTAAATTCACACAGGACACCGGATAAGACATGACAAATACTCCAGATATAACAGACTGACCCTAGCCCCCCGACACATAAACTATTGCAACATAAATACTGGAGGCTGAGACAGTTGGGTTCTCCATTCAACGTGTGGACAGGAATTAAGAACTCTCCGGGAAACACATAGTTGGAGGGGTATGTCTCATGATTTACAACTCATGGTATGATTGTGGGAACATACAGGAACTCAAGTCCTTTTGTTCTCCTGATCTGGAATACATCACCATCAAATGCCGACCGCATTAGTTTCCGGTTATAGTCACTGCTGTGTACATTCCCCCACAAGTAGACACCCAAACGGCTCTCAAAGAACTAGACTTTGTAGAAACTAGAAACCGCATATCCTGAGGAAGCATTTATTGTAGCTAGAGATTTAAAAAAAGAAAATCTGAGGGAAACGCTACTGAAATTCTATCAATACATCTCCTTTGCTACTCCTTTTGGAAGGGCCTGCTCCTCCCTGCCCATTGGCAGAAACTTAAGCAGGGTGCACCCGTGGTAAGGACTGTTCAACGTTGGTCTGACCAAACAGAATCCATGTTTCAAGATTTGTTTTGATCATGTGGACTGGAATATGTTCCGGGTCGCCTCTGGGAATAATATCGGCATATACACTGACTCAGTGACCTGGGTTCATCAGGAAGTGCATAGGGGACGCTGTTCCTACTGTGACAATTAGAACTTATCCAAACCAGAAACTGTGAATAGATAGCAGCATTCGCACAAAACTGAAAGGGTGAGCCACCGCATTTAACCACGGCAAGGTGCCTGGGAATATGGACGTATACAAACCGACCAACTTTGACGTCCGTAAGGCAATCAAAGAGGCAAAATGTCAGTACAGAGACAAAGTGGAGTCGCAATTCAATGGTTCAGACACATGACACATGTGGCAGGGACTCCAGACAATCACGGATTATAAAGGGAAAGCCAGCCACGTTGCGAAATACCGACACCTCGATTCCGGACAAGCTAAACACCTTCTTCACCCTCTTCGAGGAAAGCAACACCGAGCCTCTGATGTGGGGCCCCGCCACTCATGAGGACTCTCTGCTCCCGTGGCCAACGTGAGTAAGACATTTACGTGTGTTGACCCATGCAAGCCTGCCGGCCAAGACGGCATCCCAAACCATGTCCTCAGAGCAAGTGCAGAACAGCTGGCTGGAATGTTAACTGACATATTCAATCTCTCACTATCCCAGTCTGTTGTCCCCACTTGCTTCAGATGTCCATCGTTGTTCCTGTACCCAAGAAAGCAAAGGTAACTGAACTAAATGACTATCACCCGATAGCACTCACTTCTGTAATTATGAAGTGCTTTGAGAGGCTAGTTAAGGACCATAGCACCTTCATGTTACCTGATACCCTAGACCCACTTCAATTTGCATACCGCCCCAACAGATCCACCAATCGCCATTGCATTGCCCTATCCTGCCTGAACAAGAGAAATACCTATGTAAGAATGCTCTTCATCGACTACAGCTCAGCATTCAACACCATAGTGCCATCCAAGCTCATCACTAAGCTCAGGGCTCTGTGTCTGAACCGCTCCCTGTGCAACTGGTTCCTGGACTTCCTAACGGATTGACCCTAGGTGGTGAAGGTAGGCAACAACACCTCTGCCACGCTGATCTTCAACAATGGTGGGCCCCACAGGGGTGCATGCTGAACTCCCTCCTGTACTCCGTGTTCACCCATGACTTTGTGGCCACACACGTCTCCAACTCAATCATCAAGTTTGCTGACGAAACAACAGTGGTAGGCCTGATTACCATGTCAGCCACAGAGATCAGGAGCAGACAGTCCTCATTAGCTGTGGGGGCCCATGTCAGTGGCTCTGTGTTGCTTTCCTCAAAGTGGGTGAGGTGAGCGCCTTGGCAGAGTGGTGCCAGGAGAATAACCTCTCCCTCAACGTCAACAAAACGAAGGAGCTGATTGTGGACTACATCAGACAGCAGAGAAAGCGCGCCCCCATCCACATTGACGGGGTCACAGTGTAGAGGGTCCTCGGTGTGCACATCACTGAGGACCTGAAATGGTCCCTTCACACCGACAGTGTGGCGAAGAAGGCGCAACAGCGCCTCTTCAACCTCAGGAGGCTGATGAAATTTAGCTTGGCCCCAAAACACAGACTTGTATAGACACACCATTGAGAGGATCCTGTCGGGCTGTATCCCTGCCTGGTACAGCAATTGCAGCGTCCGAACCGCAGGGCTCCCCAGAGGGTGGTGCGGTCAACCCAACACACCATCTGGGGCTTAATGCTTACCCTCCAGGACAAATAAAGCACCCGGTGTCACAGGAAGGCCAAGAAGATCATCAAGACCTCAGCCACCCGAGCCACGGCCTATTCACTGCACTACCATCTAGAAGGCGATGATAGTACAGGCACATCAAAGCTGGAACAGAGAGACTGATAAACAGCTTCTATCCCCAGGCCATCAGACTGTTAAACAGCCACCACTAGATGGCCTAGGCCCAGTACCCTGCTCTGATCCTTAGTCACTGTCACTAGCCGGCTACAACCGGGTACTCTCGCATACACCTTTAGGACTGCTGCTCCATTTACATAGTCATTCAACACTGGTCACTTTAATAATGTTTACATACTATTTATATATCTACTGCTGTAAAATATTTTTTATGATTTTTAAATGTTTTATTATTGAGTGCTTGTTTTTGTATTATTTTATTTTCAACTGGTGACCAGGGTCAGCCTGCAGGCACCCGGCCTGCCACAAAGAGTCGCTGGAGTGCGATGAGCCAAGAAAAGCCCCCCCCCCTTTAACCTGTTAGGGCTAGGGGGCAGTATTGACACGGCTGGATAAAAAACATACCCGATTTAATCTGGTTACCACTCCTACCCAGTAACTAGAATATGCATATACTTATTACATATGGATAGAAAACACCCTAAAGTTTCTAAAACTGTTTGAATGGTGTCTGTGAGTATAACAGAACTCAAATGGCAGGTCAAAACCTGAGAGATTCCTTTACAGGAAGTGGCCTGTCTGACCATTTCTTGAACTTCTTTTCCATCTCTATCTTTTACTAAGGATCTCTGCTCTAACGTGACACTTCCCACGTCGTCCATAGGCGCTCAGAGCCCGGGAAAAAACAGAATGTCGTCATTCCAGCCCCAGGCTGAAACACATTATCGCCTTTCTCAAGTGGCCGATCAAGGGACTCTGGGCTTATGCGCGTGACCCGACCGCCCCCGCCTTTGTGATTTTTTTCCTCTGTTTGCCGAAAAGGAGAATCCCTGTCGGAATATTATCGCTTTTCTACGAGAAAAATGGCGTAAAAATTGATTTTAAACAGTGGTTGACATGCTTCGAAGTACGGTAATGGAATATTTAGAATTTTATTGTCACGAATTGCGCCATGCGCGCGACACTTCTTTACCATTTCGGATAGTGTCTGGGACGCACGAACAAAACGCCGCTATTCGGATATAACGATGGATTATTTTGGACCAAACCAACATTTGTTATTGAAGTAGCAGTCCTGGGTGTGCATTCTGACGAAGACAACAAAAGGTAATCAAACTTTTATAATAGTAAATATGATTATGGTGAGTGCTAAACTTGCCGGGTGTCTAAATAGCGAGCCCGTGATGCCTGGGCTATGTACTTAGAATATTGCAAAATGTGCTTTCACCAAAAAGCTATTTTAAAATCGGACATATCGAGTGCATAGAGGAGGTCTGTATCTATAATTCTTAAAATAATTGTTATGCTTTTTGTGAACGTTTATCGTGAGTAATTTAGTAAAATGTTAGCGAATTCCCCGGAAGTTTGCGGGGGGTATGCTAGTTCTGAACGTCACATGCTAATGTGAAAAGCTGGTTTTTGATATAAATATGAACTTGATTGAACAAAACATGCATGTATTGTATAACATAATGTCCTAGGGTTATCATCTGATGAAGATCATCAAAGGTGAGTGCTGCATTTAGCTGTCTTCTGGGTTTTGGTGACATTATATGCTGGCTTGAAAAATGGGTGTCTGATTATTTCTGGCTTGGTACTCTGCTGACATAATCTAATGTTTTGCTTTCGTTGTAAAGCCTTTTTGAAATCGGACAGTGTGGTTAGATTAACGAGAGTCTTGTCTTTAAATAGCTGTAAAATAGTCATATGTTTGAGAAATTGAAGTAATAGGATTTTTAAGGTTTTGAAAATCGCGCCACAGGCTGCAAGTGGCTGTTACGTAGGTGGGACGCAAGCGTCCCACCTAGCCCATAGAGGTTAAGGTCCTTCATTCTAGTTTAACGGCTGTCGTTAGAGAAAGACCAAGGTGCAGCGGAGGATGTGTTCATCTTGAATGAATTTTAATACAAAAAGAGAACACTTGACAAAATAAACAAAATGACAGCCGACAGTTCTGTCAGGTACTAACAACGAAACAGAAAGCACTAAACAGAAACAATCACCCACAAAAACCCAAAGGAAAAACAGGCTACTTATGTGTGACTCCCAATCAGCAACAACGAACTACAGCTGTGCCTGATTGGGAACCACACATGGCCCAAAACAAAGAAATACAAAAACGTAGAAAAATAAACATAGAACGCCCACCCAATGTAACACCCTGGCCTAACCAAAATAAAGAACAAAAACCCTTCTCTATGGCCAGGGCGTTACATCTAGCAGTGCAAACACATATTAAACCACAAAGAACAGGTTTTCAAAAGCCTCGCAAAGAAGGGCACCTATTGGCAGATGGGTACAAATAAATAAATAAAGCACACACTGAGTATCCCTTTGAGCATGGTGAAGCCATTAATTACACTTTGGATTGTGTATCAATACACTTCAAAGACACATGGATTCATGGATTTTACCATGAGGCCAATGATGACTTTAAAACAGTCACAGAGTTGAATAACTTTGAAAGTCTATGGCAAGACTTGAAAATGGCTGTCTAGCAATGATCAACAACCAAATTGACAGAGGAAAATAATAATATTGTACAATCATGTACAATCCAGGTGTGCAAAGCTCTCAGAGACTTACCCAGACAGACTCACAGCTGCAATCACTACCAAAAGGTGATTCTAGCATGTATTGAATCAGGGGTGTGAATACTTATATGAATTAGACATGTCTGTATTTCCTTTTTAATACATGTGCACACATTTATAATAACATGTTTTCACTTTGTCATTTTGGGGTATTGTGTGTAGACGGGTGAGAAACAACGTAAATGTAATCATTTTTGAGTTCAAGTTGTAACACAATGTCACGTCCTGACCAGTAAAAGGGTTGGTTGATTCCTGTTTAGTCTATGCGCCTTACGGGACTGTTTCGTCGTTTGTTTTGTGTAAGTGTTTTGGTTTCCTTCAATAAAAGAAGATGTTCACTATACCCGATGCAGTTTGGTCCACTACCTATAACGACGCTTGTGACAGAACCACCCACCAAAGAAGGACCAAGCAGCGGAGGAAGAAGCAGCAGGAAAGCTATTTAGAGTCGTGGACATGGGAAGAAATATTGGATGGAAAGGGACCCTGAAGGCAGGCAGGGGAGTACTGGCGCCCGAAGGAGGAGCTGGAGGCAGCAAAGGCTGAGCGTCGGAGGTATGAGGCACTATATCCTCCATTTCAGGAGGTGAGGAGGCAGCCCCCCCAAATATTTGGGGGGAGGGCGCACGGGGAGTTGGAGTAAGTCAGGCAATAGGCCTGAACCAACTCCTTGTGCTTATTATGGGGAGCGTTTGGCATTGAGAGCACCGTGCTATGCGGAAGTGCGCACGGTCTCGCCCATCCGCACGCACAGTCCGGTATGGTTGATACCAGCCCCCCGCAAGTGCCGTGCTAGAGTGGGCATCCAGCCAGGGAGAAGTGTGCCGGCACAACACATCTGGCCACCAGTGCGTCTCCTAGGCCCAGACTACCCTGCGCCTGCTCTATGCACGGCAGCCATCATGCCTCAGCACAGCCCAGTTCGCCCTGTGCCAGCACTCCGCCCGTGCAGGGCTACAGTGACAATCCAGCCAGGACGGGTTGTGCAAGCTGTGCGCTCCAGACCTCCAGTGCATATTCAAGACCCAGTGTATCCTGTTCCTGCTCCTCGCACTAGTCCTGTGGTGCGTGTTACTGTTCTGGCGCCTCCAAAGCCAGCCCCACGCATCAGGCCTCTAGTGCGCCTGCCCAGTCCAGTACGTCCTGTTCCTGCTCCTCACACTAGCCCTGAGGTGCGTGTAAATAGTCTGGCGCCTCCAAAGCCAGCCCCACGCATCAGGCCTTCAGTGCGCCTGCCCAGTCCAGTACATCCTGTTCTTGCCCCTCGCACTAGCCATGTGGTGCGTATCACTAGTCTGGCTCTTCCAAAGCCAGCCCCACGCATCGGGCCTTCAGTGCGCAGTCCCCGTCCAGAGCTTCCGGCGACAGTTCCCCGTCCAGAGCTTCCGACGACAGTTCCCCGTCTAGAGCTTCCGGTGACAGTTCTCCGTCCAGAGCTTCTGGCGACAGTGCCCCATCCAGAGCGTCCGGTGACAGTGCCCCGTCTAGAGCTTCCGGCGACAGTTCCCCGTCCAGTGCTTCCGGCGACGTCCTACAGTCCGGAACCGCCAGACACGGCCCACAGTCCGGAGCCTTCAGAGACGGCCCACAGTCCGGAGCCTGCAGAGACGGCCCACAGTCCGGAGCCTGCAGAGACGGCCCACAGTCCGGAGCCTGCAGAGACGACCCACAGTCCGGAGCCTGCAGAGACGACCCACAGTCCGGAGCCTGCAGAGACGACCCACAGTCCGGAGCCTGCAGAGACGGCCCACAGTCCGGAGCCTGCAGAGACGGCCCACAGTCCGGAGCCTGCAGAGACGGCCCACAGTCCGGAGCCTGCAGAGACGGCCCACAGTCCGGAGCCTGCAGAGACGGCCCACAGTCCGGAGCCTGCAGAGATGCTCCTCAGCCCTGAGTCTCTAGCGACACTCCTCAGCCCTGAGTCTCCAGCGACGCTCCTCAGCCCTGAGTCTCCAGCGACGCTCCTCAGCCCTGAGTCTCCAGCGACGCTCCTCAGCCCGAGGTCTCCAGCGACGCTCCTCAGCCCGAGGTCTCCAGCGACGCTCCTCAGCCCGAGGTCTCCAGCGACGCTCCTCAGCCCGAGGTCTCCAGCGACGCACCTCAGCCCGAGGTCTCCAGCGACGCACCTCAGCCCGAGGTCTCCAGCGACGCACCTCAGCCCGAGGTCTCCAGCGACGCACCTCAGCCCGAGGTCTCCAGCGACGCACCTCAGCCCGAGGTCTCCAGCGACGCACCTCAGCCCGAGGTCTCCAGCGACGCACCTCAGCCCGAGGTCTCCAGCGACGCACCTCAGCCCGAGGTCTCCAGCGACGCACCTCAGCCCGAGGTCTCCAGCGACGCACCTCAGCCCGAGGTCTCCAGCGACGCACCTTAGCCCAGATCCTTCAGCAGTGGTCTGCAGCCATGAGCCTTCAAGGGGGTTGGGCAGGTTAGAATGGGGACTAAATCCGGAGCCTGAGCCACCTCCGTAGTTGGAGGATTGGGGAGGGGGGGTGTAGCACGGGAGCCGTCGGTGACGGTGGCCACCCTCCCTTCCCTCCCTTTAGTTTGGGGTTATTTTTGTGGGGGTTTTTGTGTTTCGGTGCATCCGGGTTCTGCACCTTTGTTAATTAGATTGTAATTTGTAAAAGTAGCCCTCTTAAGAAACTCCTCGAGTAAAAAATGATCCAGTCACAAAACAAATTAAAACTAGTCAAAAGTTTTAGAACTCCAGTTTTTATTGAAATGTAAGCACTTCAAGTCCAGTGAATAACCTGAACTGGTACAAAGGTAAGCGGTAATCTGCCAGAGGTTAAATAATCATTTTAGGTTACCAAAAACGGAAAAATAATGTACCTTTCAGAGTTATAAAAAAAGTCATTTTGGGGGGGAATAAGTAATGGGTTAACAATTTACAGCTGTTCTGCAGCAATGGAAGTAAATTAATCCTTGAAAGTTGATGCTAACAAGTCCTACAGATGCCCCAACTTTTGTTGATTACTTACAAACCCTCTGTCTGTATAAAAGCAGTATGGGAACAGACTGTGTTACTAGACTTCCTTAAGCATTATTTGGACAGTATTGTACTGCAGGAAGTAGTATATTGCTATCATGGTGAGAAAAAGGCAATTAACAAAGGAAGACAGACAGACCATTATAACCCTTAAAAGTGTAGGTCTTTCCTTTAGAGTAATTGAAAAGAAAGCCAAGGTGTCAGTGAGTACAGTTTCCTACACCATCAAAAGGCACTTGGAAACTGGAGGAAACTCTGACAGGAAGAGGTCTGGCAGACCCAAAGACACAACAGAATCAGAAAACATGTTTCTGAGAGTCAACAGCTTGCGTGATAGGCAGCTCACAGGACAACAGCTTCAAGCACAGCTCAACACTGTTCGAAGTAAGCAAGTCTCAGTTTCAACTGTGAAGAGAAGACTTTGACCTGCAGGTTTGACAGGTCGGGTGGCAGTAAGAAAGCCATTGCTAAGATGGCAAAATAAGAAAAAGAGGCTTGCCTGGGCCATGAAGGACCGCCAATGGACTACTGAAGACTGAAAGAAGGTCTTATGCACCGCTGAATCAAATCTTTGGTTCATCTCGCAGGGTTTTTGTACGCCATTGATGATTCCTCAGTGTGTGATACCAACTGTCAAACATGTAGGAGGAAGCGTGATGGTCTGGGGCTCTTTTCCTGGATCTAGAGTCGGCGACTTGCACAGAGTGAGTGGCACCCTGAACCAAAACAGCAACCACAGCATTTTGCAGTGCCTTGCATAGAGTGGCACCCTGAACCAAAACAGCTACCACAGCATTTTGCAGCGCGTTGCACAGAGTGAGTGGCACCCTGAACCAAAACAGCTACCACAGCATTTTGCAGTGCCTTGCACAGTGGCACCCTGAACCACAACATCTACCACAGCATTTTGCATCGCCATGCAATACCCTCTGGTGTACGCCTAGTTGGTCAGTGGTTCGTCCTAGAGCAAGATAATGAACCAAAACATACCTCCAGGCTATGGGGTTCATCCTACAGCAAGATAATGACCCAAAACATACCTCCAGGCTATGGGGTTCATCCTACAGCAAGATAATAACCCAAAACATACTTCCAGGCTATGTCACAACTACCTAGAAGAAAAGACAGTAGGCTTCAAATCATGCAATGGCCAGCACAGTCTCCAGACTTAAACCCCATCGAGCTGGTTTAGGCTGAACTGGGCAGAAGGGTGAAAGCAAAGCAACCTACAAGTGCAACACATTTGTGGGAACTTCTTCAACAGTGTTAGGAAGAACTTTCCGAGCAATATTTGTTTGCCGTTGTAGAATGAATGCCACGAGTGTGTTTGGCTGTTATGTCTAGAAAAGGTGGCTACATTGATAGGTAAAACATTTAGAGAAAATGTTGTTATCCTCTCTGGGCTAGGCGGGACGAAATCGTCCCACCTACGCAACAGCCAGTGTAATCCCGTGGCGCAATTTTCAAATACCTTAGAAATGCTATTACTTCAATTTCTCAAACATATGACTATTTTACAGCATTTTAAAGACAAGACTCTCGTTAATCTAACCACACTGTCCGATTTCAAAAAGGCTTTACAAGGAAAGCAAAACATTAGATTATGTCAGCAGAGTACCCAGCCAGAAATAATCAGACACCCATTTTTCAAGCTAGCATATAATGTCACAAAAACCCAGAAGACGGCTAAATGCAGCACTAACCTTTGATGATCTTCATCAGATGACACACCTAGGACATTATGTTATACAATACATGCATGTTTTGTTCAATCAAGTTCATATTTATATAAAAAAACAGCTTTTTACATTAGCATGTGACGTTCAGAACTAGCATACCCCCCGCAAACCTCCGGTGAATTTACTAAATTACTCACGATAAATGTTCACAAAAACATAACAATATTTTAAGAATTATAGATACAGAACTCCTTTGTGCAATCGAGGTGTCCGATTTTAAAATAGCTTTTCGGTGAAAGCACATTTTGCAATATTCTCAGTAGATAGCCCAGCCATCACGGCTAGCCATTTAGACACCGACCAAGTTTAGCCCTGACCAAACTCCGATTTACTATTACAAAAGTTTGATTACCTTTGTTGTCTTCGTCAGAATGCACTCCCAGGACTGCTACTTCAATAACAAATGTTGGTTTGGTCCAAAATAATCCATCGTTATATCCAAATAGCGGCGTTTTGTTTGTGCGTTCAAGACACTATCCGAAGTGTAAATAAGGGTCACGAGCATGGCGCAATTTGTGACAAAACATTTCTAAATATTCCATTACCGTACTTCGAAGCATGTCAACCGCTGTTTAAAATCCATTTTTATGCCATTTTTCTCGTAAAAAAGCGATAATATTCCGACCGGGAATCTGCGTTTAGGTAAACAGAGGAAAGAAAACAAAGCATTCGGTCGACGCGGGCACGCGCCTGAGTCTCACAGTACTGTAACCAGCCACTACCCAAACGCGCTACTTTTTTTCAGCCAGAGCCTGCAAAGCCACGATTCAGCTTTTTGCCGCCTTCTGAGAGCCCATGGGAGCCGTAGGAAGTGTCACGTAACAGCAGAGATCCCGTGTAATGGATAGAGATAATCAAGAAGGGGAAGAAATGGTCAGACAGGGTACTTCCTGTACAGAATCTTCTCAGGTTTTGACCTGCCATTTGAGTTCTGTTATACTCTCAGACACCATTCAAACAGTTTTAGAAACTTTGGAGTGTTTTCTATCCAAAGCCAATAATTATATGCATATTCTAGTTACTGGGCAGGAGTAGTAACCAGATTAAATCGGGTATGTTTTTTATCCAGCCGTGTCAATACTGCCCCCTAGCCCTAACAGGTTAAACAAAACTATTCCATGATTTATTTTGTCTCCAATTGTTAATTTGTTCTATGCTTTAATTTCAGAGTACATTTAGACATTAAACTGTGTGAATTTCAATAAAAACTGAACAAATGGAGGTGTTCTAAAACTTTTGACCGGTAGCAAACAAAAAGGACAACAACTTAGTGCAATTGATTTTACATTAATTTATTATTATTGGTGCCTGCCAGCACCATCTTGCAGATGTCTTCCATCACAGGACGTCTCCAATGTAATCAAAGTTCGTAAGCTGTACAGTTTCAATTACAGTCTTATTCAAAGTTGACTTAGTATCTATCAATGTGCTCAATTTCATAAAAAGGTAAATGGTACTCGAGACATTGGAATAATTAATTTAACAATTTCAATAGCATTAATGAAATGTATTTCACCAAGTGTGATGTTTCATCTTTCATGCAGAATGAAAGATAAAAAAGAATCAGGCAAGTTACAACAGTCAAACAACAATCAATATTGAAATGTCACTATCAATATTGTTACTAGTATGCAAGTCAAACACATTTCAGCATGGAATTAAACATCAAGGTATGTAATCAGGTAAGAATCATGTAAGTAATAAATCATCAAACAGTGCATATATCAATTGCCATAGTCATCTCAATCATCTTTTTCCTGCCAAGGTAGGATTTACCCTCCATCCTCATTCTCTTCCGAACCTCTCCTTTCAACTTTGAAGGGTATTTTATTTTCTTGGCTGGACCATTTTCCTCCCACTCGGTTGTGCCGCTACAAGCTGTAAATAAAAAACTCAAACCAACACATTATTTATAGTATATAACACAAAATGCTTACTGAGATGATACACTGACTGTATGACAGATGTGCTTATAGGCCTCGTCATAAAAACAGACACATTTAGACACACACAGAGTGAGAGAGCGCAATGGAGTGGGAGGATGCTGTGCTGGACTGACTAGTTGATCCAGCTAATGTTAGCTACCTAGCCATTTGTTTTGCACTCTCAAAACACAATTTCAACAGCAGAATTATATCTAATATTACAAAGGCAGAATGTAATTAAAGTGCATCTTACCTCTGATCGCGTCTTGCTAAGAACCCACAAAAAAAAAAAATCCTTTGAGGGAGACGTGCTTCACCTCAAGAATCGTGATGGGTATACAGGGTTTGACGGACAACTTTAAGAGCCAATGTACTTAAGAGTTTTGATGAAAAGCTATTTTGAATACATTTCATTGGTCAAGGGGTCTTGAAACGTTCATACAGACATAAAGGGGAATCAAGTATTGATTCATGTAAGAAAACTAAAATCACCAAATTTGAAGTTAATAGGTTATCATCCGACAGCAACAATATAAATCTATGTAACTGAAGTGATTTTGGTAAAATGTACAGGAGTAAAAAGTAAGTTACTTCCTTCAGAAATGACTTGAGTATATAGTATAACTATCTTCGAAATAATGACTCAGGACGTCGGTTGTGAGATGAAAGCTTCATTTTAATAATACTTGTTCACATTACATTTTACCATTTTAGATTCTACAAAACAATAAAAGAAATTTGCTAGCCAAGATAGTCACTTGTACATAACTGGCACGTTCTGTTTTTTTTTTTTTACTTCCTGTCGCATGGCATTCTGTTACTTGCAGTCAATAGCGTAATCCAATAATAACCGATACAACAGAAATATGTACATAGTTCTCTCAATCTCCATCACATGAATTCAAATACAATTACTCTTACATATGTAAATAACTGTAAATAAAATATCTTAAGATACAGCTCAATAAATTCACTGTAAACATTAACTCTGCAACCCATTAAAGTTATAAAATCTTCCCCTGATGAACAAAACTGTTCATCTATATTTCTAAGCAGTATATCAACGGAATGGCCATCTATACATCTGTTTTTGTTCCATTTTCAGTGTGGTCATCAGGTTGTTTGCTAGTCTCGCTCCAATCACAGCTCCCATGAGCACCAGGCGTGGCAGCATCATTTTCTTGAGTGGAGCTACCCTGGACTTGGATGCGACTAGACTTGTCGTTGTTTCTCTGTTTCCTTGTCTTATGATTCACCTTGCAGGTAAGCTACTGTAGTTTCAGTGTGTGGCTGGTCTGTAGCTGCATGTCTGTTCTGTACCACCTTGGTATGGCAAGCTGGTGTAGCTGAGGTAGTTCTGAACACCACTTTTGCCATTCTCATATCTGATCAGGTGGTAACTCTTCATCCCAGCTGAGTCCCCTCTCCCACATTTCCTGGAACATGCACTTGATACTGATGTTGAAGGGGGTCAGGAAGCCAAGAGAGTCGAAGATACGTGCAGACGAATGCAGAACACTTCTCTTTGTGTTTTCCTTTTGCTTTAGAATGCTCAGTAGCAGCCTGAGGTCAAACACAAAGTAATCTGTTCCCGGTCTCCACACTCAACCTAAAACTTTGGGCACTACTCCTTGTGTTTCTAGCGCCAACGGGTGGTCAATTGTCGTACTCTCCTCCCATTTTGTTTTCAGTTCAGGAGAATTGGTCATCCACTTGCAGAGGTCCATGCCTGCAGTAGACAGCATTCACTTTGCAGTTGTTGTCACAAGGTAAGCCTCTTCAACATCGCATGAACTTGCAATGAAGTCATCTACATAGAGTGACTCTCTCAATGTCTCTACAACTTCTGGTTGTTCTGTTTCATATTGTTTCAGGTGCGTCCTGATTGTAGCTGCCAGCAAGAATGGACTTGGGGAAGCTCCAAATACCACTCTGTTCATCCTCAGCACGCGCATATCCTCTTCATTTTCTCCCCTTGGTGGGCCTGTGAGCCCCAGGAATCTCACGGCATCTCTGTCTCTCTCTTCTAGGGATATCTGCAGGAAAGCCTTCTTGATGTCTGCCATGAATTCGATCTCATGTAGTCTAAACTTTATCAGAACAATGAGCAGATCCACGTTCAGGTTTGGTCCTGTGAGTAGACAGTCATTGAGGAATTGACAGCAATCTTCATGGGACAAGGCATCAAACAACACTCTCAGTTTTGTCGTCAAATTGTCCTCTCGGAGGACTGCATGGTGAGGTAAGTAGTATTTCACATTGTCTGCGCTTGATGCGCTGTCTTTCGGCACATCCTCTGCCATATCCTGTTGTAAGTAGTCCTTTATTACTTCGTTGTATCTGCTGTACAACGTCCCATCCTTCTTCAGTCTTCAGACCTCAAAATGTTTCTTGGCAATTCTATAGTTGTCTTGGAGTTCTGGCATTTCTCATTTCCATGGCAACTACACGTGGTATCGTCCATCTTTGAAGGCGGTTGTTCTCTCGAACCTCTGTAGAGCCTTGTTTTCCTCTGGGTTCTGTGGTTTCTCACTTGTGATACCCAGAGACTCAAGCTCCCAAAATGCATGCAGCTGTTTGGAGACTAGACACTTTCCATGGACACTGGTCCCTGCACTGCCCCATCCAAACGTGCTCTCTAAAGCAAACAGCATCTCTGTCAGTTGCTCCACTCAGCCTGATACTATCTGCCAGTAGTACTCTGTTCCTATCAGGACAGAGAGTTCAGGATCATTGTCATCTTCTGGAAAGTCTGCGAGCTGCAGTCCCTTTCTATTGAGCTCATGTTGAATCTGTTCACCAGGAACCTTCATCACAGCTGTGCACACTTGTGGGGTTTCAATTGCCTCTATTTAAATTCTCTGCTGTTTGTCCCACACATTCTCCAAGATTAATTTTACTGTGTTGCGTTGGGACATTGCTGGAGCAGAGGATCCAAACGTGTGAAGAGTGAATGCCTCTTGTCTGGTAGCTTCAGACGATTCACAAGGGTTTTTATGTACAAAGCTTCTCTGACTGCCTCCATCTAGTAAGCAACAAACTATCTTCCTGCTCGATGGGCCTTCTACCCATGCCTTTGCCGTTTGTAGCAACACATTGTTCTGTCCATCTGGTTTCATCTTCACTGTATGGGGAATAACTGAGGAAATAACAGCATCTGCAGAAACAGTAGGGGGTTGCACCTCACTCGTCTTACCGGTACACACAGCAATGTGATGTCTGCTTCCACATGTTGCACATGACATGTCTTTGACGTTACAGAATTTTGCTACGTGTTTCTGTCCTAAACATACAAAGCATCTTCCCATGTCCTTTAGTTTCTCTTTGCGTGCAGCAATATTGTGGTCTGAGCCTGTTTTCTGATTTGTGGTCTGCACTGTCGCAGAATAGACAGTTTTGTTCCTTCTGGCTGGCTGTGTGCAGTGCCGCAGCAGATGGCATGTTGGGTCTTTTTGTTTTCATTTCATTGAAGGAGCATGACTTGTTCCATGGTTTGCTCTCTTTCTGTTGGTTGCATGATCTTGTCATTTGTAGTGCTCTCTCCCTGTTCTGAACCTCCCTCTGTACGAAACTGACTATCTCAGACACTTTCCATTCATCATCTACTCCCCTCTGATGACTAATAGTCAAGAGCTATGTCTTCTGGAATCATATGCAGTAAGATTGGGCATAGTAGGCTTCCGTAGGTTTCTGGCAATACACCCAGTGATTCCAAGCTCCTAGTCTGAATTTCACATTCATCATATAGCTGCCTCCATGCATTTAGGTCAGAGGATTCTTCACAGGAGTGAGATTCAGCAGCTTTGACATGTGAGCACTAATCACAAGATTTTTCCTTTCAAATCTTCTCTTGTGAAGAGCGATTGCATCATCATAGTTACTGTCTGTTAACCTCTATGGGCTAGGTGGGACGCAAGCGTCCCACCCGTGGTGCACTCCATCAACAGCAGGTGCATTTCAAGAGCGGCAAATTTGAATGCAAATAAATGTCAAAATTCTAATTTTTCAAACATACAACTATTTTACACCCTTTGAAAGATAAACATCTCCTTAATCTAACCACGTTTTACGATTTCAAAAAGGTTTTACGGCGAAAGCATAAATTTAGAGTATGTTAGGACAGTACATTTACAAGAGTTGTGTGTAATGTTTTGTCAATTCAAAGACAGGGTCACCAAAACCATAAAACCAGCTAAAATGATGCACTAACCTTTTACAATCTCCATCAGATGACACTCCTAGGACATTATGTTAGACAATGCATGCATTTTTAGTTCTATCAAGTTCATATTTATATCCAAAAACAGCGTTTTACTATGGCATTGATGTTGAGGAAATCGTTTCCCTCCAATAACCGGCAGTCAAGTCAGCACCACAAATTAAATAATTAAAATTAGAAAACATTGGTAAAATATTATATTGTCATTTAAAGAATTATAGATTTACATCTCTTGAACGCAATCAACTTGCCAGATTTAAAAATAACCTTACTGGGAAATCACACTTTGCAATAATCTGAGCACTGCGCCCCGAGAAAAATACGCGTTGCGATACAGACTAGCCGTCATGTTGGGGAGATCTAAAATCGAAAATACTATGTAAATAATCCATTACCTTTGATTCTCTTCATCAGATGTCACTTCCAGGTATCACAGGTCCATAACGAATGTAGTTTTGTTCAAAAAAGCTCATCATTTATGTCCAAAAATCTCCGTCTTGTTAGCACATGATCTAAGCCAGCAGGCCTTCTCGTCATGAACGAGGGGAAAAAATATATTTACGTTCGTTCAAACATGTCAAACGTTGTATAGCATAAATCATTAGGGCCTTTTTTAACGAGAACATGAATAATATTCAAGGTGGACGAATGCATTCTCTTTTATAACGTATTGGAACGAGGGTACCCAACATGAACTCGCGCGCCAGGTGTCTAATGGGCCATCATCGTTCTATGGCTCTTGTTCGGTCAGATCTCCCTCCAGAAGACTCAAAACACTTTGTAAAGGCTGGTGACATCTAGTGGAAGCAATAGGAAGTGCCAAAATATTCCTCAGCCCCTGTGTTTTTCAATGGCATAGGTTTAAAGGTAATACAACACATCAGGTATCCACTTCCTGTCAGAAAATGTCTCAGGGTTTTGCCTGCCAAATGAGTTCTGTTATACTCACAGACACCATTCAAACAGTTTTAGAAACTTTAGAGTGTTTTCTATCCATATATAATAAGTATATGCATATTCTAGTTACTGGGTAGGATTAGTAACCAGATTAAATCGGGTAAATGTTTTTATCCAGCCGTGCAAATACTGCCCCCTAGCCCTAACAGGTTAACATAATTTGAGGTCAGTGGCTGTAACCTCTGGATCACACTAGCACTGAGGCAACCAACAATTTATTTGGCATATTGATTGACTTGAACATATAGTAAAACAATGAATCTAAAAAACAGATTTTCCCTCATTAGAAATACATGTACCCCCTACAAATATGAAAATGTACTATAATCCATGTAAGAATTCACACGAGACACACTTTGGCCTGCACGTAGCTTAAATAGGCTACTTGAACTGACGCCCAGTGGACCTGCAGTTGAAGTTATTGTATAGCCTACAAACACCGCATCCAGCTGGTCCTGGCGGCAATTTTAAATATTCAATATTTATTAAAATCCTCCTACTGCAGGATTATTTTCCTCCTGTGACAAAATGGGTATTATTAAGATCTGACATCTGTACATGTAAGTCCAGTTGGTTTGTATTCAGGAGATGAAGGCTTGAACGGATTGAAAAAAGGTTTGTACTCAGGAGACGAAGGTCTGTACTTCATATGCCCTCGTGTCATCACTCTTATGTTATCCCACGGCCATTGAATCCGCTTCTATCATCATTCTTTCTTTTGTTTGTGTTGCTGCGCTTCACCGGTTGGTCCGTGCTCCACTGTGCATTCTAAAGTGCACGCAAATGTGTGCCAGTATTTCTGGGCACAGGGGGGCATTCTCCTGTCTTCTGTTTTGTTTGGAATTAGGCCTATGTGATGCTAATTAATGAATATGTTGTTGATACCGTTTATATGTTCAAAGAGTGTTTACCCAGTCTGCTTTAGACATGGCTATGATTTCCGAAGGTGTTTTGCTTATATTTTAAATGTGAGTAATTAGATCCCTGCTAGATTGTGGGACATTTTGGAATGCTCTAAGGTGTTGACGTGGCCATGGGGGAGGTCAATATATAATGGTGTGACAAGTGTTTGATTTTGCCATTCACAGAATTGCACATGTAGATGGTGGTCAGAGCCTAGTAGACCCCACCTGTGCCTAGTGGGTTATATTGGCCATAATGCCTGCTTAGTCCGAGTCCTTTCGTTTTGTTTCATTGCCTTTTTGAAACATTTTCTTATTTTGTATTACTATCATTTAACTTTTCCTCCTGCTATTGTTGAACAGTGGGCACCTACTGCATATTGTTGTTTGGGGACTTGGGGACTCGAATTTGGGGACTCGAACCCGGACCCAGCGACTGTCAAACCAATTCCAAAAACACATTGTGTGAGTCCATCCCAGACACTGTAATCACAGTTTGGTTAAGGTCGCTACATTACCACTTTCCTTTGGGAGAGCATGCCCCCACACTTCTCTATGCCAAGCTGATGTGTACACGCCTCTCCGATGGTCTTACAGGCGACATCTCACTTCTGACAATAATGTAGCAAATTCGGTGGGGGTAGTCCCAACCGGGATACGAACCCGGGTCCGGCGACTGTCAAGTCAACACCTTAATTCGATACGCCAAGATGTTAGAACCCTTTGATGGCGTTGCTAGGTGTTGAGTACATTTCACTACAATATATTATATATTGTTACTATTTACTATGGTGAAGTTTGGTCTCATCGACCTAAGGCTTCACGCTTCATTCTGTTTCTGCAGATCATCACATATTTGATGTGCATTGCAATGGCTTTATTCAGTGGTTAAAGGGCAGCATGCCTTTCAAGTGATCCGCTCCATAAAACTCCTTGAAGGGTGTGCCTAGCGAGCCCATGTAAACAGCTCGTCTAATAGAAAGTGTTCAATAATGCCGGCCTGAAAATGTCACAAAGTGAGACATCTAAAAGGCCTTTCCATCAACTTCCATCAAATGCTGATTTTGTTTTCCCTAAATATAATTCAGTCCAAGAACCTGCGTGCGAAAGCTGCTTGCACTCCTGTCTCCTTGGCACGCTTTTGCGTGAGGTGCAAAATTAGTACCTTTGATCCGGTGTTTCAACTAGACTTACTAATTCACTACACAATGCGAAACAGCTCGCCCTAAAGACACGTTGGCCAAGGCATATTGCAGTCATTGCGTTTTTAGTTTCTCCTTTCTTCATTACAGGGAGATTGTGTTTGCAGTCCTTGAGAGATGAGATTTTAACAGCGTGCTTTTAGGATGAGTTGAAGAACCCTGACAGAGAGCTGCAACTTTGAATAGACTGCAGTGTAGCCTAAACACTTAGCGGATTTGACTTTCAAGGGCCTAGGAAATGTTTTGAGTGGGAAATTCAGGCTCGTTGGAAACTAAAGCAATATGTTTGCTGTATGGTAGTCAACCATTTATTTGGAGATCTTGATGGGTCAGTGAGTATTGTATAGGCCTATAGTTGGGGGGTGAGGGAATAAGGAAGAGGGAACACTGAGAAATGAATGGCTGAATGTGGTCTGTTATGATTGAATGTGGTGTGCTATTGATTGAAACGAGCTGTCTCCAAAAACACATTGTGTGAGTCCATCCCAGACGGACACAGTAATGGCAGTTTTGCACCACTGGCAACAATATACACTTATGACCCAATTGTTCTCCATGCCGTTCATCTCCTATTTCTTGCCTTCTGTCTCTCCTCTTCCAGTGGCTGGTAGTGTGTTTGGGCGCCAAGGAGACTCGGGATCAGAGGGTGATGATGAGACCCAGCTGAAGTTCTACACAGAGCAGCACAGAGGCCGCCGGCGCAGCAGAGGTGAGACTAGAGAAGTCGTGTGTGAGTTTGTGTGTGCGCATGCGTGTGTAGAACATGGGGATGTGCCAAACTTACTCCTCAGCCTTAAGTGTCCCGCTTGAGTCACCTCACAAGCTAGCTTTTGAGGTGACGTGATCGGCTAAGACGCTTGAGGAGGGTGGTCACGTGTGTTTGTGAGGCAGAGGTCTCGAGTTTGCGCCAAGTAATGATCGAATTGGGAGGAAGTGGTACTCTCTAAGCAAGCTGTGTGTGTGTGTGTGTGTGTGTGTGTGTGTGTGTGTGTGTGTGTGTGTGTGTGTGTGTGTGTGTGTGTGTGTGTGTGTGTGTGTGTGTGTGTGTGTGTGTGTGTGTGTGTGTGTGTGTGCGTCATTGTCCATATACAGTATGTGTGTGGAAAGAGGAAACTACGGCTAGAATTTAATCTAAGTGGATTTCAAGGGCAATTTCCCATTTTCGTCAATGTGATTTCTTAAGTGTGTTTACAGAGAAGTTCGCTCTCAATAGAAATGTGCCTGCTGACCTTCTCAGTACTGACTGCAAACTTTGTTGGGAAGCTTGATGATTTGAAAAATCCAGTATCAACTCCCTCCGCCCAGCCCTGGGACATGCTGCTATGCAAATTCGTTTTCCAAATTCAACCAGATTTCAACCCCCATTTGTTCATTCTCTATCACTGACAGAACCAAAGCTTCGATAGACTAGTGTGTGAATTGAATTTTCACTGAAGCAGCCAAAGCCGTTGAACGAGTAAAATCCTACCACCAGAGAATATTGAATGGGTGAAATCCTACCACTAGAGAATATTTCACCGTTGGGTCTACTGTAAAAACACAACAACTTAGTTATGGAAAAAATAACAGTGTAACTAAAAATCCAACTCTGAAAATATGGCTTATGACTACATTTACTGTTTTGACAGTGGTGGTGTTAAAAAAATGCAATGTAACTGTATGGGGAGCATGGAAGGGACTGAGCCGACTGAAGTAAGAATAGATATCTTTGGGTTTGTGAGTGGAGCTGGAAGCAGGGAAGACATTGGCATCCCCAGAGTGGTGTTAGAAGGCTTTATAGCACCATCATGACACTCAGCAGATACATGAGCTGAGGAAAATGGAGTCTGAATGATAAGCAAGCTGAATCAAATGCCTTAATGGATGCCATGATTTAGTCTGCATAACCAAACTGCCATTTGATAGTGTGTGTGTGTGTGTGTGTGTGTGTGATCTTGGATGTCCTTGTGAATGTGACTTTCTTGTATGTTTGTGAGCGCGTCCCTGTGCATTAATACATTCATGTTTGCATAATATGCATGTTTATTTGTGTTTTTGTGTTTATGATTGTGTATGTTATATGGGTGTATTATGACAGTAAGCTTATCTTAGCTGTTGGCTGTACTGCAGCCTTCTCTATAAAAAAGGACACTGTTAACATGCATTAGCTGGAGACCGTGGGCGCACAAGTGTGAAGGGTGCTAGTATGAGCCTGTGATTGAGTGTGGTAGAAATTCAGATTGTGTGTACCAAATGTACTTGTGCTTTGAGTATTATGTCGTTTTGTTTGCAGTTGGCATGTGCTAGTGTGTTTGTGTGGTTGCCATTATGCCGTTTTTGTGTGTGTGAATGAATGTGTATATAAGTGTGTGAGTGTCCGTATATATGTGCCAACCTATCATCCCCTGTGTTGATGTGTGGCCGTGTGTATGCATCTGTTAGTGTTATCTGTAGGCTTTTACAGTAATTGAGGGCCCCCTCACAGACCTAATCATTCCCGAGTGTTCACACAGATGGGATTAGTTGCTGGAGAGCTGTTGTCATAGACACCCACTGCACCAGTCCAGCCGAAATGGCAGGGTCATTAGATAAATCCAGGTGATTGGAGTGTCTCTTAATTTCTCCCTCTCTCTCTCTCTCTCTCTCTCTCTCTCTCTCTCTCTCTCTCTCTCATCCTCTTTTATGTCTGTCCCCAACCACACACACACACAGTGGGCATTACTGTTTGTCCACCCAGGTGATTGGAGGGTCTTGTCTGTTTATCAGTCGCAGTCTAATGGCCTCGCAGGATCAGAAGTACTGAAATTCTCGTTAGTGAAAAATGTTTCTTATGCATTTTTTTTAAGCTCCATCACTTCCATATAGCAACCATTCCCACATTTGCTGGAAATAGCAGCTATTGGAATGTAACACCGGCACAGTATGAGCCATATGTGTAAGGTTGGTTTCAGAACATGTGTGATTCCAGCGGTTAAAGTGAGGTATAGCTCAAGGTGAGATGCTTTAACTGGAAGGAAAAGTTAAGTTGTATCATTACACGTCATCCAGAAGCAAATAGCAGGCTTTCCATTGACCCTCAATAACAGCTCTGCCCTCACCTTGGTGACTGGTAAGCTGGCACTTGATATGACACCTGCGTGCTGCTGTATGATGAATTCCACTCTATGGGAGATAATGAGCTCATTTCAGCTCCCTTTCTCCCCAATGTGGAGAGAAGCCCACAGACACCCTAAGGGCATCCAAAACAATCCATCTATAACGCTGTCAGAGATGATGGTGTCATTTATCAGCAACACTAGATGTTGTACTGGTGGAAAGAGGCTGGGCCTTCTTAACATCTTTTATCATGACGATTAATTGCCTCTGCTGGACTACAGCCCTTGTGCTGTTCATAAATCAGTTTAGAAAGAACCCTGGATGGTTCTGAGCTCACCACCAAAACTCCAATCAAAACACAACAACTCCCCCTACATCTACAGGAGCCAGAGGCTAACTGGAGTGTATGTGGTGTTTTTATCTAGTTCGTTTTTTGTGAAAAGGGAATGTTTGGTGGTAAGAACAATGTGTTTGAAATGAAACTGTTTTGACAGTTTTTGGACCACCAAAAGTGGTTTTGACATGGTGCTGATCAATTTAAGCTACATTTCAGATTAAATAGACATTTTCAGAAAAGAGTTCATATTCCTGTTTATTCTTGTTTTTGAATTCATTTCTGTGTTGTGTCCTAACAGCTTAATTAAGTCATAATTTGCATGTGTTTTCTCTGCACCTTCCCTGAGTTTTGATGTGAGACCTAACTCCCGTCTCCCCCTCCCTCAGGTTGTCCACACAGCCCGATGAACAAGGCCACTCTGACGTTGATCACCATCAGTACGTGTGTCTTGGCTGTGGTTTACGGCACGCAGCTCTCCTGCTCTCTCACCGTCAAGGTTACTCTCCATGTGCCCGAACACTTTGTTGCCGACGGTTAGTATCCCCCATAAACTTCCTCATCTAACTACTCTCTCTCTCTCTCCCACAGTATACTGTAGTATTTGCAGTTAACTATAGTATAAATACTGTAGTAAAATAACTAGTGTATATACTATAGTAAATACTTTAGTGTTTTTGCATAATGTTTTATACTGTAGTATTTACTGTAGTGTTTTTGCTGACATTACTGTAGTATTTACAATGTTATTGGTTTTATTATGTTTGACATATAAGTGGAGTCTTTCTCCTTGAGGAAACCTACTGGAGAAATACTAAAAGAGAAAATGTGCTATAACTTGTACATAGGACTGGGTTCTGAAAGGATTGTTCAGCGCTTCTGGCAGAAATTGTGATATAGGGGAGGGGAATGGGCAGGGTATATGCAAATTAAATGCTGTAGTATTTACTATAGCATTCTACAGTATACTACAACATTCTATAGTAAGTACGTCACATAATTGAGAGATACTACATTAATCCTTGTTAATTAGGCTGGAACAAACAATACAGTCATAATTGCTATGCATTTCTATGGACCACTGTTAGATAAACATGCACACACTGTAAAAACTGCATCAGGGGACAAACCACATGCATCCTGACAGAATAGGAAAAGTTACTAGATAATTACTCCAGTTTCCAGAGTATTTACACTTCCATCCTGACTGAGAGGTCTTCGGACATGGGAGGTCCATGGGTATAGGTCTGGAGTTGGCAAGATACCAGGACTCCCCATTCCTCGCCGTAAGCTAAAGGGCCAGGGGAGAGATGGGGAGGGATGGATGGAAGGAGGAGAGTGATTATGAAGAGCCCAAGCAATTTAATTAGCCACTCGCTTATCTTCTAAAGCTGTGCGTCCAACACATCAGCAGAACAGAACAGGTAGTCTGGTCACCGATGCCTTAGTCCCCCAGACTAAGGTTGATATTATTTTGGTGAAGTGCTGTCCTGAGCACAATGTTTTTTTGCTCCTGGTGGACGCTGGGAGCATTTGTAGTTAAGATAGTAAACGCACGGCCGCCATTTAATGGCAGCGAATGGGGGGCAGAAATATCCCTCATCAGCCACCCGTGGCAGACTGGTGCTAACTCAGTCAGATTGGGGGATATTATCAGGGAGCTGAGTGGGCTCAGGAGTGTAAATACCCAACAAATGCAGAGCAGAGACCCCACCAACAGATATAAGGGCGGGGGGGGGGTCAATCTTTTTTAGATTTTTTGGGTTGATATGATGTGGAAACAATGTTGATTCCACCAGTTTTTGCAGAGTGGGTTGTGACTTTCTCTTTTGCTCCTCCCCTCTCTCTCTCTCTCTCTGTCTCTTTCTCACTTTCTCCTGTCTCGAGAACGCAAACAGACACACGGACACACTACAAACATGCATAGTGCTAGTTATTTGAATCTATATCCTTGAAGACGGTAGAAATATAATGTCTTCACTGCTCCCCCTGGAGAAAATAATCAATAGCATCAATTAAGAATAATCCGTTTAGTGATTGGAGTTTAACGATTGTGGTAGGAATGGCACGGCTGAATAGTAAATCAGGGATTGAATCACTCAGCACCCTATTACACTGTTCCCTGGGCTGATTGGTGAACCCATAGAATTAGGAATTAGAATACTAGAATGGACATGAATATTTTAGGTTGGCAATAATTCTATTACACAATTTCTGATATATCACATGCCTTTGTTTTATTTTCCTGCATAAGTAAAAACAGCATTATGCCTCTTCTGCCATTCATTCCAATTAGACTGTTTTGGATTTTTTCCCTGACCAATATGGCTGCCATTTTCACCCCATTCCGGGACTTTGAGAGTTTATGACATAGCCCCTATAGTAATTTAATAGGATCTCTATGGGTGAACCACTGACTGGCCTATCACTTCACATCACCTGAGTTCAAAGTGGAAGTGGCATCAATACCTGTTAATTGTGCTGTAGATAATATTTTTATTGAACTGTATCCTCATAATATTGATATTTTATAAGGTGTTCATTATTTTCACATTTTAACTAATGGGTCATTGAACATGTTTGAATATCCAGTTCTATGTCCTATCGAGCTAGTAAGAGGAAGAGAATAGCCAGGTTGTTAGCAGTAGAAAGATCTTCACTCCAATAAACATGGATATGTTACACTGAGCGTTGAATGATGGAGGATCCTGTAGTACTTCAAACTACATCAGTATGATCTGCTGAGAGAAATGTGATGAGTAAAAGTGTGTTCTGTTCCCTTTTGGTTCCAGGAAGTAGTTTTGTGGTGAGCATGGGCAGTTTCCTGGACGTGTCTAACTGGCTGAACCCTGCCAAGCTGATCCTTTATTACCAGACCAACTCCTCCACCCAGTGGGTCAGAGACTACTGTGGCCAGAGGACCACCGAGCCCTGTGAACAGCTGTGTGACCAAGAGACGGGTTAGTGACACAAACACACACACACACACACACACACACACACACACACACACACACGCATACAGCCAGAGGCACACACACACACACACTGGTTATTTTATCCGCATGGGGACCTAAAATCTATTTCCATTCAAAATCCGATTTTCCCTAAACCTAACGCCTAATCCTAAACCTAACACCTAACCCTAAACCTAACCCCTAACCCTAACCATAATTGTAACCCTAAACCTAACCCCTAAGCATAAAATAGCCTTTGTCATCATGGGGACGTGGGACATTTTCCTTGTTTTACTATCCTTGTGGGGAAATTTGGGGATTTCAGGTCCCTACGAAAATAGAAGAACAACCACACACACACACACACACACACACACACACACACACACACACACACACACACACACACACACACACACACACACACACACACACACACACACACACACACACATACATGTATATGTCCCTGCTGCAATCTCCAGAGAGTTCCTTGGGAAAGAAAGAATTGTCTCAAGATTTGGTGATATATAACACATCTGGCTGAGGTTTAGCCGCTGATGGGATCTCTACGGCAAATACATTTATTTGCTCTTGACCTTCAGTGCTAATCTCTGGCTCTGGGTCTCATTCAACCCCCGCCAGCCCCGGTTAGGAGTCAAACAGATAAGAGTAGCCAATGTCACAGAGTACTGTGTGGAGAATATTACCCTCCTCTCCTCACCACATCCTCTCAATGTGCTTTTAGCACAGCGCTGGGCCCAGAGTGCTGACATTTAGACTTGCTGTCTGATAGCTTTGATACTTCCCTATCGCAGACCCCTTTCTTTTCACACCAATACTGAAGTCTATAAGGAGCCCCCTGAGACCCTAAAAGATGTCTGATGTGAGTTATTATGAGTGATGATGAATTAGCGCTGCGGCTAAGCTAAGTAAACAGTAAAGGTTAGCCTCATAAAAGTGAAGGAGAGGCAGTGAAATGGGGTGTCTCTGGCACCCCAATGGTGGAACAAGCTCCCTCACGACGCCAGGACAGCGGAGTCAATCACCACCTTCCGGAGACACCTGAAACCCCACCTCTTTAAGGAATACCTGGGATAGGATTAAGTAATCCTTCTAACCCTCCCCCTACCCTCCCCCCCAAAAAATATATAGATGTCCTATTGTAAAGTGGTTGTTCCACTGGATATCATATGGTGAAAGCACCAATTTGTAAGTCACTCTGGATAAGAGCGTCTGCTAAATGACGTAAATGTAAATGTAAATGTCTTACTCCACGGGTTTCTGCTGCATTTGCGTAAACCCTGGAACTCCGGAACATCAGAGAGCCCTATAGAATAAGGCTCTCTGATGCTGTATCGGGAATATTTGGGGGGTCTAGGAGGGCAAGTGGTCTCTTGAAAGATGGCAAGGTCTCAAGAATGATTCTGATAGTTTGAGGCTTGATGGGAATGGTGATGTCATTTTTATGGTAGGCTGAAGTTCCTGTTTGATTATAGGGCCAATAGTTTATCCTGGCATCAGGAGAAACAGGGCCTTAGTATATACTTGACTATTACTTGACTATAAATATAACTTGGTTATTAACTATATATCTGGCTCCATATGAACACGTGCCTTTCAACTTTACGCTCCGTTGTGTGTTTAAACTCTTTGACACCTCCACCGTCCAAACGATCACTTGCCATGTTTCAATGGATAACACACACATTTTGTCACGACTTCTGCCGTAGTCGGTACATCTTGTTCCGAGGGGCGTTCGGTGGTCGACGTCACCGGCCTTCTAGCCATCACCGATCCACTTTTCATTTTCCATTTGTTTTGTCTTTGTTTTTTACACACCTGGTGTCAATTCCCCCATTACATGTTCATTATTTAACCCTCTGGTTTCCCCCATGTTTGTCTGCGTGTTTGTTTTATTGTAAGGCTGTATCTGACGGCTGGTATATTGTTACCGGGTTTTGTTATTACGCCCGATTATTTTGTGGTACCGGTATTTTTCCAGCACCATAGTATTGTGTTTATACTGGTGTTTTTTTAAAAATTAAATACCTTGTCCACGTATCTCAGCTCTCCTGCGCCTGACTCCTTTCACCAGTTACCCACAGCCTTGACACATTTTGCATAACCACTCCATCACTCACGCTCGCAGGCAGTCACACATGGGCCAGACGCCTGGCCAACTTTAGTAGGATTTGAAATTGAACAATTGCTCTCCCTTATTAAATCAGTCAACATGGGCCACTATAGTCCAACCTAATGGCTCATGCTCCGGTATTTATGGCCAACAAAGAGGTAGAAGACTCCTTGCTAATGACCATTAGACTCAATGGGTTGGAGCGCTATCAAAGCCCTATCCCTCGCTACTTAGAGTCATGGTACAGAATCACCGATTCACCAGATGTGTTGATTCGCTCCTCAATTTTTCTTTTTCAATTACCCCCACTTAATGACTGGTGTGCATTGAAGGGCGATTTTCATGCAAATGTGAAGTGTCACTTTAGTTTTTAATCTACTTCTCACAGAGTAAGCAGAGAGAGACTTTGCTTTGCCTAAGAAACTCAGCCGTGAGAGAAATAATCTCGCCGGGGTGGAGAACCATCACATTGTGTTATAATCATCAATCTGGATTCTTTGTCTCGTAAAGGAAGTCGTCTGGAAATGTTTCACTGCAGGCCTGTTGAGTCCTGGGTAGGAGAACTAACCGGACACGTAAAGGGGCTATAATGGGACGTTTGTAACAGTTTCTGTCAACACCTGTTCTATCGGGGGTCAATATATAGGATATTGTTGTTTGAACCATCAGTAAAACATATTGTTCTGTTCCACACAGTTGTTTATTTGAACCCACAAGAAATCCACAACACAAAAGCAGTTTAGCACTAAGTTTTCATTTGGCTTATCCTCAAATTAATTATTTTATGTGGACCCAATCCCAAAAACCTACAAAAAAACACAGTAAAAGCACAGATGGTAGAACGTGTCTGGTCCCCTGGGTGGGATACTTCCCCCTGTCCTACTGTAGTAGAGTCAGTCTAAGTTTATTAACATGGATTACATGCTGTAATGTAGGTGCAATTTATATCACCCCAGACAAGGGCATGTTGAGGGCTGATGCATAATGGAATACAGTAGGAGGCCACTCAACACATCACACATAAACTACTACTGATGGACTTGGCACTGGCAGCACTCTCTGTCTGTGTCATGGTGAGGAAGGTAAATCATACAGTATACTAGACTCTGTCCTGAACATACAGTACCTAGACAACTATTCTGCTAAATTGGGAAACATCGATGTATTTGAAAGGTAAGCTATTTTAGACAATACAGCTATTACTTTTTCAGAGAATCTTAAGTACTGTTTGTAATCTTCTTGGCGGGCTCTTTTCTTGTGCTGTTACTAATAATGTGGGTATGCCATGTTAGCTAAGACATTCAACCTACCAAAATTAGCATGCTTCTCAGCAGATCTATTTGTCTCCTCTATGTCCTCTACATTTTCAAGGCTATGTTTTCAGTATATGGACAGTTATACGGCACATAGCATTCTCCCTACCCCCTTCTCTCTCTTTTTCTCTCTCTCTCTCTTTCTCTCTCTCCAAATTAAAAAGATTGTTTCAGTCAGTAATTGGCAACAAATGTACAGCCTCTCTTTGGAGGCTTCTCATCTCTTCTCAGACAGGGAAATTAAAGTCATTCCTCAAAAGAGCACATTCTCATGTTTTCATCTGTGTCTTCCAGCACACAAGTGGACCCAGTAGAGAGGAGATGGAGACACACTATCTTTATGCTGTTTTCTTCTCAGTGGGTCTTTGTTCCGTTTGCCTAGAGCCCGTATGGTGTTTTGTGTTTCTGTGAAAAGCATGATTGTGGTACAGCGAATGAAGGGAGAAAATGGAGATGGGAAAAAGAGCAGGGCTGTTTCGACATAATTGAAATGATAGCTTTCAGCGAGCTAGCCCCCTTTTTCTTACACAAGCAGCCGAGCGTGTGTGAGAGAACTCTTAGAGGAATTTACACTGAGTATACCAAATTAAGAACACCTTCCTAATATTGAGTTCACATCCTTTTTGCCCTCAGAAAAGCCTCAGTTCGTCGGGGCGTTTCACAGGGATGCTGGCCAATGTTGAATCCAATGCTTCCCACATTTGTGTCAAGTTGGCTGGAAGTCCTTTGGGTGATGGACCATTCTTGATCATTCATATGGGAAACTGTTTAGCGTGAAAAACCCAGCAGCGTTGCAGTTCTTGACACAAACCTGTGCACCTGGCACCTACTACCATACCCCGTTCAAAGGCACTTAAATATTTTCTTTCCCATTCACCCTCTGAATGGCACACATACACAATCCATGTCTCAATTGTCTCAAGGCTTAAAAATCCTTATTTAACCGGTCTCCTCCCCTTCATCTACACTGATTAAAGTGGATTTAACAAGTGACATCAGTAAAGGATCATAGCGTTTACCTGGATTCTCCTGGTCATGGAATATGTCATGGAAAGAGCAGGTGTTCTGAATGTTCAGAACACTGAAGTACAGCTTTGTTAAAGTGATGTACATGTATATTTAACTCTCTTGTAGTTACTGAATGTGAGAATGTATTTTAGGGGTAGATTTGTGAGATTCAATTCACACTCTTTGGTTTTGATATGGTCCTCTGTCACCAGAATTGCTTATTGTTGAGCTTTTTCTCTCTTAATTCAGAATATTTCAACTTTATAAAGCTGAATCAATTTGCATTCATATCCATGCAGTGATGCTTTGGTAAACAATATGAGCGGTTTATCTACAGAAGCAGTGTTTACTTTTATTACAAATCAGCTGCTTCTAAAATATGCTCCAGATGATGTGTGAATGGACCAGTTGTTATGTGGGTTTACTAGCAGATCCTGTCTCTTCAACGTTGCCTAGCTAAACACCTGCCTTTATCCATCCACCACTCCTTCCAAAACCTAAAAATGCACACTACACAAGTCCCCTAACCCCTAGCCCTGACATCATCTGCGCTCACTCATTCCAACTTGTCTTTACTGGCTCACAGTAAGGCCTGGGAAACAATCGGTGCAATGTGCAGTTTTGTAAACGAACCACTGCTGGAGAATGAGGAGCGCCTGATAAGCTGTCATTGAAAAAAAAAAAGGCGCGGCGAGGGGATCTAAATTCATTTCCTGGCCGTGTGAACTTGCCTCTGCACCGAATTAAAGTCAAATGCCTGAGAAGGAGATAAAGCCCGAAGACTTTCAAGAAAGCAAACACGCACCACCTGATAACACATCTATTATGAAAATACTACGCAAAGGCATTATCTGAGGCGGGGGTCCTGAACGCATGCCTCAAAGCAAGATAAAATATTTGTGGTGATGAGGCTTCAATAGAACCCCGATAACAGAGAGGGACGTTCTTTTGGAGATGCTGTATTAATGACAGATGAGATTTTAGTTCCCTCTCCTTTTAACATAGAGATGTGTAAGTCTAAAGTTGTTGTTGGGGAATCAGAATTGAGTGGGAGAATGTATCAGATCAATCAACAAACAATTAAATTCCTTTCAAAATACTTTATTTACCCAATAAAGGGTGCACGTTGTAATTACAAGCACACTCCTATACTCCTATAAGAAAACACATTTCACTTTACATCTCCTCTGTGTTGTATCACCAGTTGGCCAGCTGCAGTCATTTTACTCAGCTACCTCAAACACTGTCTCTGTGTCACTCCACCATCCTTTAATGCCACCCAGCCTACCATCACTGTCATTACCACACCATTGTGTCATCCTGGCTTGATAAACAATCTCCTGGCCTCTTCCTCCCTGCCTTAACTATCATCCTCATCTCATGTGAGGTATCACAGTGGAAGTCAATGGCTGAATGACATGGCTCCACTGGCCCTGTGTATACGGATGTCTCCTTCTGCCTCAGTGGCGTGTGAATGGGTTTGGTCCGGGGCCAGCTCAATCACACACACGCACAGGCACCTGGACACACACAAAGGCATACACGCACCCACACGCTCAAACACACAAACACACACACACACTCTAGATAAATCCCTCCGGCTTATCAGTAATGCCACACCACCTGCTCCTCCAGCCATCGGCCACATTAGCACATCTCAGCACGGGGAGGATACATGTGAAATAGCATCACCTCTCTCGTTCAGGATTTCATGAAAACCCAAGCCCAACTTCCCTTCTTTCCCTCCCTTCGTTTTCTCCACCAACAAATACTCCGAGGTTCCTACCACAACTAATAGGTGCTGAAATGGCTAGGTCGTTTTGGAACGTTCCGGCTTTATCAGCCCTATTTATCCAGTCCACTACCCCACCCTCCCAATAGTTGATGTCGAGGATGAATCTCCTCAAGGTCCAGACACAGATTTTCTTCCCCCCTGGAATGGTGTAACGGTGGAAATATGCATCGGGACAACAATATCTCTTTCCTGTGTCCATGCTGTGAACCTTGAAATGTGAAAATGGTCCACATGGCCTGTGCAAGATAGGGAAAGCGTTCTAATGAAACGTGTCATTAGTCACTTCAGGTTGGCTGCAGGGAAAGAGAAGGAGGGAGATGATCAGTTACTGGTCTCCAAATTTAGTCAGCTGGTGATTGTCAAGCAAATAACTGTCGGTCTCACGGTAATTAACCGTTAATTAACAAACACATTTAGCATCTCCTGGATTCCACACATAGCCTACAAGCCATTTTAAAAAGTCTAATAAATCCATGTAATATAGCCTACACCTTCACAAATAATCGATTATTTATTTTAGACTGGTCTAAAGAGGCATGATATGATGAAAATGTAGTCTATTTCAGAAGAAAATAATTGCATTCTCTGAGTTGTCCTTATGTTAGGCCCTGATGTGGCTATGCCAAATGGCTGTAGGCTACACTAGTTCATTTAGCCTACAGGATCGGCTTAGTATTCCGTGGCATTATTTTATATTATTTTATAGTATGAAGAATACAATTGAACAAAGCTGAACAAAATATAAGTATTTTCTCCACAATTTTACAAGCACTTGATAATGCGTTTGTGGCCCTAATGCACCCTAAAGAAAAATCCATGCTTTTTGCTGCCCGGAGTGCTGCGTTGTGCCCTTCTCCCTGACTGTGCTGCTCAATCCAAAGCGTCTCTCTCTCACATGGCTCTACCCTCACGTGATCGGGTCTTTCTCACAAGTCAGAAACATCTGGGACGCAACTGCGCGTGTCCGTATACAATTCCGAGGTGCATATTGAAGATATTGGAAGAACTGTCCACATTTACTTTTCGTCAGCCAACAAGATGAGTAGGCCTAACGAACAGCAGAGGCACTAGCCTATGTCAATCTACTATCCCCCATAGTACAAAAGTCAACCTATTCTGTTCTGTGAGATAGATAACAAATTAATACAACCACTAGCATCAACAACAACAAAAAATTATGCAATGTGGCCGACCCAACAGATCAGAACGTTTAGCTTAAAATGTTGCACTTTTAGGCTATTTCTTCACATTATAAGCACATCAATGCGCACATGGCAGTAGGCTATAAGCGTGAATGTTCCATTAGCGGAAAACACCATTATCAAAAGTGACCACAAATGCAATTATGCATGTAATGCTTTTATTATAAAGGTGCATTTTTATGGTGAAAATTATCTTCCCCAAACTTGAAACTCACGCACTGCTTATGTGTACCACTTAGGCTCTACACCCCTTCTAAAGCAGAGTAATGTGCTTAATTTTAAGAGGTTACTTGGCCACTTTAGTTGTGATACGAACCCTATTAAAGCATATAGGCCTATGGGCTAGGCTACATGAGGTGTGTGACTATGATTAAAAAAAGTAGCAAAAAAAAGGCATTGTTTCTTACGCTGGGCATCATTCACAAGTGATAATATATAATTCACAGGTGATAGGCTAGAATTGTCACCCATCAGACCATTCTTTATTTAATCTTGTCTTTACATATACTAAATAATATATGTGTGACATTTGTTTTGATTTAGAATGGACCATTATCATGCACCTGTATCGAAACGGGCAGCGGGAAAAAATTATTTAGTCTGTGCACTTAAATAACGAATGGAGGACACTTTTCCCCGTTTATTTTAATGACAGCCAGGTAGGCTATACTCCTGTTGTAAGGTTGTGTGCTTAATATTAGGAAAGTAAAGAAATAAATATAGTAGGCATAGCCTATAGAAAGCTGAAGGGATCGTCCTCTTTTTAATAGAGGCCATCACTCAATTGCATAGCCTATAGAAATATTGTGCAACATGAGCTCATGGGCACTCATGAAGTGTTTGATTAGATTTTCAAATGCGTTTGCATTGATGTCAGAGTGATTAGAGGGACAACAGAGTGCTGAGTCCCAGGCAGTTAGTAAGTTTGGTAGGCTACTAATGACCAGCAGCAGCATCAGAGCTTGGAGAAGCCTAATTACCATATCTAAACGGTCACATGGAATTTGACTACCTTCATGACTCGTGACCGCTGGTGTGGCGGTAATATGGTTACCGCAACAGCCCTAGTCTCCAGTTAACGCTCACTCTACTGTTTTCATTTTGGCATTCATTTAGAAAACAAGAAATGCGCTGATGAGGGATTCTGGTTGCCAAAAGCATTTATGAAAGAGTTTGTTGTGAAGATTTTAGAGATGAGATGAGCGAGTGAGAAATGCAGGGCAAGAATTGTGTGTGTGAATGTGTGAGAGAGAAAGAAAGCGAGAGATAGCGATAGATCCAGAAAGAGAGCGAGAGAGGAAGATGCTGGAGAGAAGTACAAGTTAGCATTGGCTTGCGAAACTACCGCTAACTTTCTTCATAGTGGACAGAGACATAACAATGTTATTCATTCAAGTTCATCTGACTCTGGGGAAGTCCTGAAGTATCCCTTTAAATATGGGTAAAAAAAAAATATTGAAATGATTTCCTGACCTTTCGATTATCTCTCTTAGATATAGGACAGACACTTTAAAACATACTTTGTTGTGATTTAGTAAGGCAAAATTCAATGTTTCATCAACTAATAAAAAAATGTATACCTACAGGGGTCTTAAAATGTAAAATCAAATAGTTAAATTATCCTTGGTATGAACAACTTAAAAAAAACTCCATATGTCAGCTTAGTAGAAACCCAGCCCCGGTACTTTAGACTCTATAATTGCCTTACATTTATGAAATTCCTGAATTAATTGGTCTGATTTCTCATCCCTCAACATATGACCTTTTTTTGATGACAACATTTAGTTTTGTTTTGGCATTTTTTGTTGGAGTGGTTACAGGTACAATATTCATATTAGTAAAAAAAAAATACTCATAAAAAGCTTCTGATTAAACAAGGATAAAATGTTCCTTTATGAGAAAAGGAAGCTCTCACCTCCGACATCAAGGCCTTTCAATTTGTCTCTGCCATTCAGCAGGTAGCTAGCAACACAAGAAAGTGGTGCACATTCTCACATCATTAAGGCAGTAGCTGTTCCCTGCTAGCCAAGGTGATTGTGCCTGAATCCGTTATGTCCCCGGCTCATAAACTCACTTAATGAATTATTAAGAACTTGGTGATAAAATGTGAATGGTGTTTCATGACTCCTGTTAATATATTTATTTCAGTGTTATAACCCCATGAGGGACCATGGGCCAGTCAACAGGACGGTTATTCTGTGCAATGCTAATGTTATGGTCGACTTTTACCGCCAATGACAATTTTTATAGGCTTTTCACACTAGTGGTGCATATGGAGCAATGCACAACTGTGCACAAATCTCCATAATTGCAGTTTGACCATATGAAATCATTGACTGGCTACCAAAACTCCTTGCTCCGGCCAAAACGCTACGCCATGCCCACAGACGATTCCTCTCCTCAGTGAGTTTGGATCTGAGTCCCTCCCGAAGATTTCTAGAATGGAAATCCATTCTAGACCGTCTGATTGGTCTCAGAATCCAATGGGTTGGGCCAGAGCCAGAACACATGTGGGTAAAGCGGCGTTTTTGAAATTTGGAATTCAATTAATACACACTTGTACATATGTGAAATAGGACAGATATAAGCACCCGCCAAATTATTATTATATAGATACTGAGTAAGAACTGTTTTTTTATTTTGTTTATTGTGTTTTTCACTCTGACTATCATTTGAATATTATCAAATCATATCAAATTATATTTGTCACATGCACCGATTACAACAGGTGTAGACCTTACCGTGAAATGCTTACTTACAAGCCCTTAACCAACAATCAAGTTCAAGAAATAGTTAAGAAAATATTTACCAAAAAAACTTAAATGAGGTTAATGAAAAAATGAGTAGTGAACATACCATATACATTTCAACAAGTAAGAGGTGAGGAGGAGAATATCAAAGGTAGGAAGGTATTCTCCCTGAGAAAGAATTGTCTGCAGTTAGATAAACAATGTGATCATCATGTTCTTGTCAGTAAGACTCAAGTGCCCCCAGCGGAGGTCATTTGACAACAGACATTTGTTACCCACTCCCCCAATTCAAATGGTTATATAGGTCCATAGCAAAACACTGTATAGTTCTGTAACAACAGAGTGACATTCAGGAACAAATTGTTCAGCAGTAGACTGGGGTTTTGGTGGATGAGAGGCAGCCTGAACCATAGTGCAGCGATAATGCGTGTATTAGTCCCTCACTCCGCAGCTCAAGATGTTCCATAGGCCCATAGAAAACAACTTATTTCTGTAACATCAGAGTGTTGAGAAACACAATGTTCTGCAGTAGACTCAGAGCTGGGTTGGGATGAGAGGCAATGTAAACCACAGAGCAGTGATAATGCCTGAATGGCAGAAGACACAGAGGGAGCTTTCCCCTTCATCAGTGTTTGTTTTTTAGATATGTTTTTATGTTTTATGAATCTGCCGCCTCAAATCTACTGAGAGATCATAAATCAGCTCCCTGAGGCCTGGGGCCTGGGTTGAACAGGCCTGGCGCTTTCCCCCTGCTATGATTCTGTATGGATTAAAAACATGTGAAATGAAAGATGCATCATGTGCCATACTGTACCATTTCCCCCCTGCCTTGGATGCTTTCATCTGAGCAGGGGTGAGAGGGAAAAAGATACAATGAGTATCAAAAGCCGCATTTTAATCTTCTCAATTTTTGTTGACTTTGCATTCATTCTTTATTTTTTAGTTGTTTTGTAGATACAGTATGTGCAGATTCATAATTCACTTTGCTTTACACCTTTGCTCTTTTAGCGAAGTGTCATTGCACTGTTTATGTTATGCTATGGAACACTACCTTTTCAGAGCACCACCCCCTTATCCTTGGCATCTATCTTTTCAAAGGCACTGTTTCCTCTATGGCAATGCTTTTGTCATACAGTAGTCTACCATAAAAGCTATGAATTTAATGTTTGCTTTGTGCCATTGAAAATGTTGCGGGTCCAAAGTGAAAAGGAATGGTGGTTTAGTTGATAGAGGGATGGGTCAAGAGAAATAAGTCTGGCCATTTCAAGTATACATCACACCAAGATGTACCACAGTCATATGTTATATTGTTGTGATGGTACTTCCTACCGATATATCTACAATTTCATAGGAGTTGCTTACAAAATAGAAGGAGAATACTGTACAGGATGGCCTCTGTGGATGTGTGGTGCATTGTAGAGGTAAATACATGCTTTTTCCTCAGAGAATACATCTGGTGGGCATCATTAAGAGAGGACTGGGTGTGAAGTACATGTAGTTAGATGCCAGGTGAGAGAGAGTTCGGGAATGGGTGGTGGTAGAGATGGAGTCAGGGAGAGAACATGAAGGTTTGTTGTAGAGGAGGGTTGTTAAGGATGGAGGGAGTGAAGTAGAGAGTAACTAGATAATTGTGGTAGATGTGTACAGGGTTGATGTTAGAGTGCTGTTAGAGATTAGAGCTTGTTACAGCATTGGTTTGAAAAGTTGTTCTTGTTGATTTTGGGGTGGAGAGAGTACTGGGAGTCAAGAGTGGAGAGGTTTGATTACATAAAAAAAAAATTGTAACTTTTTGCCCCTTTATCTCCCCAATTTTGTGATATCCAATTGGTAGTTGCAGACTTGTCCCATCGCTGCAAATCCTGTATGGACTCAGGAGAGGCGAAGGTCGAGAGCCATGCGTCCTCTGAAACACGACCCTGCCAAGCCGCACTGCTCACTTAAAACGGAAGCCAGATGCACCAATGTGTCGGAGGAAACACAGTCCAACTGGTGACCGTGTCAGCGTGCATGCGCCCGGCCCGCCACAAGAGTCGCTAGATCGCAATGGGACAAGGACATCCCGGCCTGCCATACCCTCCCCTAACCCGGACGGTGCTGGGCCAATTGTGCACATCCTCATAGGTCTCCCAGGCGCGGCCTGCTGCGACACATCCCGGGATCAAACTCGGATCTGTAGTGATGCAGTGCCTTAGACCGCTGGCCACTCGGGAGCCCCACAGTGTTTTTTTAACCCAGAGTGTTTGGGGTTAAATGTTCATGGCCAGACAGTGTCTAGAATAAAGAGAATGTAAAGTTTATAAGACACCATGGGTGGATCAGAACATGCCAGGGGTGAGTGTTGAAGTTGTAGGGGGGCGTATTTACTCCAGTTTAGAGTTCCAGCAAGTCTGAGGTGGAGATTGAGGTGAGGCTTGCTATTGTTAGAGAAGAGGCGGTAGGTTGGTGTTGAGCAGTAGCTGCCAAACTAAGTCCAATGCCAACTGATGAACTGATTATTGCCTAATTATGGATGAGCAGGGAGGCCCTGGAAGACACACGGGGTAATTTATTCGGCTGCAGGAGGAATTCATATATCTGTCACTTTGTTCCCCCCCATCCTGCAGGTGAATGCAGCTGTCATGAGGGCTATTCCACTGACCTGGTGCATAAACATCTCTGTGTTCGCAGTGACTGGGGACGCAACGAAGGGTGAGTCCTGCCGGCTCTGCCCTGCACACTCACTGTCACCTCACAGACGAGACAAGAGGAGAAGAGAGGCAGAGTGAGATGGGGCGGGAGAGAGCAAAAGTGAAATGGAGAGGGAGGGAGGGATAGGGGGAGAGAAGGGAGGGAGAGCGAGAGAGAGGGAGAGGGTAAGATAGGGAGAGAGATAGAGAGGGAGAGGGAGATGAGACATTCATCACCTCGCCTTGTGCCCAGTCAAGTGTAAGCCCTCTTCCTGACTTAGACTCTGCATGCTAATTAACTCGACTGGCCCAACAGCTGGGCCAATAAAACGTCAGCCTCCTCTAGCTATGCAAATCTCCTATCATCATCATGAACTCGGTCCCTACCCACCAATCACAGATCCAATCCCATTTCGCCAATTCAGGAGTAAAGGAGGATCATCTTTGGTATTTAAAGCCAGACCTAATTGTATAACATGACCTTGCATAACTATGTTGTACTGAGCAGAAACCTGTACTGTATATCAACTCACTTACTTATTAATCTATTCGTTTTGTAATATGGTGTATTAACATTTTCCTGCCTCTGATTTTGCCTCTGCAATTTAGCTTCTTTTGATCGTGCATGAATGTATAAGAAGAGTGTGTTTATAAATGTGCATTGTTCAGTGTATACATAGAATGGTCCTCTTCCTCCCTGCTCTCTCCCCAGTCCCTGGCCCTACACTAACCTGGAGAAGGGGTATGACCTCGTCACAGGGGAGCAAACGCCAGAAAAGATTTTCAGGTGAGGAGACATGTTAATCCAAGCGCCCTCGTCTGAGAGCATAGCTGGTGGTCTGCCAAAATAATGTCTTTCAGATCAACTACTCTGAAGTCTGGGGAAACTGGAACGTTGTGTACACTACCAGCCACTTCCACACACTATAGGATCTGGGACTGTGTGATTGTCACCTCCATACACCCGCCTCTGCTTCTGCTCTGAACACAAAAGTACACACACACACAATAGTGTATGACCGATAGTACACAATAATGCACACACACATACACACACATACACACACACACACACACACACACACACACACACACACACACACACACACACACACACACACACACACACACACACACACACACACACACAGTATGCGGCCCTGTGAAGAAATAGCCAGAAGGTATGTCATGGACAGGGCTTTTAAGTACTCTTAGTGCCAGTCTTTGTCACAGGGCCATTCTTGACAGGGACATTCTCTGTGACATCTTCCTGAGGAGTGCTAGCACAAATGCTCTGTACAGTTGGATGTGGCTGTGCCAGTCAATAGAAACTTTCAAGGGCTTCTAACCCATGCCTTTGGCAAATTAGTGGTTTTCTTCAAAAGACCCCCTTTCTGGGGTGTGTTGTAATTGGGGAGGTCATGATGACTTCAAGGAAGGGGTGTCAGAGAATATAGTTTAACCTCCCAAAATAAGAATAGACTAGGTGATGTAAGAGTGAAACAGTAAATAATATGAAATGGGGCTGTAGGTTTTTATGGCACCGCAGAATAATCTTAAATCCTATGATGAATTTGTCGCTCGGAGCCTCTACCTTGCAGTTGAGAGAGATAATTATATTTCAAATATTGCCTTTCTGTCGCTCTTGTCAGAATCACTACAGATCTTTTCTCAGCTTTTCATGAATAAGCTGTTTTCCCTGGCATAATCAAATGCCTGGTGTGGAAGTTTATAGGGAAAAAACCCTGAGAATATCTCATATTTATTTTTCTTAACCGAGCTGTCATCACCCTCTGATTCTCTCCTGTATTCACGCACATGCATATGTACGTGCACACACACACACACACACACACACACACACTTGTACCCCCCACACACACACCTTTGATAAAGCCTCCAGGTGTGTGTGATGGATGGGGAGAAGAGCAGGGGCCGATCAATGGGCTCCATAGTGAGAGGACGGAGTGAGCGGGATACTGGCTGTCAGTGTCTTATTTATGAGTGGACGTGGCCATTGATCAGGCCTGATTCATTGTGTTCCTGTCTATATCCCAGGTCAGGGCCGGTCGCACTCTGCCCACTGCTCTGAGCACCTCTTTAAATGACTACTGACAAAGAGATTATAAAATGAGATATTGGCTGAAGTCTCCATAACATAACGCAGCATTGGCAATGGCTTAACGTCAGTCACAAGGCCATGACAAACAGCCTAAGCCACGTTGAGTAAACCATTAGCAGAAGATGTTATTATGATTCATAATAGATCTCTTTCAGTCTTTGATAATGACACAAACAATATACATTTGATTTTAATACAATATCGAGTAATAACTCAATATCTGAGAATTGTATTCAAATCAAATGTATATTTTGTGTATCATTATTGAAGACTGAAAGAGAATCTACACAGATTCTTTCTGCAAGGTAATAACTTATTAATATCTGTGTATTCATAACTTCCGTTTATACCTTATTTATGCCTGTGTTTCTTATTCACTGATAATTCATGGTAATGCAGTTTTGATTGAGCCTACGAGAATACATTTTCTCTTCATATTCCTACTCCATTAGTCGATAAAACATTTGCAGCTCAAGCTAATGACCCAACTCGTTTAGAGAACATTTGTTGCTTGATCAGCGATCACACTGCACACTTAATGCTGATTCTCAGTAAGAGTTTATACGCAAGGATTAACGGTCATAAACTGTATGTAAAATGTTTAAAATGTTTAATGATAATTGTGTAATATGACATAATGTTAATTGCCGTGGTAGAACTGCTAATATTAACACTACTGCTGTAGCGCTGTTGAATGACTAATAACACTGTTGAATGACTGATAACACTGTTGAATGACTGATAACACTGTTGAATGACTGATAACACTGTTGAATGACTGATAACACTGTTGAATGACTGATAACACTGTTGAATGACTAATAACACTGTTGAATGACTGATAACACTGTTGAATGACTGATAACACTGTTGAATGACTGATAACACTGTTGAATGACTGATAACACTGATGAATGACTGATAGCACTGATGGAAGTCACACAGCATTGGTCAGGTCATGTGGTCAGGAAAAGCCCCCTGGCCCAAAGTCTAAACATTATGCACAGTAGAATGGATCAATATTCTCTTATCTCAACTTTCCTCATGTAAGCACTAACTTTTTAGTTTAATGCTAAACACAATTTAATGATATGCATTTTGGTGCCACCTCCACCCCATTGCTTTCGATACAGATGGCATTGATAACAAATATAAACAGACAAAAATGACTGTGGCTCTATGTCAAAAGGACAGGCCCTTACCAGCTGTTGTAATGCTGACTGATCTGTATTTAGCTGATGGTTATGGAGGGTGGAGGGTGATATGGAGGGTGATCATGTGCTTGTTGTTTTTGACACTTAAGTATCTCATTGTCTCTGTGCCAATGCAGGTCGTCCTACAGCCTAGGCCAGGGTCTGTGGCTGCCAGTCAGTAAGAGCTTTGTGGTGCCACCGGTGGAGCTGTCAATCAACCCCATCGCCAGTTGCAAGACTGATGTGCTGGTGACAGAGGACCCTGGGGATGTCAGGTCAGTTTACCTTTAAAAATACAATGTGTGGGCAGAGATGTATTTTCTGAGACCTGTTCTAAGGTCAGTTTACCTATACAAGCTTCTCTGTATGTGGGGGTGAAGATCGCCTCCGAAAACCTGATCAGAGGTCCATTTTTCTTTCTTCTAATGGTTAAGGTTCTGTTTTATGATGGGTAGGTTTAATTTACATACTGAACAAAAAAATAAACGCAACATGTAAGCTGTTGGTTCCATGTTTCATGAGCTGAAATAAAAGATGCACAAAAGCTTGTTTCTCTCAAAGTTTGTGCACAAATTTGTTAACATCCCTCTTGGTGAGCATTTCTCCTTTGCCAAAATAATCCATATACCTGACAGGTGTGGCATATCAAGAAGCTGATTAAACAACATGATCATTACACAGGTGCACCTTGTGCTGTGGACAATGAAAGGCAACTCTAAAATGTCAAATTTTTCAGGAGTGTGCAATTGGCATTCTGACTACCGGAAAATTGGCATGCTGACTGCAGGAATGTCCACCAGAGCTGTTGTCAGAGCATTCAATGTTCATTTCTCTACCATAAGACACCTCCAACGTAGTTTTGGAGAATTTGGCAGTACGTCCAACCGGCCTCACAACCGCAGACCACCGGTAACCATGCCAGACAAGGACCTCCACATCCGGCTTCTTCCTACCTGTGGGATAGTCTAAGACCAGCCACCCGGACAGCTGATGAAACGGTGGATTTGCACAACCAAAGAATTTCTGCACAAACGCAGAAACTCATCTGCATGCTCGTCGTCTTCACCACGGTCTTGACTGGACTGTTGCAGTAATTAGTCTTCTCCAAGCTCTGATGATGCTGATGGTCATTAGCTAACTGCCTGGTACTCAGCACAATTGTCCCTCTATTCACTCTGACATCAATGCAAATGCAATCGAAAATCTAATCAAACACTTCATGAGAGCCCATGAGCTCATGTTGCGCAACATTTCTATAAGTTATGCAATTGCGCGAGAAAACAGAGTGATGGCCTCTACTAAAAATAGGATGATCCCATCAGCTTTCTATAGGCTAGGCCTACTATATTTATTTCTCAACTTTCCTAATATTAAGCACATTGCTTATCTTTACAACAGGAGTATAGCCTACCTGGCTGGCATGAAAGTTAACCATGGGAAAATAATCCTCTATTTGCTATTTAAGTGCATAGATGACATGTATTTTTTCCTGCTCCCCCTGTTTCGAGATTAGTGTATGATAATGGTCCATTCTAAATCAAAACTAATTTCACATGTACAGTAACAGGCAAAAGTTTGGGCACACCTACTCATTCAACGGTTTTTCTTTATTTTTACTATTTTCTACATTGTAGAATAATAGTGAAGACATCAAAACTATGAAATAACACATATGGACACATGTAGTAACCAAAAGAAGTGTGAAACAAATCTAAATATATTTTATATTTGACATTCTTCAAAGTAAAAGACACAAGTCCATATTATGGCAAGAACAGCTCAAAAAGCCAAGAGAAACGACAGTCCATTGTTACTTTAGGACATGATGGTCAGTCAATCTGTAAAATTTCAAGAACTTTTCAAGTTTCTTCAAGTGCAGTCGCAAAAACCATTAAGCACTATGATGAAACTGGCTCTCATGAGGAGCGCCACAGGAAAGGAAGACCCAGAGTTACCTCTGCTGCAGAGGATAAGTTAGAGTTACCAGCCTCAGAAATTGCAGCCCAAATAAATGCTTAACAGAGTTCAAGTAACAGACACATCTCAACATCAACTGTTCAGAGGAGACTGTCTGAATCAGGCCTTCATGGTCGAATTGATGCAAAGAAACCACTACTAGAGGACACCAATAAGAAGAAGAGACTTATTGGGCCAAGAAACACAAGCAATGGACATTAGACCGGTGGCAATCTGTTTTTTGGTTTGATGAGTCCAGATTTGAGATTTTTGGTTTCAACCATTGTGTCAATGTGAGACACAGAGTATGTGACCGGATGATCTCTGCATGTGTGGTTCCCACCGTGAAGCATGGAGGAGGACGTGGGATGGTGTGGGGGTGCTTTACTGGTTACACTCTGATTTATTTAGAATTCAAGGCACACTTAACCAGCATGGCTACCACAGCATTCTGCAGCGATACGCCATCCCATCTGGTTTGAACTTAGTGGGACTATAGTTTGTTTTACAACAGGACAATGGCCTGCATACTCACCAGACTTGTCACCTGTTGAGCATGCTCTGCATCAACGTGTACGACAGCATGTTCCAGTTCCCGCCAATGTCCAGAAATTCCGCACTTCAGGTGGGACAACATTCCACAATCAACAGCCTGATCAAATCTATGTGAAGGAGATGTGTCGCGCTGCCCGAGGCAACTGGGGTCGGAAACTTTCCGTGAAATTTCCAGAAATTTTCCACGGGAAGTTAAGTCTGGGAATTTTGGGAATTTTGCTTAAATTCATAAAAAAAATAGCTTATAACAGTGAACTTTTTTTGTGGGATACACATAAGGCAATTCTAAGTCTTGTTGCATATTTTGTTTAAGCTATCCTGAATTCAATGGAATTGCAACCCTCTGCATGCAGAGTGCATTCTTCTGTCACATGTGCAGTGCACTCTTCCATCACATGTACAGCTGATCTTGCACACTAATGAGATGCTATTGAGGCCACACTACTACACTGTCTGAGCCAAGGACTTCATGCTTTCTGGTAAGTTTTGATTATAATACTGGGTGGGGTGAATATATTTTATATGACATAGATGATTTTTTTGTTAATTAGTAAATGGTAGCCTACAGCAAAGTGTGTTTAAATCATGTCTAACTTAACAATTTCTGGTAGTTAGTTTTTGCTACCATGTGGGTTTTAGCTTGTTTGAGCCTGCTAACTGAGGAGTGTTAATTCACCTGTTTCCATTCATGTTTCATTTTAAAAACATGTATCTTACAAAGGAGTTGTTTAATCTAACTGCTTAACTATTTATCCGTACATGGAATTATATTTGGGGTTATTTAAAAAAAAAAAATCTAATCTTTACAGGAAAATGCCACGGGCACTATCTGATGTGTGGAGACATTTCACTGTAGTTAATGTAGAAGGAAAAGCTGTGTACATTTGCAAATACTGTGCCAAATCATATGTGAAGAATGCACCAAAGATGCAGAATCATCTGGCCAAATGCATAAAGTTCCCTCAGCGCTCACAACAAGCAACCTCTGACAAACGTCCATCTACTTCTATTTGAGGTGAAAATGATTAATCAGACACCTTATTGATAGCAACAGCTCATGGTCCTCCTGGAATCAGAAGTTGTTTTGACTCAATGGAGTAACGTAGTCAGAGAAATGCTGGTGATTGTCTTGCTCGAGCTGTGTATGCAACTGGTTCATCTCTGATGCTCACAGGCAATTTGTATTGGAAGATATTTCTGAATGTTGATCGCCCAGCATACACCCCTCCAACCAGACATGTTTTATCTACTAATTTCCTGGATGCAGAGTTCAACTGAACGTCAAGCAAATCAGAGAAAGCAGACTGTATTGCAATCATCTCTGATGGGTGGTCAAATGTTCGTGGGCAAGGAATAATGAGCTACATAATCTCCACCCCTCAACCAGTATTTGACAAGAGCACAGACACAAGGGACAACAGACACACCGGTCTCTACATTGCAAATCAGCTGAAGGCAGTCATCAATGACCTTGGACAACAGAAGGTATTTGCACTGGTGACAGACAATGCTGCAAACATGAAGGCTGCTTGGTCTAAAGTGAAGGAGTCCTACCCTCACATCACACCCATTGGCTGTGCTGCTCATGCTTTGAATCTGCTCCTCAAGGACATCATGGCACTGAAAACAATGGATACACTCTACAAGAGAGCCAAGAAAATTGTTAGGTATGTGAAGGATCAGTGAGTTATAGTAGCAATCCACAGTTGAAGTTAGAAGTTTACAAAACTCATTTTTCAACCACTCCACAAATTTCACAAATGTGGATATATGGAAGCAACATCTCAAGACATCAGTCAGGAAGTTAAAGCTTAGTCGCAAATGGGTCTTCCAAATGGACAATGATCCCAAGCATACTTCCAAAGTTTGTGGCAAAATGGCTTAAGGACAACAAAGTCAAGGTATTGGAGTGGCCATCACAAAGCCCTGACCTCAATCCTATAGAAAATGCGTGGGCAGAACTGGAAAAGTGTGTGCGAGCAAGGAGGCCTACAAACCTGACTCGGTTACACCAGCTCTGTTAGGAGGAATGGGCCAAAATTCACCCAAATTATTGTGGGAAGCTTGTGGAAGGCTACCTGAAACTTTGACCCAAGATAAACAATTCAAAAGGCAATGCTACCAAATAGACAGTCTCCTGGGGGGGAAGGAGTCTCCAAGAAATGGCCATATCACAGTCTACTGATATGGACAGCCCCATCAAGAGGATCCTCCTGGAGGATGTATTTTGGGAGAGAGTGGTAAGCAGCCTGAAACTCCTGAAACCTATAGCAGTAAACATTGCATAGATTGAGGGAGACAATGCCATCCTGTCTGATGTTCAGACTCTGCTTGTAAATGTAAGAGAAGAAATCCCTACTGCCCTGCCCACTTCACTGTTGCTCCAAGCAGAGGAAACTGCCGTTCTGAAATACATCAAAAAGCATGAAGACTTCTGCCTGAAGCCCATACACACCGCAGCATACATGTTGGACCCCAAGTATGCTGGCAAGAGCACCCTGTCTGGTGCAGAGATCAACAAGGCCTGTGGTGTCATCACTACCGTGTCTTGCCACCTTGGCCTGGATGAGAGCAAGGTTATTGGCAGTTTGGCGAAGTACACTTCCATGCAAGGGCTTTGGGATAGAGATGCAATATGGCAGTCGTGCTAAAATATCTCATCAGCCACCTGGTGGAAGGGACTTTGTGGATCTGAGGCTCTTTCCCCTGTTGCCTCCATCATCCTCCAAATCCTACCAACATCAGCCGCCTGAGTGCAACTGGTCCTTGTTTGGGAACACACACACCAAAGCACGCAACTGGCTGACCAATACAAGGGCTGACCAATACAAGGGATGGCTCGCCTGACAACGATCCATCCTCAACAAGGTTGGAAAGTGACAGTGAAGATGAGGCCTCAGAGTCTGATGTTCAAGAAGTGGACATTGAGGAGTTCCAGGGAGAAGACATGGAAGCCTGAGAAGAAGACAACCAGAGCTTTAGTTTCTAGACTATCATTTTACAGATGTATGTTGAAAACGTTTTTGGGAGACGCAATGGATCGTTGGGGATCATTCAATATTCCCTTTCTTTTGTTTTTCAGTGAAAACATCCCATGTGAAGAGTCAACTCATTTAATTAAAGTTCAATTTGTAACTAAATATATATTTTTTTTCAAATGGAAGGATTTAATTATTTGCAATTATGTCTCCTTATGATATGGTAAATATATCCAATGCAAAAAACATTGACATTTAAATGGTATTAATATGAATTTGCATGTATTTCCGTGAATTCCTATCTATTCCCATTAATTCCCATATATTCCCATTTATTCCCACGGAAAGTTTCCACTTCTGAATATTCCCCAAAATCTGCAACCCTAGTCACACCAGATACTGACTGGTTTTCTGATTTTTTTAAAAGGTATTTGTAAACAGCAGATTCAAATCTTTATTCCCAATCATGTGAATAGATCAGGGCCTAATTAATTTATTTAAATTGACTGCTTTCCTTATATGAACTGTAAATTATAAAAATCTTCGAAATTGTTGCATGTTGCGTTTATATTTTTGTTCAGTTTCGATCTATGCTTGAAGGGCATGTTCTCTCGCAGTTTCCACAATGATTCTGACCATTTAGACTTCCGTCAACGTCAAACCATAGGATTAATAAGACACACACAAGAGATTTCATATATTACAATGTTACTTGGGTCATGTTAGTGAGAATAAAATTGTAATGGTATCCTGTCATCCCACAACAGAGAACTTCTAGCCACAGCACAAACGCCTACAGTAACATCAGCAACTCATGTCAACAACTAAGTGGTGGTTGATGGATAGAAATGGCTAAGCATTCGATCTAATACTGTCTGACTCACTGTATACACCATGCTAGCAAAGGCAGGCAACGTTGATAAAACCACTTTTCAGCAATTTCTTGTTTTATAATGGTTTGAAAACTACTTTACAGTATGTGGTCCATAGGCGATACATGTACTAATTGCCACAACATTAACATATGGACGTAAAATGGCGACAGGCAGCATTTCATTAGCGATTCTAGAGGAGAGGCCTAATTGAGAGTGGAGCGCTCCCTTGGCAATAGTGTACATCTGTGCTTACTACTCCAACATTCTGTTGTCCCAGAAAGAGGATTACTATCCCACTGCCAATTAATTAGGACGTGCATTTGAATAAGCTTGTGATGGGAGAAAACTGTGAAGAACAATGTTGAGATCAATAGCACTGTTCAACAAACACTTGATCATACCTTATCAAACATATGAACAGGTACAGGCATGATTGTATTGGTCGTTTTAGAAAGCTGGTGTTGCTAGGTGACCTTTTTTACTCTATTTTTACCCGGAGAAAAAGGTAATTACTCCATTGGGCTTTTTCTATATCTTGACTATCACTCAGTAGTGTTCTGGTGATGAATAGATTTCATTACAAGTTCAATTCCGGTTCAGAAGTAGAACACCAAATTGACCAGCTAAAATGGAGTGGGGACTTGCCATTATGGCTGCACAGCAGAGAGCCCCATTTACGTTACAGCAATTTAGGTTACAGCAATTAATCTCGAAGCCGACATGTCTTTATGAAAGGACAGTGCATGTTCCCTGCTCCATTCCAGTGGCATAATTTCAGAGAACTGGGACTCTCAGAGGGGCTGTGTGTGTGTGTGTGTGTGTGTGTGTGTGTGTGTGTGTGTGTGTGTGTGTGTGTGTGTGTGTGTGTGTGTGTGTGTGTGTGTGTGTGTGTGTGTGTGTGTGTGTGTGTGTGAAAGCAAACATGTCCAATCTGTCCTCACTAATACAGCTGTCAGCTGTGTGAGCGGACATCTGGACCCAACAAATAACCTTAATGCTCTACTTTTGTGCTTATAATAATGGTTATAATGCTGACTTTGAATAGTTGCCTAGTCTTGAAACCTTTGATTTAAGACCACAGTGTGTGCATAGTTGATCCACTATAGATCTTTAACCGGATGCTTATTATAGACATTGCTGCAGTACTGTATCTCCGTTGTGCAGTATGATGAAAAGGCTCTGCTGTGGATGTATGTTTGAAAACGTTATTCAGTGAAACATAGATCATTCCTATTTAAACAAACCCAACCAACTCCACTGTAGCAGCGAGTGTTCTCGTCCGCTGGGAGTGCTAGCCTACTGAATGATTCATCAGCCTTAATTACTATTTAACATCACACCAGGAACTAAATAATAACTTTGAAAACATTAACGAAGGGAACATAACATTTTATGAGTGATTAGACTGGGTTTCTGTAGAGAATATATAATTAGGCAAAGCGTTTTGGTTGGGGGGTGGGGAATCCTGTGGGGCAGCTCACCCCTCTGATGCTCTCCAAGAGAAAATGTATTCAGTCAGAGACTGCGTCAGTCAGCCATGATAGTCATGATAGATGTATTGATGCTGAGCGTTGATGCATTGCTCCAAGAATCCAAGGCTGGATGGAATTCAGTCAATGTTGACATGTCTACACGGTGTCTTTGTTTAGCCTCTCTAGGGTCGGCGGGACGAAATCGTCCCACCTACGTAACAGCCAGTGGAATCCTGTGGCGCGTTATTCAAATACCTTAGAAATGCTATTACTTCAATTTCTCAAACATATGACTATTTTACACCATTTTAAAGACAAGACTCTCGTTAATCTAACCACACTGTCCGATTTCAAAAAGGCTTTACAACGAAAGCAAAACATTAGATTATGTCAGCAGAGTACCCAGCCACAAATAATCAGACACCCATTTTTCAAGCTAGCATATAATGTCACATAAATCCAAACCACAGCTAAATGCAGCACTAACCTTTGATGATCTTCATCAGATGACACACCTAGGACATTATGTTATACAATACATGCATGTTTTGTTCAATCAAGTTCATATTTATATCAAAAAACAGCTTTTTACATTAGCATGTGACGTTCAGAACTAGCAAACTTCCGGTGAATTTACAAAAAATGTACTAAATTACTCACGATAAACGTTCACAAAAAGCATAACAATTATTTAAAGAATTATAGATACAGAACTCCTCTATGCACTTGATTTGTCCGATTTTAAAATAGCTTTTCGGTGAAAGCACATTTTGCAATATTCTCAGTAGATAGCCCGGCATCACAGGGCTAGCTATTTAGACACCCAGCAAGTTTAGCACTCACCAAAGTCAGATTTACTATAAGAAAAATGTTATTACCTTTGGTGTTCTTCGTCAGAATGCACTCCCAGGACTTCTACTTCAATAACAAATGTTGGTTTGGTCCCAAATAATCCATAGTTATATCCAAACAGCGGCGTTTTGTTCGTGCGTTCAAGACACTATCCGAATGGTAAAGAAGGGTGACGAGCACGACGCATTTCGTGACAAAACAATTCTAAATATTCCATTACCGTACTTCGAAGCATGTCAACCGCTGTTTAAAATCAATTTTGATGCCATTTGTCTCGTAAAAAAGCGATAATATTCCGACCGGGAATCTGCGTTTAGGTAAAAAGACGAAAGAAAATAAAGCATGGGGTCGACTCGTGCACGCGCCTAAGCCCATTGTCCTCTGATCGGCCACTTGCCAAAAGCGCAAATGTGTTTCAGCCTGGGGCTGCCTCGATATCATTCAGCTTTTTCCCGGGTTCTGAGAGCCTATGGGAGCCGTAGGAAGTGTCACGTTACAGCAAAGATCCTCAGTCTTCAATAAAAAGAGCCAAGATGAACAAGAACTTGTCAGACAGGCCACTTCCTGTTCAGAATCTTCTCAGGTTTTTGCCTGCCATATGAGTTCTGTTATACACAGACACCATTCAAACAGTTTTAGAAACTTTAGGGTGTTTTCTATCCAAAGCCAATAATTATATGCATATGCTAGTTTCTGGGCAGTAGTAATAACCAGATTAAATCGGGTACGTTTTTTTATCCGGCCGTGTAAATACTGCCCCCTACCCCCAACAGGTTAGAACAACTGCCCACACACTCACTAGCAGTGAGTTTTTACAGTTCTGATAATTATTATTTTGTTGTATTTGTCCATGGGAAAAATAAATAGTGTCTAAATATTACATGGCCTAAGTACTAAATGACTATGAATTGAGACCTAAGTACCAAACGACTATTGATTGAGGCCTACAATGGTTCGTCCTTTTAAAGTTACAGCGTGCTGCGGCACAGCTTGCATGGTGCCGCAGACTTCTATGGCACTTTATTTAAGTGTGAACCACTGGTACCATTAATGCTAGTTAGTGCTAGTTTGACCATCAGAGGGCATCTTTGAGAAGCATCTGATAGCCTTCAATAGTGGCTGTACTAGAGAATTTAAAACCTTTTTTTGTAAGAACACAGTATATGGGACAGATTTTAAGAAGTTTTGCTTAATTAATTTGATTAATATTATGGTGTTTCTACTCCAAGATAAACAAAAAAAAACGGTGTTTCCGCTAGGATGGAACGGAAAATATGGCGCTGTACAACGTGGCAGTCGTTGGCTACAGTACTGGGCTATTTAGCTAAAGAATCCCCGTGTCAGGTGGGCATGCGGGAGACCGGGGTTTAATTCCCCGACGGGGAAGAAGGTGTAGGCTGTCCTTGTAAATAATAATTTGTTCTTAACTGACTTGCCTAGTTAAATAAAGGTTACACTAAGAGCATAACATTTCTTCCTTCTAATTTTCTAATTCTAGTCTAACCAATACCCAAACGGAGATTCAGGGAAAATAAAAATCGAATTGATTTATCAAGACCAGTCCCCATGCTTGTCTCAGAGCAGCACGAAACAGTGCTAAAATAGTTGTAGGCTATTGTTTCAAATCCTATTGCTTCTAACTTCAATATGCTCTTTAAATAAATAAGACCTACACCACTTTTAACAGCACATTACTCAACACTACTGAGACTCAAGTCACCTACGGTAGGCCACAGTATATCGAAAAATATGACGTAAATCTCTGTCAATAATTACATATAGAGGATTGGAGGGTATTTCTGTAATTCAGTGATATTTATCCCCATAATAATTTGTTATGGATCCATAACTAAATAAACATCGGCATTTTGAAAGAGTATTTTTATCATTATTTTATTAACGAAAGCATAAAGATGCCATTATTATTTACATTATTTTAGTTTGAACGTGCAGACTGGCACTAAGAACAGAACAGCGGGAACGTTTCCCTAGTTAGTGCCATTATTAGTGCAATGCCCCTTAAAGTGTTGCCAATGTGGCGGGGTGGAGGTCCACCCCCCCTCCCCCTTCCTCCTCCTCCCTTCCCCATGGGCTAGGTCGGTCTTCTGTGCGTGGCTCTGCGGCCCATCCCGTGCCCCCTGAACCTTGCGCACTTTTAGTGGATACAGCTGGAGAACTGCAAGGCAATCCCATTGTGCGCCACTCAGGAGCCATGACCAATATGACCAATATATATTGTCCTGCTAATAACAGGGTTAATAATATACCTGTGAGAATATCGAACAGGCTTTTATATAATTCTAAATGAATAATAATAATAATAATCGCATTGTTTAAAAAAGAACAATATTTTGGAGATGATTTTGTTTTCAAATAACGTAAAATGAGCGAAAATAAAGGCTGTTCTTGAACACGGGGTGAGACATTGTTACTAATTTGTAAATAAAGCCAGTCTGTTATTTATGTTTTGAGATGGAGAGAAACCAGAAACCTACAGGTCATCTCATGGGTCTCCCAGTAGAGGTCAGCATGAGTATTGAACCAGCATCTGTAGCAACACAGCTCGCAGTGTCTTAGACCATTGCACCACTCAGGCACTGTACAACATGACTGGTCTGGAGTGGCCTACAGTACTACAGTAAGAACAAAATAATCATAACAAAATAAATAATAAAAACCTTAGTGTAACCGCAGTTTTAGTAAGTAGTACTGAAGTCGTGCACAATTATTAGTTTCTATTTAGGTGTAAGTCGCCCATTCATTGTCAGTTAGAGACACATTAGGACCCAAAAGCATAATCATTGCTCTAACTCTCCATTGCGCTGGTCTGGAGCAATGAAGTGTTGACGCAGGGTACTGTACTAAACCACAAATTACCTCTAAGTCCCACAGTATAATCACAAAACTTTTAGTGGAGCAGCCACTATAAGTACCAAAAACTATGAATTGAGGTCTAAGTACCGAACGACTGTGAATTGAGGCCTAAGTACCAAACGACTATGAATTGTGGTGTAAGTACCAAACAACTACAATGCAGTATACTAATGACTACAATGCAATATGTCGATATGACTACCATGCAAACAATGCAGACAGATGACTAGTCATAACGGCACGTTTTTTCAAAGAAAACCTCTGCTCTTTAAGAGAGTACACCCAGCAATTGTTCATTCATACTGTTCTCTCATAGTGATTTTAAAGAATAGAGTAGGCTTGCTGTAATGAATGATTAGCCAATTTGCTAATTCAATTTCTTCCCAACCACATTTTGAAGCGGCTATGTGAACTTTTCTGAGTTAAAATGCTGAGAGATATTAATTTGTCTGGCTGTCTCTGAAACTTTGTTAATTTCTGGTCTGTTTTAATTAAGTTCCAGAAGCCAATTATATCCCTGGAGAAGGCCCTGGCATTTAAAGCCAGATGGTAATCAATTGTGGGGAAGAATCATTCTCTGAATTAAATACACTAGTCACATTAAAACATGGGTATGGTAGTGCAGGGGGCAATGTTGGCAGAGCTTACTGCTGAACATTGATTTATGATGATTTGAATAAAAAGGATTACTGGATTTGATGATAAGAGTGTGTTCCCCGTTTGCTGATAATGTAGCTAATGTTGGATTGTCAGATAAATGCGTTATGCATACACATGATACAGGATATTCTGCACCCCCCAACAAATATATACTAACCATAGAACATGTCAAATATCTTATAGATTCAGTTCTAGCTCTTTGGTAATGTGTTGATTATATGACTGTAAAGGAAATCTTATGATGTGACTAGAACATATTATTTGACTTCCCAGTGTCATCATCTCTACATCTCCACAGCACACTGCTACAATACTGTTTTCACCCACTCTCCATTGAGGTTCTTCGCCAATTACAGTATATGACCACTACACCATGACACGCTTTCTCTGACAATCTCCTTTTATGAACCATCTCCATCCACTGTGGTATGCTGTGAGGTACTGACAGATTAGCAGACTGATATCCTCATAACACTAGGCTATTAATGCTTTAGAAGATCAATATCAGAGGTACTAATTGTACTGTATTCAATGGCTTATTGTTGGTTTTGAAATTGAAGCATATTGCAGCTGCAGTAGTGGTGAACATACTGTGTTAAACATGCTGTTTAATGTTATTTCAATCAAACATGGGAAAACTCCTTGACCTTTTAAGATACCATATTGTAGACTTGTCAAGGCTAGACTTTTCTTGGCCTGATTGGGTTGTAATGGGTCAATCTGGGCAGTGTTGGGTGTGGCTCTCCTGATCTAGAACAGGATTGGTCCATCACAAACCTCAATGAACCATCACCCCCACAAAATAAAGATTGGTTTTATTTTCAATTTTTCTTCCAGCAGAGATGAATAAAGCCAGGCTGTCGAAAAAACACTTCATAAATCTTCCAATCAATGGCACATCAACCATTTTGAACTGTGCTCAAAGAACACTGCTCTGTCAATACCAGGCTGCCGATAATGTGGAGATGTCTGTGACAGCCTGGACTGGTGATGAATAGCCCAATGCACATGATCAAGCCAACCTCAAACATTCCATCTCCACCATCATATGCAAAGCCATAGGCTACCCCAGGAAATGGGGACCTGGGACAAAAACAAATGAATAAATCAACATCCAATTCTAAACCACTGTCGAAAAATATTATTTATGGGACGACCACTCTCAAACTAAAGGCCTTTAGATGAATCTGTGTTTTATCACTTCAGTGTGCCTCATTTTTCATTCGTCCCAAATTTCTCTATTAAGATTAAGTAAAGAATGGGAAAAGAAAGATTGGGTAATGTACTCCCGATCTGACAAAAGTACCTGATGAGAGTCAGCATATTTGTGGGCTGAGCTGGAACACAAGCATTAATCATGTGTGGGGCACACCAATAACGGAGTCAGTTATAGTGCTGGGGCATTGCTCTAACTTTACTCCCAGCGTTAGTCAGGTGATTCATCACCCAGAAGGGGAAGGCTAGAACACAGATTAATAACAAGTAGATTAGAGTCACTGTTTAGATGCTACTGCGTCCAGCATCTGCACTATGTGCCAGAAAATATATTCATGACGGAATAATGGCTTGGATACAGAGGTGCAATTAGAAGTAGATTTGCACAGGGTTGAAGCAGAAGTGCAGGTACTCTTTAGCCAGTGAACTAATACATACACTACCTGTATATAATTAACAGTATTCTCTGACATATGGCACAAGCTCAAGGGCATGACAGACTCATTGATGATACACAGGCAGTTACATTGGAAGTACCACGTGACATAGAACATAAAACAGTTACTCATTTCAAATGCATGCCCAGGGCAGGGTGTGAGTTTGGATGACTTCTGTTTGTTTTATCTTTCACTTTAGAAGCTCAGCCATGTATGAGGAGAAGTGTTAGCACGCTCCACACGGTCACACAACCCGTTATTTCTCTCTGTTCATCTTCATCCCTCTGTATTTTCCTCCAGATAGGAGTCGTTTGTCAATGCTTTGTGCGTATGGCAAGCTCAGATGATGCACAGAAAGCCATGTGTTACTGTTGCAGGATGTAAGCTAGCTGAGAAAAGAAAGCTGCCAAAAATAGAGTGCGCAAATGGGGTGTGTGTGTGTGTGGGGGGGTGGGGTGGAGAGGGAGTCTGAGGTAGAGATGGAGAGACCCGGGCTAAGGGCAAACTTTTTTATTATGGATTTGTTGGCTTTCAGAAAGGTGCCACCATTAAGCATTTCAGTGTGATTGTGCCGTAGGTGTGTAAAGCATGACAGGGCTATGAGAGGTGACAGATGACTAATGATTCTTTATTAACTTTAAAGGGGCACTAGTAAGGGCAGATAAGAGTGGCAGCGCCCTGAGGGTGTTGACGAGAGATCCAGCATACCTTGGGTGTGTGTCTGTGTGTGTGAGAGCATGTGTGTCTGTGCGTGTGTGTGTGTGTGTCAGAGCAGAGACATTTGACTTGGCCAGGTGCAGGATGAGGAGGGGGCTATGTATAGCGGTTTTGTTAGCGATGCTGCGCTTGTGGTTCTTCTAGGATGGGTAGAGGGTTACATGGGGATGAAAGGTTACACGATGGAGGTACATTTCCCAGGAGCCTTGAAGGGATTATTTTCTTTTTTCCTAGAATCTTCCTTATCATTTGTATTTTCTTTACAGGCATCTTTCCCTTTCTATTTTCCACCTGTCATAATGAAATGCCTATTTACAGTAGTGCAGACACTTATACGTTATTTAAATATTACATGTAGTTCTTTTTTTATCACATTATTTGCCTTCAGGGAAAGCTAAAAGCCTCATATATTGTCTGATTACTTTCGTTGAGCGCATTTCTCTGCTGTGGATTACTGCCTGCAAATGACCAGCCTCAAATGGAGATGGAACAGTAATTGACTGCATGGCCAAAGACCAAAAATAATATCAGTGGATTGATTGTTATTCTATTTTCTCATTTCTAGTCCATTCCAGAAGTTATTTACAAGGCAGGCAATGATAGAATCATAGAAATAACTGCTGTAATTTCATAACGCAATATGCCTACTTTGAAAACGCCACACTAACCAGTATATATATTATAGACAATGTGAGAAGTGTAACTTTGTTGTTCTCTCCTTACCAAATCACTACTGTCACACACCAGTACATTGAAATAGATCATTGAAATTCACTTTTAGAGTTTATATTAGAATACATGTCCGTAACAAAACAATACACATGAGCTTTCTGTACGACTAACAGAATTGTGGCAATTACTGTGCTTTAACATTTTCTTTGTTTGATAAATGGGATATCACTTTACGTCTGCATAATCATGTTACTCTTCTCAACCTCCCTTGAAGAGTAACTAAGGCATTCAAAATCCCAGAAGTGTCACCTGGAGGACTTTACAATAAAATCTCAAAATGTAAAGTTAACAATAAAGACTGAATGAGCTTCCAGATACTGACAAAGCCTGTCCTGTTTTTTCCCCCTCTTTTTCCTTCATCCTTTGTGTTGTAATTGTAAAACCTATTCAATCTTACCCTATGTGAAGTTTGAAATGCATATGTGCTGTACTATTCAGTATGATCCCATATGATTTAAGACACCAAAAGGCATATAAGCAATTTGTGCTTATATACGGCTGTCTGTTCAAATAGGTCAAAGCTATGCACTATTTCATCTGCTGCATCCACACAAACAAATAGGCGAAACACCACCTAAACTCCACTCAAACACTTTCAAATGGATTGGAGAGAAAAATATATACATTTCCTACATAAGAAATGTGGAGAGCTATGTAATAGTTTGTTATGAATAGTGAATCTTGGAAGTTGGAAGTGATTCACTTCCATTCCGTTCACCTACTCACGCAATTTAAGAGTTTTAAAAAAAAAAGACAAACTTTTGAACATCCTCTAACAACAGGCACCATTGATATAAAACTATAGGTTAGCTTAGCCTATGTGTTTTACAGCCTACATTAGCCTATTCGGCTTAAATGCCTTATTACCGTAACTGTTTGCACCACTCGGCTTAACACATGTTTCAGAGCCCTGTTTTGGTACATTGTCATTGGATATGCTCAGATGTATTGCTGGTGTGACAGAAGGTTCTCTCGAGCATCATTTAAGGAATTGCATCTAATATACTGTGGTAGTGAGGCAGCGGATTCTGCAGCAGCTTCGACAGTAGGGTTTATAGGGGACCTAGAAATATTGTCAGAGCTCACAGTTTAATAGATTGGTTCTAATAGCAGATGTCAACATGTAAGCTCTGTATTCATTGGTGACCAATGCTAGAGGGCTCCCTCTCCATGGGTGCTAATATGGTTATATTTGCTCAACTTGCTCAGGCAAATACATGTCTCTCTCCCTCATACAGCTATTCAGTTTTACTTTTCCCAAACAGTGAAAATGAACATTTTCTGCTGCTAAATATGTAGGATCTTAATTTGATCACTGTGTTGCAGGACATTTTAAACGTGTCGTGTATTTGACGTTTAATAAGTCTTGTCATTTCCACTTTGAAGATTTGATCTTCCCTTACGAAAAATGTATCAACCCCTACAAAAATGTCCATGAAGTATAATCCAAATTAGAGTTCACATTTCCTGTTTCTGCAGGGTTATTTTCCTGCTGTAGCAAACTGGCTCAAATTAAGATCCTACATGTGTATGTGTTCAGCTTCTTGGTGAGAGTGTGTTAGATAGCTGACCGTTTCCTCACAATTTGGAACCAGTTTCCTTGGAAACTAATGGTTGAGAGGAGGAATTGTTGTCAGGGCTTTGGTCCATAGACCTACTCTATTTTAATTAAAACTTCTAACCTTTTGTATAGTAGACAAAGACTAACTCATGTACTTTGATATTTACCAGTGTGAAGATGCCCTTTGAGGTTTGAACCCTAATCTCTAGGACCAGTCTCTCAACTGCTATTTTACTTAATTGACATCGCTGAAAATCAAAGTGGGATTGTTGGATGGGACTGCTAATGCAGTTCGAAAGATGGGACTTCAAATGGAAGTAAGTACTTTTCCTATTTTGAAAACATGAAGGGAAGAGCAGAAATAGATATGTTTGATGCACACTCTAAAGACAGCATTGCTAGACAGGGTCAAAAGACTGAACATCTAACAAAGGTACATCAAGTGTTTTCTGATCCATTTTCCCTTCAACTACCTATTGATTTGGGCATTAATGGCCTTATTCATAACAACATACGGGACTTCTACTGGTCCATTGAAATGCCATCTGCCCTCTGTCTCAGTACCAAAACACACATCTCAGTTTTAAACAGTCACCCTATAGAGCTGTGGGACTTTGGGCTGAAATGATCAAGGGGCCTGAAGCTGTTCTGGTTTTTTAATTGAACTCAATTTCTCTCAAGCATAGTAATACCATGAGAGAAGGGGAAATAAATAAGGAGAGAGAGCGAGATCCCTGTAGTGATTACCATGGCTAGATACGCTAGCCATAATCATTGTTAGAACCTGTTTATATGCAACAGACGTGCTGATGAGTCAAACCTTGTTTTGCACTAGGGCTTATTAAAAGGCGTAGGGACGTGTACGCTCTGATATAAGTCCAACATCAACACTAGTGCGGTGCAGGCACCGCTAGTGGCACAACAGGGAAGTGAGTAGCAGCTCCTGATAGTGGGACTAGGAAGTGATTAGAGGCGGCGACTTTAATAGGTCATCTCCACTGCTGCTAGAAACTAATTTCACAAAACAGCAAGAAGCAACCACATGTACTTGGGAGTCTGGTTCTAGGTAACTGTTTCTTGTTTCGGTCTTTCTCTCTACCATTCTCTTATCATATTTTATCTATTTTTTTCTTAGCAGTAATCTTTCTCCCTCCCTTGCCCTCTCTCTCTGATTTTGAATAGGTTAGATGAGTGAGGAAATGTGCTTTGAATAGAGAGTGACCAACTCACTGCATTACTCACTACTAGCTTGAGCTGAAATAAAGGTTCAACCCATTCCATCTGGACTAACTGCAGTCCAGTCAACCTTTGCATGAACAGAATTGCATCACAAAGTCTGAAGAAGAAGCATGTTTGAAATAATCTCACCACATTTGAAAGGCTACCTGTGTGTAATATTTTAGCCATATTTTATCTTTTGACACTCCCACAGTACATGTAAACAAACCAAAAAATCTTCATATTTGAGGGATCCAGGCTCTTAGATATTTCATGCATTTTAATTCACATATCCATATTTTAGTAGGTCAGTGTATTTGTATTTATTAGGATCCAAGGCATCAGCTACTCTTCCTGGGGTCCAAACACATTAAGGAACTTACATTACACATAAAACAAAATATAAAACAGTACATCATATAATTATTATATTATTACACCACTACATATCTACTATACAACATTTATAATACCACCATACAATAATATTCGAATGTACGTGTGTGTAGAGTGTGTGCATGTGCGTGTGTCTGTACTTTTGTGTGTGTCTCTTCACAGTCTCCGCTGTTCCATATGGTGTATTTGTATCTGTTTTATAAATATGATTCTACTGTTTGCCTCAGTTACCTGATGTGGAATAGAGTTCCATGTAGTCATGGCTCTATGTAGTTATGTGCACCTCCCATAGTCTGTTATGGACTTGGGGATTGTGAAGAGACCTCTGGTGTCATGTCTTATAGGGTATACATGGTGCTAGTAGCTGTGTGCTAGTAGTTTAAACAGACAACTCGGTACATTCAGCTTGTCAACACTTCTTACAAAAACAAGTAGTGATGAAGTCAATCTCAGCCAGATTAATATTAGCTCCCCGTGTACATTTAAGGGCTAGCCGTACTGCCCTGTTCTGAGCCAATTCAGCCAAATCCCTCTTTGTGGCACCTGACCACACAACTGATCAGTAGTTCAGTGCGACAAAGCTAGGGCCTGTAGGACCTGCCTTGTTGATAGTGTTGTTAAGAAGGCTAAGCAGCACTTTATTATGGACAGACTTCTCCAAATCGATAATGTCAAAAGCCACACTGTCTAACAAAACAGCGCCCAGAATATTTTTATCATCAATTTCTCTCAGCCAATTATCAGTCATTTGTGTAAGTGCTGTGCTTGTTGAATGTCCTTCCCATACTGAATGGAATTGCCATGGGAATTCACTTCTTAAAAAACCCCAAAACATCTATACAGTCTTAGACAGGTTCCAAATGAGATGTCAGAAATTATTAATGGTCTAAGAATGGACATTGCTCGTTAATAAGGATGACACCATCAGTGGTAATAGGGAAATGCAATTAAATCAAATCAAATGGTGCCAAACTAGAACCAAAACATTGGAACCCTAAATTGCACCTGCAATGAATATTAGTGGTTGAGTGCTATACACTATAGACCCTCCGTTTCAACTCACATATGCTTGCCTCTGGCACACATTCAATTAAATATAAACCAATAATCGCCCCCACAATATACAGGCATCAGTGTGGGAGTTGTGAGGTGTGGGGGAGGGGATTTTCTTGGTGAAGAAAACAATATTTGCCATAGCTTCAATTTAAGCCTTCTAGAAAGTGTGTGCCCTCAGGCCTGGAGGGAAGCTAAAGTCATTCCGCTACCCAAGAATAGTAAAGCCCCCTTAACTGGCTCAAATAGCAGACCATTCAGCCTGTTACCAACCCTTAGTAAACTTGTGTTTGTCCAGATACAATGCTATTTTACAGTAAACAAATTGACAACAGACTTTCAACATGGTTATAGGGAAGAGATGGCCAGGTCATTCTTTTGGTCAGTCCAGTGTGTCAGTTTCATGTTTACTGCTCTACAGAGCTGAAGGACTTGTCATATCGAATATAAATGATTGTAGTAGTTGTGCCTTTGCATTCTATAGCATTATGCACTATGTTGCTTCTAAGTAATGATTTATGCTGGTAGGTGAATATGGAGGAAGACAGTGGAAGAACGTGAATGACTGGGATATTTGCTCTCCTGCTGTGACTAGCTACAGTCATAAATAATTATAGAAATGTATGTTTGATTTATAATGACTTTATGTTGTACCACTAGGAAAATGCCAGTACTATCGCCAGTAATGTTACTGCTACTACTACTACTGCTACTACTACTACTACTGCTACTACTACTACTACTACTACTGCTACTACTACTACTACTGCTACAACAACAACTACAACAAATGTTGTTATGAAATCACCCTGTATGAATACATAAACGATTTATGTTTTTACCAGCAATTTTACTATTGTGTATTTTACATGATGGTACTTATGGGTGCAAACAAACTCTTCTTGGCTTGGCCTCAGGTCATATCAGTTGCATTGGGCCTACACTGAATTAACGTACGACGTAGTTAGCAGTAATCTTTCTCTCCCTCTCTTGCTATTTTCTTCTCTCTCTCTCTTTCGCTCTCTCTCTCAAGCAGAGGGTCAATGCATACGCTCTATTAAAATTCTCAAGCCATTTTTTGGTAGTAACAAGACCACTCAAAGGCTACCAAAATGAAACTGCACAACCTCAGAGTCATCCAGTGTTTAGCGCTATAAATCTGAAACAAGCTATTTAAAATACGAAGCACACTATTACGAACAAATGTATAAATTCACCCACAGTGTTACTTTAAGCACCCTACAAACGTTCCTTTATTGTATAATTTACGGGATTGGATTCTGTGTGAACTGGACTGTGAATTTCATACATAATAATTGTATTTCTGTTTGTTTGAAGGTGTTCTGTTTAATATTTATCTGTCCATCCCAGAGGGACCCTTTCTGTTCAGTCTGCTTTGACTCAACATGGCAGCATGACCATGGGCAGCCTGGGAGAGCTGTGTGAATGGGGAATACATCTCTATGATATGAGGGTGATGGAAACCCCTCTAGATACTATTCATTGAGAAGAATCCACAGAGACTGTTGAAAGATATGCAGATATGGTCATTGAGATGGAGATATTAGATCATTTCACCCTGGCATAGTCCTCAATGCTTTTTACACAGATGCTCATAATATACCTTTTGAAATAAAACTGTAAAAAACTATACACATATTTCTCATTTTATCAATTGCCTAAAAAAGGCAATATTGTATTATACTGGCAATTGTATTTCACAGCATAATGGGAAAGTTATGAAAAACTAAAATAAGAATTTAGCACAAAGAAAATGTGCTTTTGTATGAAATATGTAACATTAATGCTGGATTGATCTCATTACAGTAGAGCTCATGCTAATTATGCACAGTCAGTTTAGCACGCTTTCATTTCTTCAACGACATCAAGGCTGTTTCTAAGAAAATGGCTGTGATTTTGCAGAGCGTGTGTTTGATGCGATCCTCAGAGGAGGCTGTCAGTGTCCCTAGACTGCAATTTGGTGAATCAGACCTTCTCCCGACTGTTGAGCTGTGTGCACAGCTGCACATGAAAGACTATACAGCGCTACAGTCTTCCCTCAGTGAAGACTCAGTGAGACTGTGAGTTTCATGTCTCTTTTCAGAGGAGCCAGATCGCATGTCCTCTGGCTATCTGACTGAACGGCACAGTATGTTTTAATCGCACAATGATGTGTTTGACAGCACTTCCCATATTGCCGTCCTTTCTTCCCCTCTCTCTCTTCCTCCATGTTTATCTCCTATTCTTGTTATCTTTGCACTCTATTTCTTCCATCTCCCTCTCTTCCCCCGTTCCTTTCCTTTTCTCCAGACAAGCTCTCTATATTGATGTATTCTGTAAACTGTTCCTCTACGTCTATGTGTGTGCTGTTAGTAAGGATGTATTCATCTTAAGACTGTTTCAGACTGAGTCGCTAAGCGCCTTGCTGTCTTGCTTGATGTGCAGCTGTTTCACTCTAATGATTCATTAAGTCAGTGAGTTTCTTGCTCTGCCTGGAGTTTTTAGGGGACAAATCTTCCCTTTGAAATGCAAGAGAAAGGCCACAATGTATTATTGCAATTTAGGCGCAATTTAGATGTTGGCCACTAGATGGCAGCAGTATATGTGCAAAGTTTTACACTCATCCAATGAACCATTGCATTACTGTTCAAAATGTTGTAGTCTGGCCAAATGTGTCTAATTGGTTTATTGATACATTTTCAAGTACATAACTGTGCACTCTCTTCAAACAATAGCATGGCATTATTTCACTGTAATAGCTACTGTAAATCGGACAGTGCAGTTAGATTAACAAGAATTTAAGCTTTCTGCCCATATCAGATATGTCTATGTCCTGGGAAATGTTCTTGTTACTTAAAACGTCATGCTAATCACATTAGCGTACGTTAGCTCAACCGTCCCGTGGGGGGGACACCGATCCCATAGAGGTAACTACTTTGATACCTTGAAATAATGATTTGCAATATGCATCCCATTGTATTCGTTATTTTTTTCTCTTAATTGCCACAGCGATAAGAGCAGTGCAGACAAAGCACTAGAAAGGGGTACATGGTTTGTTAGCACAGTGGCACCTATCTGCCTGTCACTCACAGTCTGTTGTTCCCCTTTGTTGAGTCATGTCGTTCCTCCCTGTGTGCTCTATTCCCCAAGGCCCTGTTCCAAAGAATACACTTTTGTTCCTTTTCCAAGAAAAAAAAACGATTTTTCCCACAGGAGTTCCTTCTCCTCCCGCTAACCTCACAGTAGACACGTGGAGTTCAGTACCCAGACTCAACGGACCGGCAGAGGTGGTCCCAACATCCAAACATGTAGCTACTGTCTTTCATAAGAAGCTGAGGTGGTTTGGGTGTTTGATTCAGGACTTGTAATAAAGCTCCAGAGTTGTCTTTCCCTCAAAGCCAAATTGGAAAAAAAGAGTCTGAACTTCAAACAAAGCTTCTTCATTTCTAATTTTAGTATCTAGCATAGTTTTTTTATTTAATTTAATGTTCTCACTCAAGCTTGGCAGTCAGTTAGGTTGACAAAAAACTAACATTGGCTTTCAGTTTTAATTATGGTTCAATTTTCTTTGTGTCGAAGACATGGGAGTCCTCATGATATAAGGTTGCCACAGAAACAAAAACAATACCTGCGTCTCTATTCAGATCGTGTTAGTTATTGTGACGGAACTACGGAAGGTCATGCTCTACTGAATAGCTTGCTGTGTCTAGCTTTTAAAAAGCACACTGCATATTCAGGCATGCTTTCCGGTGCTCTGCAGGTGAGAGAGCAAGCAGCGATCATCTATCCTCTGCATCTTTCCTTAGATGGACCTGTTGACGTGTTGTCTCTATTGTTTCTCTCCACTCCTAACACATTGTCAGGCATGGTGAGGTGTTGACACTTAAGCGACCTCTCGGCTTGTGGTGCCGCCGTGAGCTAACACATTCCTCTAGGCCTCCTCCAGCCTGACCCCTTTATTCTTCCTCAGCAGCACTGCTATGCCACCTAGGAGTCAGCTCCTTAATACACCACTTAATAGTACACAAAGTGGGGCCCTCAACCCTTTTTTCGTGTGTGTGTGTGTGTGTGTGTGTGCGTATATGTGTGTTGTTTTTTCTTCTCTCTCTCACTCCTCCACTCTACCTCATAAAGGCTGTGACAATGCCAGCGGGCGGTGCCTGTTCGCTTTATTAGCAATAAAAGTTAATGGATGGAGCATGCTGATATCCTCGGCCTTCCATCACGCATGTTGACAAGTGCGTCCAATCAATGCCGGCTCTCCAATTAAAACCCGGTACGCGACCTGCCATCAGCCCCTACCCACGATGCCTCACAAATGACAGTTTCATACATAGTAAATTGCCATCGGATCAACTCCATAAAATATTGAAGTTGCTGTAATTGTGTGCGATCGCACCACCCCGTAAACTGACCCTGCAAAATTATGTTCCCATTCCATAGAAGATTGAGAGGCCAGAGTGATAGTTTGTCATAATAGTGATTCAGGAAAACAAACATTGGAATGAATAAAAGGCTATTTTCAGAGACCTGCCATTGATTAAAACAATATTTCCAAACAGAGAGGAGCTATATTGGTTTCAAGTTAACACTTAACTGATATTGCCTCTATCCATTCCACCCCAGTGGAAAACAGTGACGTATCCATGGAAAGGTGTTCTCAGCATGATTCAAACCTCTGTTTTGACCTTTGACCCCATCTCCCCTGTGGAGTCAGAACGCAGCAGGGAGGCATGTCAGGCCTAAGATCAATAATTCACCCTTCACTACTGCCCCCTTCTCCCCTGCATGCGGCATTCACCACCAACTCATCCGTCTCCTTCTCCTTCTCAACACTCTTCTCACAAAATGCTTTCTCTCCTGTGATCCAACTGGAAATAAATAACTGTGTGTGTGGGTGTGTGTGTGTGTGTGTGTGTTTGATGCAGGTGTACAGTATGTGTTGCCTTTGTGTTTCATATTGCAAGCAGAGCTAAGGTAGAGAGATGAAAATATAATCATTCCAACCGTTTGCACTATGTCAACTGGATGTTTGAATAACTGTAGTGTATTTGAGATAACCATAGAGCATAAAGTTAATGTAGCACTTGAACAGGAGACTGGAGCAGTAAGAAATATTGCTAGCACTGTATAATGTCACTGAGGAATAAAACAGTTAAAAGGAATTCCAGAGGGAACCTATGTCAAGGTCATTATAATATAGAGCTTTAGTGATCTTTTGACTGTTAAGCTCTTTCCTTCCACACATCAACAGGAAGTAGTTTGGGGGTAGGGGTGCTGTGATTTTTTTGCCAAGAGGGGGCTATGTCGGTCCACTAGTACAGGACTATTAAAGGCCCAGTACTTTTGTGAAAATATATTTTTTCCAGAATTATTTTGGATTTTTCAGGGGCTGCTGCAGCATCGTCAGCACCCCTACTTCCCGCGGCTATGCTTACACACATACCATACCGTTTGGAATAAGAACTCTAGGTGAACCAAGTCTGTCACAATGATACTGTATAGCTACAGTAAATAAGACACTAATATTGTCACACTGTCCTATTTTTTCAGTATTTTCTAATCCATCTTTTACTTTTGGTACCGTAGAGATTGCTTTTTGTTTTCTGGCAGAGGATTACAATATAAGAAGGAGCTCAAAACAATATCCCCTTCAGATTGTTATTTGTGTGTTGCTCAACAGATTGTCATTGTGGTTGGCTACTCTTTGTTTTGCACTGGCCAAGATGTGATGGCCTTTCATCATGGACACTCTTTTTGTCTCTGTTAAAATCTTGTATTGCCTTTGATGATACCAACTGAAAAAAACATGCTTCTGCATTTCCTTATACCTATTTCTATTAGTTACCATGGTGAATTGCTACTCTAGATCTGAGTAGTACAAGACCACATTACCTGACAAGCAACAACCTCAAAAATGTACAAATAGGTTAACAGAGAATAAACAGGGCACTTCATGGTTTAGCTCAGATTAAACACAGGGAATACTCATGGCTTCATTATATGTCATTACACTTCTAATGACTTGTTAATTTCCTGTGAGCTGGGCAGAGTGGTCACCTGTGTGAGGCAGAGGGCTATCAGGCATCAGCCTCCTGAACCTACTATAAGCTGGCAGGCCCCTGCGCACTGCCAGATCTTTGGCCTTGGGAAATCATGTCCAATCATATTGGAAGCGATCGGACCAAAAAGCCACCATTCGTAATCCCCCTCATCACTTTTACGCCTGTAGACTCCCACCTGCTCCCCAACACAACAGGCCAGAAGATAGGGACAGACATGGCAGCTTTGGTGGCTTTGAACAAACGGGTGGCAGTGACACAGTGGCACACATGTTTTTGCTGTTTGCCGGTAGTACTGTGCCAGGAAGAGTGGTGTCCTTGGGTATTTTCTCTTCAATATCTGTGTGTATGTGCCTCTATTTCTGTCTGTCTGTCTGTCTGTCTGTCTTTGTAGCTCTATATTCTCCTTCACTATGTCTCATTCTGTCACTTTAGAAGCCCTTTACACTTGTACTTGTATACGGGTTGAGCATTTCTGATTTGGCCACTGAAGTGCCTACATTGTGTCATGACGTTGCCCTGTTGGGGGAGGTTTATGACCCCCATAAATACCTTCCCCTTTTTCTCTCCACTCTACAGAATGGACTCTTTGTTAACATAGAGAGAGTATTGTAACATCAAAATGTTGGGAACCGAACAATAATATTCGGTAATCCAACCAGTTGAAAGTATCCGTTGGTACTTAAAGAATATGATGTCAGATCAGTTGTTGTCTGAGACATTATTACTCATGATAGGACAACATAAACTGTATCTTGGAAAGTCTACACATCAGATTCACATGGAATTGTTGTGCAATTTAAATGTTTAAATATGAAACTATTTGTGAAAAGATGAAATGTAAATTTTTGTTTTTAAAATGAGAGAATTGTTTTCAGAAGTAAAATATGCTCAATCAGTGGCCACGCCCACGTGAATAGGCATTGGTTGGAAATGATGAACCAACCCCTTTTCTACATTTCTATAAGAGCCCCTGTGACCCAATTCACGGCGAACTAAGCCAACCTCAGTGTGAGCTCTGGTTGCGAATGGTTGAACCACTACAATCTAACGAAATTATCATTGTGTTCCGAATGACATGAGGACTGATGTCCATACGTTTAGAAGGGCGAATTTCAACGTGGAGGTGACGATCGCCTCGCTGGAAGGATAAATTTGACTATACCAGCTAGAATATAGTATGAGGTTATAGTATGGCAACTTGGTATGAACTTTGAACTCTTATTCACTAAAGGAGTGATATATCCTAGACGTCGAGTTATCAGCAGCAGCTGTAAATGGGTGTGTGGCCTACAAAAGGGTACTACAACGTATTCATTCTACCACATGACAATGGTACTACAACGTATCCGTTCTACCACAAGATGACAGACTACAACGTATCTGCCCAGAAATATTATTCAAAGGACAAGGAAGATCTCTGCTGGGCAACCCAGCCTTCCATCTTCAACCAATCTATCGAAGTGCAGCTCAGAGTAAATCTATTTCTTGCATTTTCCTTTTCCGAATGGGCGTTATTTAGAATGCATAAGATTCTGTATTTACGATAGCATAGCGTCATAAGGTTCGATAGAGACCCAATCCTTGTTCCTCAGTCATCCCGCACTTTCATTCAAACCCAACCCTCTTTCTGTCACAAGTATCTTCGTCTTCTGACGATAATGCAAAATCGTCATCGGAAAAGGTAGACCAATACGCAGCAGGTGTGCAGTTGTTCATTTTGAACATTTAATTAAATCAACACGAATACAAAAACAACAAACAAGAAAATGAACGATAAACTGACAGTCTGCAAAGCATAGGCTCAACACAGAACAATCACCCACAATTACCAAACACACCCTACTATATGGGACTCTCAATCAAAGGCAGATAGACAACACCTGCCTTCAACTGAGAGTCCCAACCCCAATTAATCAAACATAGACATACACTCACTAGACTCCACATAGAAATACCTAAACATAACCCAAAACCCGGAATTACTAAATCAAACACCCTTTTTACAAAAACACACCACCCTGAACCACATAAAACAAATACCCTCTGCCACGTCCTGACCAAACTACAATACTAATTAACCCTTATACTGGCCAGGACGTGACAGTACCCCCCCCCCCCCCCCCTTAAAGGTGCTAACCCCGGAAGCACCTTAAACAAAAAAAAAACAAAAAAAACAACCACCCCAAACAACAAAACAAATTTCCCCCTACTAAAGGGAGGGAAGGGAGGGTGGCTGCCGTCAACGACGGCACTGTGCTACACCCCCCCCTCCCCAACCCACCTATATCAGGAGGTGGCTCCGGTTCTGGCCGTTCCGGGCAGTCGGGCCACTCTGGCAACTCGGGGCAGTCTGGCAACTGGGGACAGTCGGGGCAGTCTGGCAACTGGGGACAGTCGGGGCAGTCTGGCAACTCTGGGCAGTCTGGCAACTGGGGACAGTCTCGGCAGTCTGGCAACTGGGGACAGTCTAGGCAGTCTGGCCACTCCGGCAGGTCAGGGCAATCTGGCCACTCCGGCAGGTCAGGGCAGTCTGGCCACTCCGGCAGGTCAGGGCAGTCTGGCCACTCCGGCAGGTCAGGGCAGTCTGGCCACTCCGGCAGGTCAGGGCAGTCTGGCCACTCCGGCAGGTCAGGGCAGTCTGGCCACTCCGGCAGGTCAGGGCAGTCTGGCCACTCCGGCAGGTCAGGGCAGTCTGGCCACTCCGGCAGGTCAGGGCAGTCTGGCCACTCCGGCAGTTCAGCGCAGTCTGGCCACTCCGGCAGTTCAGCGCAGTCTGGCCACTCCGGCAGTTCAGCGCAGTCTGACCTCTCTGGCGACTGTTGACTGGCGGGCAGCTCTGACGACTGTTGACTGGCGGGCAGCTCTGATGACGACTGTTGACTGGCGGGCAGCTCTGATGACGACTGTTGACTGGCGGGCAGCTCTGATGACGACTGTTGACTGGCGGGCAGCTCTGATGACGACTGTTGACTGGCGGGCTGACGCACTATAATCCTGGTGCGTGGTGCTGGTACCGGATATGCCAGCTTGGGAACACGCACCTCTAGGCTAGTGCGTGGAGCGGGAACAGGATATATAGGACCATGGAGGCTTACTGGCGGTCTCGAGCTTAAACCTGGCATCGCCCTTTCTGGCTGAATGCCTACTACCCCCTGGTAACTGCGGGGCGCTGGTATAGCGCGTACTGGCCTAAAAACACTTGGCCTCGCCATAACACCCATTACCCCAAAGCATAAGACCTGTCCATTAACTGGCCTCCGAGAAACAGTCCGGGGATTTGGCCTGGGGCTCCAAACTTGCCCCGCCAAACTACCCATATGCCCCCCCAAATTTTTTTCTTGGGGTTGCCTCTCGGGTTTAATCGCCAGTCGTGTTCCTCGGTAGCATTCCCGGTCTTTGCTCCATTTCCTCCATGTATCCAATCCAAATTCCCTCTGCTCCTTCCTCTGCTGCTTGGTCCTTTGGTGGTGGGTGATTCTGTCACGCTTGTCGTCGGTAATGGAGGACCAAAACGCAGCAGGTATGTGTATGCTCATCTTGAGATTTATTAACTTCCAAAATGAACGTACAAAATAACAAAACAAATGACCGAACGAAATACAGACAGTCTGGTAAGGCACAAGGCTAAACTCAGAACAATCACCCACAATTACCAAACACACCCTACTATATGGGACTCTCAATCAAAGGCAGATAGACAACACCTGCCTTCAACTGAGAGTCCCAACCCCAATTAATCAAACATAGACATACACTCACTAGACTCCACATAGAAATACCTAAACATAACCCAAAACCCGGAATTACTAAATCAAACACCCTTTTTACAAAAACACACCACCCTGAACCACATAAAACAAATACCCTCTGCCACGTCCTGACCAAACTACAATACTAATTAACCCTTATACTGGCCAGGACGTGACACTTTCTTTGTGTAACCATCCGTCATATTGGCTTTGTCCGCTAGGGACGTTTTCTTTTATGACATAATTAATAATCAATGTATGATCCATCCTGTGTATATGTAATTCTGTGTGATTATTTAGTAAATAAATAAACCACATTTTGTATTGCTGATTCAACTTGTTAGCCAGGATTTGTGAAAAATTATACGACGTTCAGATGAGACTGAATAAGGTGACAATTAATAATTGACTGCTATTGATATAAAAGATTACCAGGTCTTTAAGAGTTTATTCGGAAGACAACAGCTCTATAAACATTCTTCCGTGGTGCCCCAACTTTCTAGTTAATTACATTTACATGATTAGTTTAATCAGGTAATATTAATTACAGAGAATTGATTTTATAAAATAGCATGTTATATAATTGAATACATAGTAAAGACACGACAATTGGAAAGCAGTGGCTGTACAGTAGCGTGCTATAATTGACTTCAGAGCTCAGGCTCTGTGCTTCACAGCGCTGTATGGGTTTTGTTTGACTGACAGACGTGTTCTGAAAATGAGTACCGCATGGGACAAGAAGTTGCCCCCATCACTCCTGCATTTTTTGTTGTCTGAGTGAGGGAAGGCCTGTAAATTAAAAGGACTCAATGTGTTCTGAAAGATGAGACTTTGAGGATTATAATAAATACCACTTTGATGTCATACAAGCAAGCCAAACACCTGTGAATCCAAATTTGCACACTTCCATATCATAAAACTCATGTCATATACAGCATCAATGTTTATGATAACTAGGTTTGATATAAGCTACAGGATGACATGGCATCACACTGGGTTGTTCTGAACAGAATGAGCCTATGTTTGTCTATTGTGAAGAAAATTTGCCGTGGAACAAGCACTTGAATGCACATGACTCCTTTCTATGCTCACCAAAATGACACTCTCTTTCTCTGAATTGCCTTGTGAAAGCTTAACACTGTGAGATCCTATTTTATAACTTAGCTAGTCATGTTGGCAATAGAACAAGCTTTCAAATTATGCCCACCTGATGCAAATTGCTATTTAAACGGACGTTTTTGGATTGCTTAAAAAACGACAGTAATTGTGTGATGGCAGGGATAAAGGGTTGTGATCCAAACAAAACAACTACAAGTGTGCTTGCTTTAGTTCATCAATGACACAGCTAGTATAGATAAAAAAAACACCTTATCATTGAAGACTCTTCTTTGAGCTATGAAAGTGCATTGAAATTATGTAGGAACTGTGCCCACTTTGGAGAGGTGTGTGGCCACTTGGAGACATTTCACAGGTTTAAAGGGTTAAGGCCTTGCTATCTGGTAGTAATTATCATTCAATAGTGTCAGTCAACAATGTAGCAGCAGCCTAAAATGCTGCTAACCTTTTTCCTTCCTGCCCTGATTATTCACAATAGAAACGTGCAGCCTTATTGCATATTCCCACCCTCGACACAATATGTGTGTATCGTGGCGTGGTCTGAGATCTGTATCGTATTTCCTCTTCCTTGAAGAATTAAATACATTTCTCTCTCTCTCTCTCTCTCTCTCTCTCATCATTCACCTTGCTTTCTATGTTTTCTTTATTCCATCAGGACCAAATATCCATTTGTTGTATACAGAGCTTGGACAATGGCCCAAACATCCCAGTATATCTTTTGGAGATCGATTCCACAATGGAATTGATTTAAGCTTTAAATGGCTGGCGGATCTCTGTCATTCTGTCTCTCCTGAAATGCGTACCCATTCATCTGATTCCATCTGTACCATTTTCCCACAGTCCACAGCACGACAAAGTAGCAACATATCCCAGTAGAAGTAATGGTACTGCACACCAAGGACAGAACGGACGATATGTATTTTCAAACGCTCTCTTTTTCAAAGTAGGGGACGATAAGTCTCCTTTTCAAACTCTCTCTTTTTCAAAGTAATGGTTGTATCATGATTTATCTTGTAACAATATGATAGCACTAATATGAGGGTCACAACAATAGGAAATTGAGGTAATACAGTTTTTGTAAGGAAAGGAAAAGATTGGGTTATTGTGGTAATAAAATTGAGCCACAGAGGAGACTTTGAAGCATCCCCCCCAAAAATGACCAACTGCTGTATTTGTTCTGTTTTTCTCTATGTACAACTAACCAAACCGAGTTCTGAAATCCATCAGAAGTAGTGCCAGTGCGTTTTCCATAGTAGGACAGCCTGAGTCACAAGGCGTAAACGTATGACTAAATCCAATTTCAGTTAAGTGCTCAGGCTTTATTCTGATCAGGCTATTGATGGCAGTGTCTTCTTCTTCTCTGCCCATCATAGGGAGGAGGCCATCATGTCCACCTACTTTGACACAGTAGATGATCTCCTGGCGTCTTTCGGCCCGGTCCGAGACTGTTCCAAGGACAATGGGGGCTGCCGGAAAAACTTCAAGTGTGTGTCGGACCGCAGAGTCGACTCAACAGGCTGTATGGTGAGTTACTGTCACCTCTGTAAAACCTCTCGAAAGAAATGTAATTCCCACATTTATTCTTAGTATGACACAATGACAATTGCTGCATAATGAAGTGCTATATGTAAGTGTAATTTCTCAGCTATGTGTAATTTCTCAGTTAGAGGATTCATAACCTCCCATAATTTAGAGGATTTATGTGATTCAGTTTGACTTCATTGAGTTAAGATGCTTTAGGCAGTTGAAGATCTGCTAATTAACACATACACATTGATACAGAGGAAAGGGAGTAGGCGCCGGTCGTTTCCCACCACATTCTGAAGAGTGTTAAGCATTCCATGATGATAATGATCTTGGGGCATGTTTCTAAATCTGTGATTGGCAAAAGTGTGAACGTTCACACCACCTGCTTGCATATTGAAAGCAAGTCAAACAGGTGTAAAACGAAGATGTCATGATCCCAAGCTTACTCAAATCATGTATATCCCAAAAAAGATAGTCTGAAACTGAAATTTCAGGAGTAGCTACATTGCCAAACCCAGAAACGTTAAAAGTTATAGGCTGTCATAGTGTAGCCTACACTCTTAGAAGGGTTCTTCGGCTGTCCACATAGGATAACCCTTTTTGATAACATGTAGAACCCGTTTTGGTTCCACTTAGAACTCTCTGTGGAAAGGGTTCTACATGGAACCCAAAAGGGTTCTACCTGGAACCAAAAAGGGTTATTTAAAGGATTCTCCAAAACCCTTTTAGGTTCTAGATATCACCTCAGAGTGTACTGTAGGAAACATATTACAGTTGATTTGATATGCAATACAGTACATCTTTGTGTGAGCGTGGTTGGTCATTTGCATATTTACATCGGGAGGAGAGATGGAGGAGAGACGGGAAAGTTCCAATGCCAGAGGTTTGACGGGAGTTTGGGCGGGCTCGAGTCGTAAACCAATTAAATTTATGGGCCAGTTGGGTAGCTGTGTGATGGATGGCTTGATCATTAGGGGATAGGGTGCTGCTGTAATTTGACTGGCCTCTGGGCTGTATGTCCCTAAAAATGAGAGCCAAACACTGATACTACAATTTCTACTGGGACTGTTAAAACAATTGCTGAATCGAGAGAGATTTGCTCAACAGCCCAACTCTTGCTATGCTACGCTAAGAGCCAGCTTAAAAGGGATTTTGCCTCACACAACTATCAGAGAGTAATTGTTTTACCCACAAATGTAATTTATTGCTAAATATTGCTTTATACCACTCAGAGGTCTTTCACATGAGGATTCACCAACACAGTTGACAATAGTGTTCTTATAGTGCAACATTGTGTTAACCTGTTGCAGCTTACTCTACATGCCTCCAATTTGTAAAGACATGGAAACATACATATTTATTCTACATCCATATACACTGACGGGACCATTCACACGGGAAACTGTTGAGCGTGAAAAACCCAGCAGAGTTGCAGTTCTTGACACACTCAAACCAGTGCGCCTGGCACCAACTACCATACCCTGTTCAAAGGCACTTCAATATTTTGTCTTGCCCATGAGGGTACAACACTCATGTAGAGCATTGAGCACAGCTTTATTTCAGGTAATAGATACGCGGAGTTGTATCCAAATCATTGCATTTCCATAATGTTTCAAATGCTTATCTCTTTAGAGGGGTAGGTAGAGTCACTGCATACAACTCAGGGTTAACCCCTCAGGTCTTACTCCATACATGGTTACCATGACATTCTGAGTTGTTCTCGGAACCATATACTGTATCATAAAAATATGCCATGCTGGAGAAAAAGGCATCTTTAGTCACCAGGACTTATAAATGGTGATGTAGTGCTTGCTCTTTTCTTTTTCTTCTTTTAATCATCAAAGGTGAGATTTTTCATGAGTGCATTAGATAAAACCTCATGGCCTAAGCTCCTGTAACTGAAACCTGAAGTTCATAGATATGTAGTAACAAATAGGGCAAGAGTTATCTGCTTTAACAATGGAAAATAACTATGAAAAATATTAGTTGGCACCAGTGTCCACTAAGTAGTGTTATTCATTGAAAGTCATGTTTTTTTTAAAATGAATCTCTGGATATACAAGGTAACTGCCAAAATAAAGGAAACACCTACATACATTGTCTTAATAGGGTGTTGGTCCACCACGAGCCAGAACAGTTTCAAAACACCTTGGCATAGATTCTACAAGTGTCTGGAACTTTTTTCCACAAGAAATTCAATCATTTGGTTTTGTTGATGGTAGTGGAAAACGCTGTCTCAGGAGGCACTCCAGAATCTCCCATAAGTGTTCAATTGGGTTGTGATCTGGTTAACTGAGATGGTCATGGGATATGGCTTATATATTTTTCATGCGCATCAAACCATCAAACCACCACTTGTGCCATGTGGATGGGGGCATTGTCATGGTAGCCAAAATAATGTCCTACCCAGCATTTTTATAAGCATAATATCATTTTAATTGCTTAACTAACTTAGGAACCACACCTGTGTGGAAGCACCTAATTTCAATATACTTTGTATCCCTCATTTACTCAAGTTTTACCATTATTTTGGCAGTTACCATGACATCTTAACCATATGGCTCAAATACTTACGGTTTATTGTTATGGAACGGAACGTGCACTACGTATAGGTACATCAATTGAGTTATGATGGTGCTGTAAATTATCTCTCGGCTACGTGTTCTTTTCTGAAACATATACTCCCACGTGTTGTTTTTCTTCTACCGTCTTTTCAGTGTAATCACTCTTTTCCCCATTTACCGCATTTCATTCAAACATTCAAAGTCAGATGTGAGCTACATGTCAACTCTACTAAGAAAGACACTGCTCTCAATGTGTGATGATCCCTTCAAAAGCTAGGCTAGCTTTTCATTGCATATGTTGTGTCTTACCTTAAGGTTGACATTGAATTATGGCTTCATCTTTTATGGAATTAAACTATAGCACTTTTCCAAAGAGCAAAGACGCAAGACAGAGAGACAAATGTCAGCTAGCCTATCAGAGAGAACAGAAGGAGGTATTATTTTGACATAATTTGTCTTACACCATATGGTTTTCATCAATATCATGACAGATTTAGCATTGATTAAGAGGTATGACATTACCATCAGAGGGGAGAAGAGCATTTGAATAAAAGTCAAGGAAAATAGTTTTGATTGACAACGAAGGAAGCACATTGTGTGGGTGACTTAGCAAAGTGAGATGCAATATGGGTACTCAATCAAGCTATGTAATTAGTGTTTAAATACAGTAGGCATTTGTTGACTAATTCTACTATATTGTTATTGTATTTCTAGGGACTTTTAACAACCCATAACACAACATTTTAAGACATCATTGGGAGTCCTTGTCATCTCCAAATTACTTAGGAAATTGTTACAAAGAGATGAGTACTCTGCTAAAGCAATCATATTTTGACTCTTTTTGTGAAAACGAATCCTTTTAAGTGTGCACTCCACCTCTCTGTCTAAGATGTTATTACTGAGAGAGGGGATGAGAAGCAGCTGTATAAACCTCTTAAACTGGCCAATTTGAAGGGTTCAGGGTGGGAAATGCTATAGTAGGTGGCTTTGGAAGACACACAAAATAATAACCATAACAGGGGAAGTGGTGGAAGGGCAGGAGAAGAGGACGTTGAGATCAGATGAGCCTGTTTCATTTAACATAATGAACCACGCTAGAACTCAATGCCATCGTCTAAATGGTCTTACATTTCTGCGACTGCTGCTGTCGATGATTCAAATACCCTGCAACAAGCCATATTTATGTCTAAAAGAGAATTATAACAATGCCTGTTAAAGTATTATGGATCTTTCCCTGGTCTCTTTATATTTGCAAGTAACATTCATGCCAAGCAAACGGTTATCAATATTTTGCTTAAAAATCACTTACCAATGCGCAACTCTCTATTTCTGACTTTCCGGCTTTGGTTCCTTCAATAGCCTTAGAGTGCTTTGTCTACAATACATCAAGTTGTTTTTCAATGGTGCTCAGTATACATAATATTGTCTGATGACAAATGATTGTGATTTTCTACATTTGTACATTTTTATTTAGCAGACACTCTTATCCAGAGCGACTTAGTGGTGAGTGGATACAGTCAGTAGTGAGTGGATACATTTTCACACTTTTTTCCGTACTGATCCCCTGTGGGAATCAAACACACAACGTTGCTCTACCAACTGAGCCACACGGGACCGTCTCCTTAAGTATTTCTCCAGTGGCCATGATATTTCAGTTTACTAAACCCACAGCAGCTATGCACCATTAGCACTGTAATGTAACGAGGCCTCATAGGTTTCCATGTTCTTTGCTCTTTATTTATTGACATGCTTTCATTTCCTCAAAGCACTGTCTTGACATATCACTGGTTCTGTTTTGATACGATTACTGACTGCCCCATTAAGACCCACATGGTTTATCGAAAACCTTGTATATGACACAACACACTGGTGTCAACCTGACTCCTCAGAGAGAGGAAATAGCTAAAATGTCCAATAACCAGCATGTTTGATTGCATTGCACTTTTAGTGTCATGACACAACCCAATGTTTTGTTATGGTTTCAGTTCACTGTCAGAAGTGTGACTTTTTTGAGTTGTGCATTTAGTGTAGCCTATATTCTTATCACACAAAAGCGAACTGCAGACATGAGAGAAACTGTTGCCATGCCAATTGAATCCAATATGCCTTCATTTCAAGGAATTAACATATACTGTATCAGAGTAATGGGAAAAGCTAATCTTGTCTGGTGTATATTTCCCTGCACTCCAAGGATAATTATCAAGTATTCCTGCAGTACATCTGAAATATATTATGAAATAAAAGAGAACAAGCGATAGACTAAAAGCGTATTAATTAACAGACTATCGACTGAGGTGCAATAAAGTGAGTTCTAGCTTTGGGTTGATAAGGATGAATCTGGTTCCCATATGTGAAATTCTAATTAATTTCCTTGCATAATTCAGATCTCATTTGGAACGTTGCTGAATGGCCGCTGTTCCACCTCGCTAATTTGTTGCTAGCTTGTTAATTAAATGATTCAGTCCATATTCAAGCAAGTTGGCTATGTGATCCCAATGCCTCTCTGCCCATTGCCGAGTGCACTTTTTAAAGCATCAGTTAGAGTCAACTTGGTTGCTATTGCTATACATGAAAAGGTAGCATGTTGTTGTCAAACTGTTTGACTTTTCTTTATTCATGTTTATAGGAGTGTATTGGTTTTTGAGAACTGCAGTTTATTCCTCCAAAGTGAGTGATAACTTTACCGATTCACACATAATCTTGTACATTGCCTCCTGTATTGTGCCTCATCGTGATATATGGATTGATATTAAACTGCTCTATAACAGAGCCATCTTGGTCCTACTCAATATGTTCCTGTCTTCGTTTGGACAGCAATGAGTTTGATAGAGATTCATGTTGTGTTTTAATAGGAATTAAAGGTCTTGTCTGTCTTAGATTATGAATGAAATAAATCCTTGTTTATTACCAACAGATCTTAAACATAATTTAACGATTGTTATCCCCAACAAAGCTGATTGGTCCCCTTAAAAGATAACTAACCGTTTGAGCTTCAATTGTAAATCGATTCTAAGCATGCCCTTTAAGGCGCTGAAAAGGTGGCAGTCATTTTGATGATTAAAAAATAACAACTCAATTTGTTCAAAGGTTACGGTGGCCGTTTCAACTGCTGCTCATGCTGGAAGCTAATTATCCTCCTACTCTCTAGGAAGTAGGCTGCTATTTGGTTTCTGCTTTTTGTTGGCACCAACACAAGGTACCAGTGATCAAATGCAATCACTAGGTAGAACAATTAATAGAAGAGCTATACAATCCACGTGTTCCCAGCAATAACTATATGTTTTTAATTTAGCAAAGAAAGGCTACAAATCTCTGTCAAGGCTTTTCGCTTTCAATGTATTTTTTTTCGCTCCAGTTTGGGCGTTATGATGCAATCAACGTGCAACTGTGTGTGTGTGTGTGTGTGTGTGTGTGTGTGTGTGTGTGTGTGTGTGTGTGTGTGTGTGTGTGTGTGTGTGTGTGTGTGTGTGTGTGTGTGTGTGTGTGTGTGTGAATGTTTATGTATGCATTTGATAAATAATCAATTTTCGTCATATAATCATCATGCTCCATACCCCAGTAGGGTATATACTCTGATAGCATAGAGAGATGATGATTAAAATTACAAAAATGGGTCGTTCCATTTCATTTCAGCAAGCCATGACACCCACCATCTCAGATTGTTCTGAAATTGTTTCTGCAGTTAGAAACATAAAATATTAGCATTCCTTTAACATTGTTTTGTCTAAATATAATTAGATCTCTGAGAAATTAAGCTAATTGACTGCACCCAATTTTTTTTATTTTTTTTAAGTGTATTTATATAATATCCAATAAATATAGAACCTAAAATCAGATTTGAACCAAACCCCCGGCAAACCCACCCCAACAGTATCAGTATCAGGTCTCTATGTCTGACAAATAAACTCAGCAAAAAAAGAAACGTCCGCTCACTGTCAACTGCGTTTATTTTCAGCAAACTTAACATGTGTAAATATTTGTAAGAACACAACAAGATTCAACAACTGAGACATAAGCTGAACAAGTTCCCCAGATATGTGACTAACAGAAATTGAATAATGTGTCCCTGAACAAAGGGGAGGGGGGGTCAAAATCAAAAGTAACAGTCAGTATCTGGTGTGGCCACCAGCTGCATTAAGTATTGCAGTGCGTCTCCTCCTCATGGACTGCACCAGATTTGCCAGTTCTTGCTGTGAAATGTTACCCCACTCTTCCACCAAGGCACCTGCAAGTTCCTGCACATTTCTGTGGGGAATGGCCCTAGCCCTCACCCTCCGATCCAACAGGTCCCAGATGTGCTCAATGGGATTGAGATCCGGCTCTTCGCTGGCCATGGCAGAACACTGACATTCCTGTCTTGTAGGAAATCACGCACAGAACGAGCGGTATGGCTGGTGGCATTGTCATGCTGGAGGGTCATGTCAGGATGAGCCTGCAGGAAGGGTACCACATGAGGGAGGAGGATGTCTTCCTTGTAACGCACAGCGTTGAGATTGCCTGCAATGACAACAAGATCAGTCCGATGATTCTGTGACACACCGCCCCAGACCATGACGGACCCTCCACCTCCAAACCGATCCCGCTCCAGATTACAGGCCTCGGTGTAATGCTCATTCCTTCAACGATAAATGCGAATCCGACCATCACTCCTGGTGAGACAAAACTGCGACTCGTCAGTGAAGAGAACTTTTTTCCAGTCCTGTCTGGTCCAGCAACGGTGGGTTTGTGCCCATAGGCAACGTTGTTGCCGGTGATGTCTGATGAGGACCTGCCTTCCAACTGACCTACAAGCCCTCAGTCCAGCCTCTCTCAGCCTATTGCAGACAGTCTGAGCACTGATGGAGGGATTGTGCATTCCTGGTGTAACTTGGGCAGTTGTTGTTGCCATCCTGTACCTGTCCCACAGGTGTGATGTTCGGATGTACCAATCCTGTGCAGGTGTTGTACACGTGGTCTGCCACTGCGAGGACGATCAGCTCTCTGTCCTGTCTCCCTGTAGCGCTGTCTTAGGCGTCTCACAGTACGGACATTGCAATTTATTGCCCTGGCCACATCTGCAGTCCTCATGCCTCCTTGCTGCATGCCTAAGGCATGTTCATTAATTGTTTATGGTTAATTGAACAAGCATGGGAAACAATGTTTAAACCCTTTACAATGAAGATCTGTGAAGTTATTTGGATTTTTCTAATTATCTTTGAAAGACAGGGTCCTGAAAAAGGAGTTTAGTATTGAGCTGCAGCTTGGAGTAATGTTTATTCATGTTATGTATGTATTCTCAGTGAATTTAGTTTTGTTTTTTACATGTTCAGAAAAATTCTCATTTTTGTGTCATTTCTAAAACCATGGGCATTAATATGGACATGGTCCGCCCCTTTGCTGCTTAAACAAGCTCCACTGTTCTGGGAAGGCTTTCTGCTAGATGTTGTAACATTGCTGCGAGAACTTGCTTCCATTCAGCCACAAGAATATTAGTGAGGTTGGGCGCTGATATTGGGCGATTAGGCCTGGCTCGCAGTTGGCTTTCCAATTCATCCCAAAAGTATTCGATGGGGTTGAGGTCAGGGCTCTGTGCAGGCCAGTCAAGTTCTTCCACACTGATCTCGACAAACCATCTCTGTATGGACCTCGCTTTGTGCACAGAGGCATTGTCATGCTGAAACAGGAAAGGGTCTTCCCCAAACTGTTGCCACAAAGTTGGAAGCACAGAATTGTCTACAATGTAATTGTATGCTGTAGCTTTAAGATTTTCCTTCACTGGAACTAAGGGGGCTAGCCCGAACTAAGGGTCTTAACCCGAACCATGAAAAACAGCCCCAGACCATTATACCTCCTCCACCAAACTTTACAGTTGGCACTATGCATTGGGGCAGGTAGCGTTCTCCTTGCTTCTACTAAACCCAGACTCGTCCATCAGACTGCCAGATGGTCCAAACCTGGTTGTATCAGGATGTAGGCTGGGACATAAACCTAACAACTTCAATTACACATTTATTTGAACAGGGGAATAAAACATCACCAAATTCACTGAGAATATATTACATAGGATGAAACAATACTTCGAGCCAGAGATCCATACTACTTGTCTGACATAGAGAACTAATTATATATACTGGTTGTTGTGTTGGGGTGGTGTGGGTGGCTGTTGACAATTTCTTTGGACTAACTCATGGTTAGAAAAGAGTTTGGTCCAAATTGGATATTAGGTACTATATTTATTGAATATTATGTGAATCCTATATACTAAAATGGCCAATTTGGGTGCAATAAATTACCTTAATTTCTCTTAGATCAAATTATATTTCAACAAAATAATGTTGCAGGAATGCTAGTCTCATCTGTTTCTAACAATATAAAAAAATGTCAGAATAATCTGAGATGGTGGGTGTCAAAATCCTCTTTCTTGTTCTTTTTGAGGTGGAATGACCCAAATTAAATGTTTATTTTTCCTGGTCTGTCTGTGAGGACAGAGTCCGCTGTGAATGAAATATAAATGAAGCAGGACTAATAAGATTGTTTCCCAGACTACCCCACATGGAGCCCCGGGGCATATGTTTGGACCAGTGGGCAATCTTATTAAAAGTTTCCACAGACTCTGCTCCCTCTCTCTCTTCCCTCCACTGTCAGCATTCAAACTGACTTCCAACAAACTCCCTAGCACAGTGTTGATTTGCAAAGAGGATGGACACCAGCATTGATGTGAGTAATGCTGTCCCTCACAGCTCATTGAAATGCAGATACAACTATATCAAAGGCCTGGAGAGCTGTGTTCAACCTGTGATGTCAAAACTTAAAAGAGAGGGAAGGAGGAAAGATAGAAAGTATCACGGCCATCTTGTTCAATTTCCTCCCATCCTGAGTCTGGACTTTGAGCCATAAATCTCCAGCTAGGAGGCTGTTAGTTACCCCACCACTCATTTGTACTTCCAGGAAATGGAAATGGTCTATTAATTGGTATTCTGAATTAAAGCTGGTGGCGAAAGCTCCCTGCCTGTGCCTACATGATTAATGCAAATATGTGCCAACGATAAAAACTTCCCTCGCACAGCATGTCTCAGCGGTCAGAGTTGTGGTGGTATTTTCTCTTTGACTCTTTTAGGTCTGCTTTACAACACCCCATGTCAAAAAGGAGTGACATACAATGGTGTTGCCAGCCACGCTTGGGCTTGAATTCCATTAAGTGACTAATTTCCTTACCCTGTCTCAAACTCAGCCAAGCATTATGGAAATATATTCCCCATGAAGTCTATGTTTTGAAGTCACCGCTCATGTTTTTTCTTTGCCTTTTTTTCCTGTAAGCGAGGGAAATGGGGGTTCTCGTTTAAATTGCTGTGTATAGGAAGATTACTGGAAGCATATGCTTGTAAAGCGAGCAAGGGACTCAGCTTGTTCTCTACAGCAGGCCTACACAAATATATGTGTGAAATGAATAGTCCTGCATCAATGCCCCCCCCCCCCCCCCCCGCTCACTCAATGCACAGATAATCTGAGAGATACAAATAGTATGTGGAACCATCACTGTAACTGCATTTCCATTACTACATGTTTAGCTGATATTGCACATAAACTCACCATAGAATAATGCTCCGTAAATTTTGTGCTGTTCTATCACAGTTTAAGGCTGAGTTAAGGCAGATTTTTCCCCTTCTGACAGACAGGCATGAGAACTAGCCTGCCTGGGGGTGTGAGTCGGTGGAGTGCCAACCCTGACACAGTCAAAGACTAAGCTAACCTTTAAATTGGCAAGGTTTGCCCCAAGGAAGCACGCATTGATCTGTGCAGAAGTGCACACACCTCCACACTCTTGATGTGCTCAATAGTCTTGCCGGGAGAAGTTCATGTGACTCTGTCAACTCTGGTTGTGTTGGTAAAACTTCAACGGTTACAGCTGAAGTATTCATCCGAGAGCTAAGAGGCTCAGTTAGTTCTGCTGCATTCATTGTAGCTACAGATACAGTGTCCATCTTCTTAATGGGTGTAGTCAAGGGAAGAGCAGATGGCATAATTTTATCATGACATCACTCTGTTCACTTTTCCCTTTGGGACATCTTTGGGAATGTTGTTTGGGATACAGTATGGCACTGATGCGTGATTGATTTCAGACCCATCTTATACTTTTATTCAGGCTGTCAAATTGAAATGATTTTTTGGAAATAATAGACAAGTCTTGGTTCGCTAGTTATGCATTGCTAAGCACTTTCCCCATTATATAACACCCCATTAGAATGTGGAGCACACTTTGAAAGTCAAGAATTAAATAATTTGTTCTGAGCAGGAAGTAAAAACTGTGTTCTGTTGCCCCTACTTAGTATGATATTGAAGAGATGTCTGGGGGAAAACATTGCCTCTTACCCCTCCCCATGAGCTCTGCCTTTTTCTTTATCCTCCTTATCACTGCTTGTCCCCACGGTCCTGCGTTCTGGAAAGATGCACATCACAACTTTTCCTGCCCCGCTGAACAGCTCTGCTCATTAATCTACATTTCAATGCGTTATAATTTCCTGCAAATGCCTTTTCATAATTCACACCTCATTTCGCACACACTGGTGGTTAAGCGGGGGGATCGAGCCTTGTCATTTATAGTACGGGGGGAACCCTCTTTAGGGGACACACATGGCACACCACAGAGACAGTCTGCGTGAAGTGTTTACATTAAGTCCTCTCCATGTCACTGGAATTACATCAAACCCGCACTGTCTTAAAATAGCATTGCTCCTGATTCAAGAAAATGTGTTTGAAACAAAAAATAACTAGTATTTTGACCCAGAGTTTTTGGTAACCTGCAAACCTTGATCGAATTCCACCCAAATTCATGCTCCAAGGCAAACATATTTTTATTCTGGGTGATGTCCTTAATATTAACTCAGGTCATGGATCTCACTGGGCTCAAAGGGCAGGGATAAGGCTTTAGGCCGACTTTTAAAGTTTTTCACATTGAAGTGTATTGTCAGAGTCGATCATTGTGCTGTATAGTGGTCATGACTCCTTCGGCCATAACAAAATGCTTATTATTTTGCTTGGCTTAGTAGTGTAGTCCTCGAAAAACACACATTTTCCAGCTATTTCTAATAAAATAAGATACTGCATTATCACCACAGGACTTTGTATTATCCTGAATGTCTGTATTTTGAAAAAGGAAGGCCACACACATCATTTAACCTCCCTGATCCCTGAAATAAAAAAAGGATGCATCGCAATAGCATGTAAACACATTGATTAATCAAGGGTCGCCACACAGTAAGAATGACAATTGAATCAGTGCTTTTGTTTGATATCATAATCACAGTATAATCAAGGAGTCAAGGCAGATCTTTCATCCCCTGCTGGGCTGTGTTTTATGTGTTCACTGATAATATCGTGTCAGGGTAAAAAAAAAAGAAGAGAAGCAATTCAATTTGGCTCAGTCACAGCCCGACTGCACATTAAAGCGATAGAAAAAGTATTAAATCCAGTGACTTTATTCCCAACTGGCAGAGCAGTGCTGGGTTAGATATCCTGCGAAAGATTGCTGTTTCAATTTCATTCCCCTCTAATAGTTTAATGAATGCGGGAGCAACATTATTGTACTTAGAACCCTGATATTATCTCCTATCTGTTGGGACTAGATGAAGATGGAGGGAGAATAACAAAGCATCCTTTATTGAATTGAGCTCTAGCCACAATTTCTCCCTTCTTGTCCTATAGCTCTCTGTTCTGCGGGTGTGTGTTCACGCGTGTGTCTTTCTGCGTGAGCATGCGCGCGTGTGTGTGTGTGTGTGTGTGTGTGAGGCATTGCTACTTGACCATCTGGCATTACACATGGACAGTTGTGGACAAATCCAATGAATATTTAATTCCAGAAAAAGGCTTAGCAGTTTTTGAGAAACCTGACGACACCAAGAGATGAAATATACCAAAACAAGACAGTACAGTCTAAATCCCTGTAGTCATCACTGCCTTTGGTAGACACCGTTCCTTAGCTAAATACAGCTGTGTCATTTCACTATGAAATTAAGCATTGCAGAAATTAAAATAGACAACAAAACAGCTGGAAGAGACTTCACGTCCCTCTGAGGGGATCGTTTCTCATCCGTTTTTTGGCACTCTTGGCACTCTCCTATGGATTTCCATGGGCATACATCTCTTTCACCTCCAAATCTGATCAAGCTGTCAAATAAATACACATTTTGATGTCTATCATCAGACAATATGATTCACCCTGTTAGTACCCTTACAATAAAGAAGTGTGTGTCCTGTATTGTTCTCAAAGTATAGTCTACCTGGTTTCTGTTACTTAAACATCCTAGTACATCGCCATTCATTATCAACCCACTAGTTATCTCCTGTATTTCCTCTATCTTGCCCTATCATTGCTAATTCCCTGGTGTTTCCACCAAGCTCCTTTCTCACCATATGGTATATGGTGACATATGGGGGTCAACAACAGCTATCACCTTCCTGACCATTACTTCATATGCTGGGTGCTAAGATGTAACTTAAAAAATAAAGCATTTTAATGTGTCTGTCATCCTAGGCCCCAGTCATTAAGAAAAAGGATCTTAGTAAATTGCACAGAGCCTGATTAAAACTTGGGGTGTTGAAAGATGATTAGAAAAAAATGAATGGCTTACAGTCACGTGATGTGGTGTATTGGGCCTCGGAGGCGTGTGTGTGTGTGTTCTCTAAGTTCCCATATTTATCCCCTTTGGCCTCATGATAGATCAGGATATAGCGCTGTGCCGTCATTTATGGAGCAGCCATTGGGCGTTTACTGTTGCCGTTTAGGAATGCTGGGTAATTGTTTTGCCATGTTTTATTTGTTTTCTTAAACTGCCTCATTTTATTTGTTTTCTTAATCTGCCTCATCGACACCGTGTCTATTGCCCATACTCCAATGCTGATCAATATCGCAGCCTGACAGGCTCGTATAACAGCACTTCTAAGGCTCTCCAGTGTGAGTGAGTCAGCTCTCCCTCTACCCTCTTCTATCCTCCCCTCCAACACTTCTCCTCCTCCTCACCCATCTCTTTCTACACCATCTGAGTGCTTCATTTCTTGTCCCCCCCCTTCTCCACTCTGCATCGCCATACAGTGCACGGGAGTCACAGATGAGACCCGGTATCGATTAGCTGAGCAGCAGTGCACGGGTGCGTGTAATCCTCTATAGGAATGTTATGGACGGAACCGTGGTAAGATAAGGTCTGATTGTATCCCTATAGAACCTGTAGTGAAGTTGAGGTGCTGTTCGATCTTAGTGAGGAGCAATTTTGTTATTATTTTTTATTTTATTTTTATTTTTCACCTTTATTTAACCAGGTAGGCTAGTTGAGAACAAGTTCTCATTTGCAACTGCGACCTGGCCAAGATAAAGCATAGCAATTCGACACATACAACAACACAGAGTTACACATGGAATAAACAAAACATACAGTCAATAATACAGTAGAACAAAAGACAACAAAAAGTCTATATACAGTGAGTGCAAATGAGGTAAGTTAAGGCAATAAATAGGCCATGGTGGCAAAGTAATTACAATATAGTAATTAAACACTGTAATGGTAGATGTGCAGAAGATGAATGTGCAAGTAGAGATACTGGGGTGCAAAGGAGCAAGATAAATAAATAAATAAATACAGTATGGGGATGGGTAGGTAGATAGATGGGCTGTTTACAGATGGGCTATGTACAGGTGCAGTGATCTGTGAGCTGCTCTGACAGCTGGTGCTTAAAGCTAGTGAGGGAGATATGAGTCTCCAGCTTCAGAGATTTTTGCAGTTCGTTCTAGTCATTGGCAGCAGAGATCTGGAAGGAAAGACGACCAAAGGAGGAATTGGCTTTTGGAGTGACCAGTGAGATATACCTGCTGGAGCACGTGCTACGAGTGGGTGCTGCTAAGGTGACCAGTGAGCTGAGATAAGGTGGGGCTTTACCTAGCAGAGACTTGTAGATAACCTGTAGCCAGTGGGTTTGGCAACGAGTATGAAACGAGGGCCAACCAACGAGAGCGTACAGGTCGCAATGGTGGGTAGTGTATGGGGCTTTGGTGACAAAACGGATGGCACTGTGATAGACTGCATCCAGTTTGTTGAGTAGAGTGTTGGAGGCTATTTTATAGATGACATCACCGAAGTCGAGGATCGGTAGGATGGTCAGTTTTACGAGGGTATGTTTGGCAGCATGAGTGAAGGATGCTTTGTTGCGTTACAGCAAGCCAATTCTAGATTTAATTTTGGATTGGAGATGCTTAATGTGAGTCTGGAAGGAGAGTTTACAGTCTAACCAGACACCTAGGTATTTGTAGTTGTCCACGTATTCTAAGTCAGAGCCATCCAGAGTAGTGATGCTGGACGGGCGAGCAGGTGCAGGCAGTGATCGATTGAATAGCATGCATTTAGTTTTACTTGCATTTAAGAGCAGTGGGAGGCCACGGAAGGAGAGTTGTATGGCATTGAAGCTCGTCTGGAGGTTAGTTAACACAGTGTCCAAAGAGGGGCCAGAAGTATACAGAATGGTGTCGTCTGCGTAGAGGTGGATCAGAGAATCACCAGCAGCAAGAGCAACATCATTGATGTATACAGAGAAGAGAGTCGGCCCGAGAATTGAACCCTGTGGCACACCCATAGAGACTGCCAAAGGTCCGGACAACAGGCCCTACGATTTGACACACTGAACTCTATCAGAGAAGTAGTTGGTAAACAAGGCGAGGCAATCATTTGAGAAACCAAGGCTGTCGAGTCTGCCAATAAGAATGTGGTGATTGACAGAGTCGAAAGCCTTGGACAGGTCGATGAATACGGCTGCACAGTAATGTCTCTTATCGATGGCGGTTATGATGTCGTTTAGGACCTTGAGCGTGGCTGAGGTGCACCCATGACCAGTTCTGAAACCAGATTGCATAGCGGAGAAGGTACGGTGGGATTCTAAATGGTCGGTAATCGGTTTGTTAACTTGGCTTTCGAAGACCTTAGAATGACAGAGTAGGGTAGATATAGGTCTGTAGCAGTTTGGGTCTAGAGTGTCACCCCCTTTGAAGAGGGGGATGACCGCGGCAGCTTTCCAATCTTTGGGAATCTCAGACGATACGAAAGAGACGTGGAACAGGCTAGATAATAAGATCCTGGTGGCATGGAAATGATAGATTCTGATCAGACCCATGTGCCAATGAGAAGATGAAGAAGCCTGCATGATGTTATGAGCAATATATTACTGTATAGACGCCATAACGACAAGTTCTAACAGTCAAGTTCCAGAATGATACTGTGAATGACAGACACCCATGGGAGCAGTACAGTATTGATTGGTTTAGCTGCATTGGACTGTGGTGTGTGTGTGTGATGTCACAGGGTTAATGTTAGCCTGATACAGTATGAACTCATTGCCCTTGCACACCAGGATTCAGTGCACTTTTCCAACAAACCCGGAGGATGTGTTTATCAGCCTTGGATCTTATCAGTCTACAGTCTTCTTATCACAGGAACACACCATAGCTACTTTATCTGCAATACAGTTATACTGCTACACTAAATGTCTCTTTAGCATGGCCTTATTGCAGATAGCTGTGAGCAATCATCACAAGGCTTTCGACATAAAAGGGGCTTTGAGAAAGATTAAGCACACTTCCTGAAATAGGTAGTTCAAAAATATCTCACTCCCTGAAATTGACCAATTTCAATGAGATACATGTCATTTTAAGGCTCTATATTAAACTCTACACTACTCTATACTGAAATCATACAATATGTAAAATGCCTCTTTTTATCAGAGCTGGCCATATAGCCTAGGCCTATGGTATCTCCTCCCATGTTCAGTCTTTCGGCCACTTAGCAGCCATGAGATGTCAGTGAAAGGGTGATGTCACACTCTGAATGCTATCCCACAATTCCCAGGGGTGACACTCCACTCTGGCCTCCCAGACATCTAGCCATCCATCAGGATCGAATTATCTGTCAGCTGGTATTATGTTTGACATCAACATCACTCTGCTGTTATTATGGCTGCCCATCATCCAAATAAGATAAACCCCAGATATGTCCCAACAACAATAACATCCGCCACTACAATCGCAGAGCAGAGATATTACTGGGTTGTTTAGATTTTCATCAAATAAGAGGTATTTGGGGTGTTTGCATGCACTAATACAAATGTCCATGCATATTCAGTGTGTTTTTTAAGATTTGAAAAGGGGTTTTATTTGTGAGTGTGTACAGTAGGTGTTGCATCAGATTTGGTTTTGGATTACATAAAACGATGGTGGTCCTGTCAAAATCACATAAAATAGCAGACAACCTATTGTTCTGTCCCTTTTTGTTGTGTAATCACACCATGAATGTAGGCCTACACTAAACAGGTGCAATTGGCAGTGGGTTAAAACATGCAAGAAATGACTGCTACGTTTAGGACAAACCTACTTCTGAAAGCTTGTCAGCAGTTGGATTGTGCAGTCATCTAATTACTAAAATGTCAGAGACTGTCTGGTAGTACCGCTGTGTGATAGCAGCACTGTCAGGTTATCACAGTACTAACTCCCTAAACTCTGCTCTGCTCTAGCAGAGCTTTCAAATCACTCTACTAATCTGGAGTAAACACACACCATATAGGCCTCAAGTCATTTTAAATAAGTCACTTTTTATCAGGCCAATTTTGGGGGATTATATCTAAGTACTACCATTTGCTGATTTGAATGGTATTTTGAAGTGGTGTATGCACTTATGCTGCACTCTTGTGCTGTATGCAATATTCCTTATCCAAGTGAGAGTCTCTATAATTGACTTGCAGTTTATCCATGTGGTTGAGATTAATTTGGAGAGCTCTGTTCTGATTGCTTTCCCTGATTAGCCAATCAACACTTCATCAAATCCCCACTGACTCTTGAGGGGAACCCTGGGAGATGGAGTTCTTCATCACTTTCCTAATTTTTGTTAATTAAAGCAGACCATCTCGCTGTCTGTCTCCTGGTAATTGCTGGGTCCTGATCTGAATAAATACACTACATGACCAAAAGTATGTGGACACCTGCTTGTCGAACATCTTATTCCAAAATCATGGGCATTAATATGGTGTTGGTCCCTTCTCTGCTGCTATAATAGCCTCCACTCTTCTGGGAAGGCTTTCCACTAGATGTTGGAACATTTCTGCAGGGACTTGCTTCCATTCAGCCATGAGCATTAGTGAGGTCGGGCACTGATGTTGGGCGATTAGGCCTGGCTCGCAGTCGGCATTCCAATTGATCCCAAAGGTGTTTGATGGGGTTGAGGTCAGGGCTCTGTGCAAGCGTTAAGATTTCCCTTCACTGGAACTAAGGGGCCCGAACCATGAAAAACAGCCCCAGAACATTAGTCCTCCTCCACCAAACTTTACAGTTGGCACTATTCATTGGGGCAGGTAGCATTTATCTGGCATCCGCCAAACCCAGATTTGTCTGTGGGACTGCCAGATGGTGAAGCGTGATTCATCACTACAGAGAACGCATTTCCACTGCTCCAGAGTCCAATGGCGGCGAGCTTTACACCACTCCAGCCGATGCTTGGCATTGCTCATGGTGATCTTAAGCTTGTGTGTGGCTGCTCAGCCATGGAAACCCATTTCTACCGATGAGCAGATATTGTGCTGGCGACGCTTCCAGAGGCAGTTTGGAACTCGGAAGTGAGTATTGCAACTGAGGACAGACAATTTTTACACGCTACGCGCTTCAGCACTTGGGGTCCCGTTCTGTGAGCTTGTGTTGACTACCATTTCGCGGCTGAGCCATTGTTGCTCCTAGACATTTCCACTTCACAATAACAGCACTTACAGTTGACCAGGGCAGCTCTATCAGTGCAGAAATGTGACGAACTGACTTGTTGGAAAGGTGGCATCCTATGACGATGCCACGTTCAAAGTCACTGAGCTCTTCAGTAAGGCCATTCTACTGTCTATGTTTGTCTATGGAGATTGTATGGCGGTGTCCTCAATTTTATACACCTGTCAGCAAAGGGTGTTGCTGAAATAGCAGAATCCACTAATTTGAAGGGGTGTTCACATACTTTTATATTTACAGTGTATGTTGACCTCTCTCTCTCTCTCTCTCTCTCTCGCTCTCTCTCGCTCTCTCTCGCTCTCTCTCTCGCTCTCTCTCTCGCGCTCTCTTGCTCTCTCTCTCGCGCTCTCTCGCTCTCTCTCGCGCTCTCTCCCTCTCCCTCTCTCCCTCTCTCCCTCTCCCTCTCTCCCTCTCTCTGTTTCTCTCTCTCTCCCTCTCTTTCTCTCTCCCTCTCTCTCTGTTTCTCTCCCTCTCCTGTGCATCTCTCTTGCCCCTCCAGTGTCCCGACGGGCTTCGGCCGATGAAGGATGGCTCGGGTTGCTATGACTACTCAAAGGGCACGGACTGCACGGACGGCTTCAATGGGGGCTGTGAGCAGCTGTGTCTCCAACAGCTGGTGCCCCTACCAGACAACCCCAGCTCCAGCAACATCCTCATGTTCTGTGGGTGAGTCAGCCAGTGGCAGGACACATACAGCATCAGGGAAGAAGCCCCTTTAAAATGTCTTCTTTCCTGGGCAACCTGGGTCCAACAATATGTTCTGGGTGAGAATTAGGCCATTGTTGATAACACAAATAGAGCATAAGAGCAGCTCTTTGCAATAGGTTGTCTAAATCAGCTGCTATTGAACTCTAAGATGGTAGAAAGACAGCTATAGCCTTTCACTGAAATGGATGGGCAAAAAATACTGTTAGAAACAACTGTGAGAGTGATCCTCATTTATACATGTGAACTGTGAGATTGATTCTCATGTTCACCTCTTAACTGGCAGTTTATGAATGGTCTACAGTATAGAACGTTGATATGGAATTCTACTGTAGGCTACTTCACGAGTCTGCCAGTGTGTCTATGTTCGTTTCATTAGCATTAAGTAAATGTGTGCTTTGTGGATCACAGCCATTTCTGAAGTAGACAACGCTTAATGTGCAAATCCAACCACAGTCTTCCTTTAACGCAGACAAGTCTGGGTTTAAATGTTTGATGTGCTTACACAATGGCTTTCATTTGAAATATTAGACAGCTAACAATACATACTTCTGCAATCTGTTAGTTCTTTGAGCTCGGTACCGGTTCTCTACTGGGAAATTAGGATATTTTGTGTGTGCGTGAGTAGAGTCCATAATACTAATATCTCTGCCTCTGCATTATGTGCTTGTTACACATAAACCACACTCCCCAACCCAGGTGTGTGCAGGAGTACAAGCTGGGGGCCGACGGTCGCTCCTGTCTCCTCCAGACAGAGAACTGTGAGGGGCCAAAGTGCCAGAGGCAGGACATTCGTTTCAATGACACCCTGTTTGGGGAGATGCTGCATGGCTACAACAACAAGAGCCAGCAAGTCAACCTGGGACAGGTCTTCCAGATGACCTTCCGGTAAGTTCTCCCCCAGAGGAGGATATGTCATCCATATTACTGTTGTGTACCTGTGGTACCTTCACAGGGGATGTTATCCAAGCCATATCACTTTGTGACATCTGGCTTTGGCTTGTCGCTTTTTGGATACAGCTAGGGGGCAGGAACTTTCCTAAAAATGTTGTGGCACCTGTAGTGGTATTGGGTTGACTCTTGGTGGCATGTTGCTTTGACTATTTTGACCTGTACTTTACACCACTTGGTTTTTAGACAGGGTGGCATGACAGCGATAACGAATTAGGCTAAAGCAGAAACAGGCTGGTGCCCAGACTTTTTTGCTGGTTAAGTAACTCTATGGACCCTTTGTGTAAGTTTTGTCCTCTTTTGTATGGTTGAAGTCAGCATATAAACTACCAAAAACAATGCATCCAAGTTGGATCCTTGGGACATTTGTTCTCATCAGTCCCACTACACAATAAGAATCCCAATGAGATCTTGGCGGTTCGAATTCACAGGATGTATTCCAGAGAGAAATTTCAGAATAAGTGTCAACATGAGTAAAAGCAGTGTTTTCTTTTATCAGTACTGGTGAGTGAGATATCTACACGGTGGACAATCTTATTTGCAGCTCTAACACAGCACAGCGATGAAGTTTCTCCATTAGAGGATGAGTGTTGAGACAGACAGCACTGTCAGCCCTCTCAAAGCCCCAGTGTCTGGCTGATAGCAAAGACAAATGTTAGCTGCAGGGGGACACTGCCATAATCAAAGACAACGAGGCAGGGACTGTCTGCCTGTCTGAAGCACACACACACCAACATGCACGCATACAGATGCACGTGCACACACTGTTGCTCACACACACACACGTGCGCGCACACACTTACACACACACATATACACACACTTACTCTTATTCACTGCTCTACCCATTCTCTGACTTGTAACAAGCCAAGAAAGTGCCTTTCAATCAAGCACTGTTGATGAGCGCTGTCCAGTGATGATAACAGGGATGATAATGCTAGTCTAAGCAGTCCAGAAGATTTGTTTCCGCCATCAGGTCAACCCAATCTGCTTCTCCTGACTCTCATCGATCTGACTGAATTGTTCTATGGATTATATGGCTGCTCTCATCTCTTCCAATTATGATCATAGGATAACCCACACAGTCTGAACAGCTTTCTCCCACTCTATAAATATTGTGTGTATGACTGTATTAGTCCAAGCAGAGGAGAGAGTCACCATTGACAAATGTCAAATCTTTTTTGTTCTGAATGACTGTGATCAAGGGGACTCTCTCCTAGATTAATTTCATAACAAACTAACTCAAAAGGGTAAACTAGGATGGCTGTTATTGTATATAATAAGTTATTATTCAAATGTCACAATAGCAAAGCCAAGCTGAGGTGTGAAAGTCCATAATTTTGTCCAGAGCCTATTGTTTGTTGCATGTAGCAGTATGTAGGTGTTGAAAAGTTATGACACAGTGTTCTTTTCATCCCAATTAACTCTTGGATAAATATGTGTTTTGTCTTAATAGTTTTCTGTCATGATGTTATTTTTTCCTTTAAAGCTGGAATCCTTAATGGTGAAACTGTTGCTGCAACCTAAATGTAAATCTGTCTCCATTTAGTACGATATGTTATGAATTGCAATTTCTTTTGTGGCTAACGTTAGCTAGGTGGCTAACGCTAACATTAGTTAGGTGGCTAGACTAGGGATTAGGGGTTAAGGTTAGGTTTAAAGTTAAGAGTTAGAATAAAAGTATGAAGGTTAGGGTTAGCAGTTGCAAAGTAGCTAAAAAGTAACAGGTAGTTGCAAAGTTACCAATTAGCTAAAATGCTAAAGTTGTCCGTGGTGAGATTTGAACACGCAACCTTTGGGTGGCTAGATGTGGGATGTTGCTATACGCCTACCCATCCACCCCGACCAACCTCCTGTGATGCGTGATGCTCCCCACCTCTGCTTCGTCAACAAAACCAAAACAATAACAACAGCCGTGGGGCGGACAGTGGCACTGGTTCCATCTTTAAAACTGCAATATGGAACTTTTTTTAAGTTCAAAAGCTGCAATAGGTCGCTAGTGGTCATCCAATGTGATGCAACAGTAACAATATTGTGCCTCTAGCCTGCCTGAGAACCGCTATATTCATTGGTTTTCATTTTCCCTGTCGGGTCAGATTTTCCCGCTAGATTTTATGCTGCTCATAATGAGCATTGTGGGTGACTTTAAAACAGTTAGAGTTTAATGGCTGTGATAGGAGAACACTGAGGATGGATCCACAACATTGTAGTTACTCCACAATGCTAACCTAATTGACAGAGTGAAAAAGAAAGCCTGTGCATCTTGTTTGCAATAAAGCACTAAAGTAACACTGTAAAAAATGTGGCAAAGCAATTAACCTTTTGTCCTGAATACCAAGTGTTAAGTTTGGGGCAAATCTAATATAACACATTACTGAGTAGCACTCTCCATATTTTCAAGCATAGTGGTGGCCGCATCGTGTTATGGGTATGCTTGTAATAGTTAAGGACTGGGGAGTTTTTCAGGATAAAACATTTCTAGAATGGAGCTAAGCACAGGCAAAATTCTAGAGGAAAAGCTGGTTCAGTCTGCTTTCCAGCAGACACTGAGAGATGAATTAGTCTTTCAGCAGGACAGTAACCTAAAACACAAGGCCAAATCTACATTGGAGTTGCTTGCCAATAAGACAGTAAAAGTTCCTGAGTGACCGAGTTACAGTTTGAACTTAAATCTGCTTGAAAATCTATGGCAAGACCTGAAAATGGTTGTCTAGCAATTATCAACAACCAATTTGACAGAGCTTGAAGAATTTTTTAAGAATAATGGGCAAATGTTGCACAATCCAGGTGTGGAAAATGTGATTCTAACACGCATTGACTCAGTGCGTTGAATAATTATCTGATCAAGATATATTAGTGTCTTATTTGTAGTAAATTGTTCTTCCACTTTGACATTACAGAGTATTTTGTGTAGATCGTTGTCAAAAACTGACAATTAAATCCATTTTAATCGCACTTAGTAGCACAACAAAATGTGTAAAAAGTCAAGGGGTGTGAATACCTTCTGAATGCACTGTAGCTAGGGCTGTGCCGGTCACAAAATTTCGGCAGCCGGTGATTGTCAAGCAACGACCTCCTTTTCCATGTGGGAAGAAATGGTGGACAGAGACTTGCTAGCTACGTTAGCTAGCTAGGTGGGATTTTCTACAAGGAATATGCCTCCTGAAAAAAAAAATATCTTCTCCCAAGTGGGTGTGACACCTACTCCAGTTGCCTGCTGCACTGCTGCTTGGATTCCACCTGGCAATCTATTCACCATCAGCCCTGGCCTGTCTCCCCCTGTCTGGTACAGATATCCTCGCCACACTCCCCCGTCTCTCCCGAGCTTTCACTTGCCTCCAGCACACACGCACTGTTGGAGCGAGTGACTCTGAACTTACAATGGCTAGCCCCAAGTTGTTATAATTTTTTATTGTGCTTTATGCTATTTGCCTCATGACTCCTGCGTGCTTTGTTGACTAAGAACTTGCTTGTTTACCCAACTGTGGGACAAACTATGTTTGTCAGCACTGGCCTGTACCCTAAATGCCCAAACTCTCTCCTGACCCCTTACACTAAGTCTGAATATGTCCTGCTAGGTGACCTAAACTGGGACATGCTTAAACCATTTGACCATGTCCTAAAACAATGGGACGCCCTAAATCTTTCTCAGATTATTACCAATCCCACAAGGTATGACTCCAAACACCCAGAAAAGGCTACTCTCCTTGATGTTATCCTCACAAATAATCCTGAAAGGTATGGTGTTTTCTGTAATGACCTTAGTGATCACTGTTTTACAGCCTGTGTTCGTAATGGCTGCTCAGTGAAACGACTTGTCCTGATTTGTAATAAACACTTGCTATAAATCTTTAATGACCTGGCCTCTGTAAATTTGTATAGAATCAGCTTGATCGCCTCTGTCGAAGAGCTTGGGCCTTCTTTTTTTATATTTTCAGTGGTATTGTTAACAAACAAGCCCCAGAAAATGAGAATTAAAAACAGGTTCAGCCCCTGGTTTGACCGTGATCTGGCAGCCCCTGGTTCGACCGTGATCTGGCAGAGTTACTCCACCTTAAGAATTTCATTTGGCGAAAATCTCGGCACATGCATACTCAGGCTGACTGGCTCTCTTTCAGGCAAATAAGAAATAAGTGCAGTCAGGCTATCCGGAAGGCAAAATTAGTTACTTTAAAGAGCAGTTCTCTCTCTGTGGGTCTAACCCCAAGAAGTTCTGGAAAACGGTTAAAGACCTGGAAAAATAAACCATCCTCCTAACAGTTGCCCATGTCCCTTAATGTTGATGATATGGTTATTACTGACAAGGAGCACATGGCTGAGCTCTTTAATCACCACTTCATTAAGTCGGGATTCCTATTTGACTCAGCCATGCCTCTGCCTGCGCAACATTTCATAATCTGCCACCCCTTCTAATATTACTAGCTCTGATGCTCCTCCCTCTTTTCCCCCTGCCCCGTTTCAAAGTTTCTCCCTGCAAGCGGTCACTGAGTCCGAGGAGCTCCTTAAACTTGACTCCAAAAAAACATCTGGGTCTGAAGGTTTAGACCCTTTCTTCTTTAAGGTTGCTGCCCCTATCATTGCCAAGCCTATCACTGACATATTTAACCTGTCTCTCCTCTCTGTGTCACGATGCACTAGAAGTGAAGAAGGGGTGAAGTCAGGCGCAGGAGACCAAAGGTACGTAGTAGAACGTTTATTTGTTACCGAGTCCAAAAATGCCAAATACTAGGCAGGGAACAAGGAAACCCAACTGGGCAAAATCCACCAGTACAGAGTCGGGACACAGCCCAGGATAAACGTCCTTTCAACAAAATACACGAGAGGAAAAACAATCCCCAAAACCCCACGACAGGAAACACAAACAATCCCGCACAAACCTAAACCTAGAAAGGCAGACTAAATACCCCACTAACAAACTCAACTCAAAACAGGTGATAACACAAGACAGACAACACCAAACGAAAATGAAAAGGGGATCGGTGGCAGCTAGTAGGCCGGCGACGACGACCGCCGAGCGCCGCCTGAACAGGAAGAGGAGCCACCTTCAGTAGACGTTGTGACACTCTGTGGACGTTCCCATTGCTTGGAAGGCAGCCACAGTGTGTCCTTTATTTATAGGGGAGATCAGGCTGATTCTAACTGTTATAGGACAATTTCTATTTTGCCCTGTTTATCAAAAGTGTTGGAAAAACTTGTAGTCAACTGACTGACTACAATAATCAACTGACTGGCTTTCTTGATGTCTATAATATTCTCTCTGGTATGCAATCTGGTTTCCGCTCAGGTTATGGATGTTTCAATGCAACCTTAAAGGTCCTAAATGATGTCACCATTGTCCTTGATTGTAAGCAATGTTGTGCCGCTATTTTTTATTGACTTGGCCAAAGCTTTTGATATGGTAGACCATTTCATTTTTGTGGGTCGGCTAAGGAGTATGGGTGTCTCTGAGGGGTCTTTGGCCTGGCTTGCTAACTACTTCTCTCAAAGAGTATAAAGTTAGAAAATCTGCTGTCTCAGCCTGTCACCAAGGGAGTACCCCAAGGCTCGATTCTAGGCCCCACGCTCTTCTCAATTTACATAAACAACATAGCTCAAGCAGGAAGCTCTCTCATCCATTTATATACAGTCTTATACTCAGCTGGCCCCTCCCCGTATTGTGTGTTAAACACTCTACAACAAAGCTTTCTTAGTGTCCAACAAGCTTTCTCTGGCCTTAACCGTGTTCTGAACACCTCCAAAACTAAGGTAATGTTGTTTGGTAAGAAGAATGCCCCTCTCCCCACTGGTGTGATTACTAACTTAGAGCTTGAGGTAGTCACCTCATACAATGTACTTGGGAGTATGGCTAGACGGTATACTGTCCTTCTCACAGCACATATCAAAGATGCAGGCTAAGGTTAAATCTAGACTTGGTTTCCTCTATCGTAATCGCTCATCTTTCACCCCAGTTTTCAAACTAACCCTGATTCAGATGACCATCCTACCCATGCTAGATTAGGGAGACGTAATTTATAGATCGGCAGGTAAGGACGCTCTCATGCGGCTAGATGTTCTTTACCATTCGGCCATCAGATTTGCCACCAATGCTCCTTATTGGACACATCCCTGCACTCTATACTCCTGTAAACTGGTCATCTCTGTATACCCGTCGCAAGACCCACTGGTTGATCCTTATTTATAAAACCCTCTTAGCCCTCACTCCCCCTATCTGAGATACCTACTGCAGCCCTCATCCTCCACATACAACACCTGTTCTGCCAGTCACATTTTGTTAAAGGTCCCCAAAGCACACACATCCCTGGGTCGCTCCTCTTTTCAGTTCACTGCAGCTAGCGACTGGAACGAGCTGTAAAAAACACTCAAACTGGACTGTTTTATCTCCATCTCTTCATTCAAAGACTCAATCATCGACACTCTTACTGACAGTCGCATGATGTATTGTTGTCTCTACCTTCTTGCTAGAGGTGGACCGATTATGATTTTTCCACACCGATACCGATTATTGGAGGACCAAAAAAAGCCGACACTGATTAATCAGCAGATTTTTATATATATATTTGTAATAATGACAATTACAACAATACTGAATGAACAATGAACACTTATTTTAACTTAATATAATACATAAATACAATATATTTAGTCTCAAATAAATAATGAAACATGCTCAATTTGGTTTAAATAATGCAAAAACACAGTGCTGGAGAAGACAGTAAAAGTGCAATATGTGCCATGTAAAAAAGCTAATGTTTAAGTTCCTTGCTCAGAACAGGAGAACATATGAAAGCTGGTGGTTCAATATTCTCAGTTCTTCAATATTTCCAGTTAAGAAGTTTTAGGTTGTAGCTATTATAGGAATTATGCATCGACGCATCGACTATTTCTCTCTATATCATTTTGACTATTGGATGTTCTAATAGGCACTTTAGTATTGCCAGCCTAATCTCAGGAGTTGATAGGCTTGAAGTCATGAACAGCGTGTGAATCAAGCATTGCTAAGAGCTGCTGGCAAACACAGTAAAGTTTGAATGAATGCTTAAAAGCCTGCTGCCCCCTAACACCGCTCAGTCAGACTGCTCTATCAAATCATAGACTTCATTATAATATAATAAACACAGAAATACGAGCCTTTGGTCATTAGTATGGTCAAATCCAGAAACTGTCATTTCGAAAAACAATACGTTTATTCTTTCAGTGAAATACGGAACCGTTCCGAGAAGAGAAGTGACACAATTTCCCTAGTTAATATTGCCTGCTAACATGAATTTCTTTTAACTAAATATGCAGGTTTAAAAATATATACTTGTGTATTGATTTTAAGAAAGGCATTGATGTTTATGGATAGGTACATTCGTGCAATGATTGTGGTTTTTTCGCGAATGTGCTTTTGTTAAATCATCCCCCGTTTGGCAAAGTAGGCTGTGATTCGATGATAAATTAATAGGCACCGCATTGATTATATGCAACGCAGGACATGATAGTTAACCTAGTAATATCAGCAACCATGTGTAGTTAACTAGTGATTATGTGAAGATTGATTGTTTTTTTATAAGATAAGTTTAATGCTAGCTAGCAACTTACCTTGGCTCCTTGCTGCACTCGCGTAACAGGTGGTCGGCCTGCCACGCAGTTTCCTCATGGAATGCAATGTAATTGGCCATAATCGGTGTCCAAAAATGCCGATTACCGATTGTTATGAAAACATGCCGATTAATCGGTCAACCTTTACTTCTTGCCCTTTGTGCTGTTGTCTGTGCCCAATAATGTTTGTACCATGTTTTGTGCTGCTACCATGTTGTGCTGTAGCTGCCATGTTGTGTTGCTACTATGTTGTTGTCATGTTGTGTTGCTACCATGCTGTGTTGTCATGTGGTGCTGCCATTCTATGTTGTTGTCTTAGGTTTCTATTTATGTAGTGTTGTGGTGTCTCGTCGGGATGTGTGTTTTGTCCTATATTTTTATATAGGACAGCCCCCGTCCCCGCAGGAGGCCTTTTGCCTTTTAGTAGGCCGTCATTGTAAATGAGAATTTGTTCTTAACTGATTTGCCTAGTTAGATAAAGGTTAAATAAAAAATAAAAGTTAAATAAATAAAACAAATAAATAAAAGCAAGTAACTGTCGGTCTCACGATAATTGACCGTTAATTAACATGAACACATTTAGCATCTCCTGGCTTCCACACATACAAGCCACTGATGCAGACCTTTGGAACATCTACATTTGAAAAAGTCTAATAAATCCATGTAATATAGCTTACACCTTCACAATAAATCCATTATTTATTTTAGACAGGTCTAAAGAAACATGATATGAAGATCTGGCTATGCCATATGGCTGAGGGCTACACTAGTTTATTAGGCAGATAAGATTTGCTTATTTTATAGTATTTTATAGTATGAAGAATACAATTGAACAAAGCTGAATAAAATTTAAAGGATATTTTCTCCAAATTATTTGAGGATATGCGCATATGTGGCTATTCTGTGTTGAGTGGTTAACAAAGAAATAGGTACTCCTATATGCTTAATTTAGAGTTATTAATGTAACTTTAGTTGTTCAACAAACGTTGGGCTATGTTTAGATTTTTAATACATTGTAAGGCTGCATGATGCAACTCTAATGATGATTTGAAGAAAGTTGCTTGAAAGGCATGAGCTCTACTTTGTTTTTTTGCGCAGGCTGTACACACTTCATCAGTCTCTCATTAAGCGTGAAATTCTCATTAGCGGGAAAACACCATTATCAAAAGTGACCACAAATGCACCTGTTGTAAAGCAGATTGTGCTTTATTTTAAGAAGTTATTTGGCCACTTTAGTATTGGATAGGCTACATGAGGTGTGCGACTATGAATCGAAAATGTCACAAAAAAGGCATTGTTTCTTGCCTTAAGCTGGGCATCATTCACAGGTGATAATATAAAATTCAAAAGTGATAGGCTAATATTGTTACCCATCAGACTATTCTTGATTTAATCTTGTATTTATGTATACTAAATAATAAATGTGTGAAATTCATTTTGATTTAGAATGGACCATTATCATGCACCAGTCTCGAAACAGGGGCAGGGGAAAAAGTACGTAATCTCTGCACTTAAATAGCGAATGCAGGATGCTTTTCCTGTGGTTCATTTTCATGCCTGCCAAGTAGACTATACTCCTGTTGTAAAGATAAGCAATGTGCTTAATATTTGCTTAATATTAGGAAAGTAGAGAAATAAATATAGTAGGCATAGCCTATAGAAAGCTGAAGGGATCGTCCTCTTTTTAATAGAGGCCATCACTCAATTGCATAGCCTATAAAAATATTGCGCAACATGAGCTCAGGGGCACTCATGAAGTGTTTGAATAGATTATCGAATTCATTTGCATTGATGTCAGAGTGATTAGAGTGACAATAGAGTGCTGAGTACCAAGCAGTTAGCAAGTTTGATAGGCTACTAATGACCATCAGCAGCATCAGAGTTAGGAGAAGCCTAATTACCATATCTAAACGGTCACGTGGAATTTGACTGCCTTCATGACTCGTGACCGCTAGTGTGGCGGTAATACGGTCTCCGAAACAGCCCTAACTGTAGCTCAATCTTGTGTTTTTACTTTTGCTTTTATTATAATTTTTTACTTTGCATCGTTGGAAAGGAAACATTTCAAACATTTCACTGTAAAGTCTACACCCGTTGCATTCGGCACATGTGACAAATAACATTTGATTTTGATTTGATTTGTTTTCCGTCAGTGCGTATGTGCTTTCTGATGTTTTTCATTCTGCTCCCTAAGACAAGAATACCTTGACAATGTGAGTGACTAAGAACCTGAAAGAGTATAAAAGGCCTCTCTTCCTCAAGCGTCAACATAATTTTCTCAGTTGGGTAAAAGGAGATTGGTTGAGCAATAACTTATTCTGAATAACTCTTGCAATTTGTGCTATGCTTATATCCTCCTCAATGTGATGGATTTTTTTCGGGACAACAAAAGATTTCCCCCTGCTGTGTATGATTGCTACCGCCAAAGGTATTTAAATAGCACAGCTTTCCTCTAAGCATCTACTTTCTATTTCTTAGGGACTTAGATCTGGGAGGGAGTAAGAATAAAAGAAGCATACAAGGTGATGCGAGGTCACTAACCAGGTTTTCATCCAACCCTTTTATGTGAGGAAAAGTACATTTGATTAAAAATGTTAGGACAGGTCTGATGGAAACAGAACATTTGTCGGTGAACTTTCCAAATGTCGACCAAACAAAATGCACTAGACAAGGTAGGATATTTTTGTCTGTAAAAGTAATTATCAATTACACTTTTATGCACATATATTGATATAATATCAATCCTTTCGAAGGTAACTTGGAGTCACGCGATGATATGTTGTGTGGTCCTCCCACTATGACTCTGGAAAGCATGCAGTTTATTAGGCTACAGATGAAATAAGTTATGATGAACTTCACAGGGTGGTGAAAGTGCATGGTGATGAGCTTGATGCTCCTTTCCAATAACTATTGAGGATCTTATTCTGGTGATATGTTGACCAGTGCTTGGCTGCCTTTTGACAAATACAAATTATCTTGCTCTTTTGTCCATAATAATGTCATAATGTAGGCTAAACCCGAACTGTATCTGTGAACTGTTGGCTAGAGCACCCGTGCCAAAACCAGAGTGGGCGCATTCGCAATACAATTTTTTTTGTGACAAAACCATAAGTAGAGTTGTAGATGCAATGGAAACCCATTTAACTTGTATTTTCTTTACAGTAGGTGGGAATTTCACCACAATAGTTATTTTTATGTGCACCACATCATCTCACACAGCCAAGTCAATTTGATGGAAATAACGTTACAACAAATTAGGCATATTTGAGCAGCCTTGATACAACATTTTGAACAGAAATACAATGGTTCATTGGATCAGTCTAAAACTTTGCACATACACTGCTGCCATCTAGTGGCCAAAATGTATATTGCACCTGGGCTGGATTAATACATTATGGCATTTCTCTTGCATTTCAAAGATGATGGTACAAAAAAATACAAAAGGGTTGTTTCTTTCTTTGTATTATCGTTTACCAGATCTATTGTGTTATATTCTCCTACATTCCTTTCACATTTCCACAAACTTCAAAGTGTTTCCTTTCAAATGGTACCAAGAATATGCATATCCTTGCTTCAGGGCCTGAGCTACAGGCAGTTAGATTTGAGTATATCAAGAAGGAGAGTGATGGAGTGCTGCATCAGATGACCTGGCCTCTACAATCACCCGACTAAAACACAATTGAGATGGTTTGGGAGGAGTTGGACTACAGAGTGAAGGAAAAACAGCCAGCAAGTATTCAGCATTTATGGGAACTCCTTCAAGACTGTTGGAAAAGCATTCCAGGTGAAGCTGGTTGAGAGAATGCCAAGAGTGAGCAAAGCTGTCATCAAGGCAAAGGGTGCCTACTTTGAAGAATCTCAAATATATTTTGCTTTGTTTAACACTTTTTTGGTTACTACATGATTCCATATGTGTTATTTCATAGTTTTGATGTCTTCACTATTATTCTACAATGTAGAAAATCGTAAAAATAAAGAAAAACCCTTGAATGAGTAGGTGTGTTTAAACTTTTGACTGGTACTGTAGGTCATTTGTTTTGCCCATTCTAACATTCAATCGAACAGTAACTGAATGCCTCAATGCCTGTCTGCCTGCTTTATTATTTTTATTTTTCATTTATTTATTCAGGGAAAACCCATTGAGACCATCGTCTCATTCCAAAGGGGTGCCCTGGTCACAATAGAACAACCAATATAATGTTAAACAAAACAGCAATCAATACAAAACACAACACTTATGAAAAAAGTTACAGTCCTCAGCTACTACGTCCTCAGTTAACACCCTAAACTGCCCGAACGGCACTGGAACATCTAATTGTAATGAGCTCTGAAAATTGCAGTGAGGCGCATTAAAACTAAATGCGGATTTACCTGATTCGGTGGAGACCCGAGGAACCTCAACACCTGTGAACTGGTTTGATAACTCATGTTTTTATACTTCAACAACAATGTTAGGTAAGTTGGAAGCTTATGTAGTAGAGCTTTGTAAACAAAAAGGGAATAGTGAAGTGATCTACGGGAAATTAATGAGTACCACTCAACCTTTTGATACAGGATGCAGTAATGAGTATTAAAACTGTCACCTGTGATAAAGCAAAAGGCGCTATGGTAGACTGCATCCAAAGGTTTAAGAGTAGTGGCTGCTGCATTCTGGTAAACTGTGTTACCATAGTCAAGAACTGTCAGGAAAGTTGACTGTACAGTCTTTAAATCTTTCAATCTCAGTTTTTTAACTAGCTCATACATTTTTTTTTAAGCGTTAAAAATCCTTTTCATTCCAAAAGCCAAGATATTTATAGGCAGGAACCTGATCGATGGGAGAACCATTCAATGAATAAATATGTAGTCCATCTGAAACATTGGCATACTTAACAGTACCGTCAGCAAACCACTTGCAAGAAGCCTGATCCAGGCCTATTTCAGTCAACCTTTGAATGAGAGTATGATGGTCGACAGTGTCAAAGGCCTTGGAAAGGTCTATAAATAACACTATTATTTTTATGATCTAAGCAATTGAACACATCTAAAAGAAGTGTAGCAGCTGAAACTGTGCTATGTCCAGGTCTAAAAACGGATTGGTGCACATTAAGAATAGAGTGAGAATAGAGTGAGAAGTAAAAAGTGATTGACCCTAGAAATAGTACTGTTGGGAGATCTGGAGAGACCGGGTCAGTCAATTACTAATATGCTAATACTCTTAGTAAAAGTATTTATCTTTAACTCGCAATCTGTGGATTCTATTTGATTAAATAGATTGAAATTGTATGTTAAACATCACAGCATAGTTGAAAGATATATGGTGCATAGAAATCCGAAGAGGGTGGCCAGCAGAGATAGGTGGGATGGGCTGAGGGTTGGGGTGTGGAATTGGAGACAAGTGAGAGTGGAGTTGCTGGGCGGGGGATAGAATGACGGTCAAAATAAAACATAACGAAAAGTAAGTTTGAATGACACTGAGGGGCAGTGTTTTTACAGTTAATGCCGGTTTGCCTGAGGCTGATGAAGTGCAGGTGTTTGTACACATGCAATATACACACACTCTCATTCTAATGCACACATGTGCACATACACGGACACACACACATGTAAATAGTGCCATACATGCACTCAAACATATTCAGTTGGACTTATTGTTATGATTTTTGTTGTTCTTGAAGTATTTTTAGTTTTTTTTGCATTGTTGTCTTTCTCTTTATTCTCTTTTGTTTATTTTGTTGATTGATGGTGCGTTGGGAGTGGGGAATGGAATTATTGTATTTATTTCTATTCTCTCGCGGGGGGGGGGGGGTGGATGGTTGAGGGGCAGCTCTTGGGGAACTGTGGGGGGGATCCTGGAGGGCTGGTGGGAGATCTGTCGACATGCCCTTGAGCAGGTCGTTGACCCTGGTTGCTTCTGTGTGTCAAACTGGATGGGAGGTTGTTAGATGTCTAATGTGATGTAGTTGTTGAACGGCTTCACTGCAAGTATATTGTATGTTTTAAATATATAAACTTTATTTTTTAATAATATATATGTGTGTGTATATACAGTTGAAGTTGGAAGTTTACATACACCTTAGCCAAATACATTTAAACTACATTTTTCACAATTCCTGACATGTAATCCTAGTAAACATTCCCTGTCTTTAGTTAGTTCAGTTAGGATTACCACTTCATTTTAAGAATGTGAAATGCCAGAATAATAGTTGAGAGAATGATTTATTTCAACTTTTATTTCACATTCCCAGTGGGTCAGAAGTTTGCATACACTCAATGAGTATTTGGTAGCATTGCCTTTAAATTGTTTAACTTGGGTCAAATGTTTTGGGTAGCCTTCCACAAGCTTCCCACAATAAGTTAGGTGAGTTTTGGCCCATTCCGCCTGACAGAGCTGGTGTAACTGAGTCAGGTTTGTAGGCCTCCCTGCCACCCCAGTGTTTCACAGTTGGGATGGTGTTCTTCGGATTGCAAGCCTCCCCCTTTTTCCTCCTAACATAACAATGGTCATTATGGCCAAACAGTTCTATTTTTGTTTCATCAGACCAGAGGACATTTCTCCAAAAAGTACGATCTTTGTCCCTATGTGCAGTTGCAAACCGTAGTCTGGCTTTTTTATGGCGGTTTTGGAGCAGTGGCTTCTTCCTCGCTGAGCGGCCTTTCAGGTTATGTCGATATAGGACTTGTTTTACTGTTGATATAGATACTTCTGTACCTGTTTCCTCCAGCATGTTCACAAGGTCCTTTGCTGTTGTTCTGGGATTGATTTGCACTTTTCGCACCAAAGTACGTTCATCTCTAGGAGACAGAACGCGTCTCCTTCCTGAGCGGTATGACAGCTGCGTGGTCCCATGGTGTTCATACTTGTGTACTATTGTTTGTACAGACGAACGTGGTACCTTCAGGCATTTGGAAATTTCTCCCAAGGATGAACCAGACTTGTGGAGGTCTACAATTTTTTTCTGAGGTCTTGGCTGATTTCTTTTTATTTTCCCATGATGTCAAGCAAAAAGGCACTGAGTTTGAAGGTAGGCCTTGAAATACATCCACAGGTACACCTCCAATTGACTCAAATGATGTCAATTAGCCTATCAGAAGCATCTAAAGCCATGACATCATTTTCTGGAATTTTCCAAGCTGTTTAAAGGCACAGTCAACTTAGTGTATGTAAACTTCTGACCCACTAGAATTGTGATACAGTGAATTATAAATTAAATAATCTGTCTGTAAACAATTGTTGGAAAAATTACTTGTGTCATGCACAAAGTAGATGTCCTAACCGACTTGCCAAAACTATAGTCTGTTAACAATAAATTTGTGGAGTGGTTGAAAAACAAGTTGTAATGACTCCAACCTAAGTGGATTTAAACTTTCGGCTTCAACTGTATATAAGTTATTTGCTGACAGTTGGCCAGAGATTCAAAAACTTTGGAAAGGCAAGATAATATAGAGATTGGACGGTAGTTATCTGAATCCTCCTTTGTGTAGGGGAAGGATGTGTGGCGCTTTCCAGGTCTTATGGATTAAACCAGAAACAATTGTCATATTAAAGATATAGGTAAAAGGTTCTGCAATAAGTGGGGTGGAGAGCTGCTGTCATTGTCGTGTGTGTAGGTGGCAGGGAAGTCAGGCGCAGGAGAAACCAACTTGGTGTAACTGGAGTAGTTTAATTAAGATAAAACAAACTCCAAAAACCAATGTACATAAATAAAATAACATGGGTAAAATAACCCGTCGCGCACCAATACACATACACGAGCACATAACAACAAACAATCTCTGACAAGGACATGAGGGGAAACAGAGGGTTAAATACACAACATGTAATGAATGGGATTGGAACCAGGTGTGTAGGAAGACGAGACAAAACCAATGGAAAATGAAAAATGGATCAATGATGGCTAGAAGACCGGTGACGTCAACCGCCGAGCACCACCCGAACAAGGAGGGGCATTGACTTCGGCAGAAGTCGTGACAGCTGCAGTAAGAAGTTAATTAACCCCTATGGATTTTTAACATCAATCTTTAGCAAAGCACTTAGTACATCACAGACATCAAATAGTTGAAATAAAAATACCTTTTTTAACTCTATTAGTGCATCATTCTCTACAATCTGTTCTGAGGTGACTAGAGGACCCTCTAGTGGAATGAGGATAATTTTCAGAGTATCCTTTAAACAGGTGTCCAGCTAAAGCAAATTGTCATTAAAAGCACCACACATTTCCATGTCGTCTAGTATGGGACCAGAGGCTGTCAGAACCTGCTGGGGAAATGATGGGGTGGAGTTTTGCTTCAAAGATTTGACCACTTTCCAGAAATTAGCTGGATTACCACCACTATGCTATACACAATTCATGAAATATGTTGATTTTGCTTTTCTAACCAGATATCTCAAGGACTGCCAATCAAACGTAGAATCATTCAGTCTAGCCTTAGCCCAAGCAAAATGAATTTCCTGTAATTTCACAGACAACTCATGCGTGAACCAAGGATTATATCTGTATTTCACCCTTAGCAGTTTGTGCGGAGCATGTTTATCTGCAAAATAGTTAAACAGGGAAATAAAACAAATAAGGGCCTGATCCGAATCAGTGATACTTGGCACAATGCACCAGTCACGCAACCTCAGCTCAGACAAAAACATTTGCTCATTAAATTAAAAGAAATGTCTCTTTGTAGTAATGTATGAGCGAGATTTAGGTAGCTTAACATCTCTTATGCAGGCAAGGGGACAATGGTCACTAAAATCATTGGGAAATGTCCCATTGGTTGTAAACTTTTGAGAGGTTTTTTAGAGTAATATCTAAGACAGTTGATTTTTCAGTGTGTTTAAAGTTGGGGTGAGTTGGTTTAGCTATCAGCTGAGTTAGATTTACGTAGCTCAGTACAAATGTCTTTCAGCCCATCAGATACTGGAATCAACCAATCCAGATTAAGATCACCCAATATGAATCATTTTAATTTAGCATAGTTAGACAGCAGGTCAGACAATTTAAGAGCACATAGGGAGGCCAAGGGAGGGCGATAAATTCCCACTAGTGTCAAATGGGCACTATTACCAAGGCCCACATTTAGGACTAGACATTGAAATTGCTTAGGGACAGAGGTGGTAATGGATACAGACACATTTAAGTTGCTCTATGGCGACACCCTGTCCTCTGCCAACTCTATCAGATCTAAAAACATTATTACCAGTCAGAGACACATCAGAGTCCGGTATAGACTTCTTTAACCAAGATTCAGTTACAACCAGAATGTCTGCGTTGGTTTGAGAAGCCAGTTATATAACAAGCCACGGCCATATACCTAATAAACTGGCCGGTGAGTGTATATATTGTCATCACTTCTAAATCTACTATCACTACTACTAGTAGCACTACTACTACTGCTACTACTACTGTTACTACTAATACCACTACTACTAGCACATAATGCCATTGTTAGCTTATTGATAATAATGAAGTTATAAAGGTAATTTTGAACCGAAACCTAAGCACCCAGTAGTCCCAGCAGCAGTGTATGGAGGGGCCTGAGGGAAGCCTGGCAGACATTCTCATCCGTTCCCCCTCACAGCATCAGCAGGCCTGCTTTGTCACCAGGATGTTCTTAAGTGGAGATAGAACCAGAATTGACTTTGACAGATTCATTTTCATCCGGTGAGAATGGGTGTACCAGCGAGCCACTGGGGGATGACGGGGCAAGTTATCTCCTCTAAGATGGCCGCCGGTGAGGACTGGTATCGGTCATGCTTTGCTCTGTAGATGCCATTTGAATACAACAGACTGATCTGTTGGGTGTGACAGAGTACAACCAATGTGTTTTCATTTGGATGAAAACATGTTGTACTGCCTGAAGGGTGACATTAATTTAGGGTGCAGTGTTGCTTCGCTGTCTATCTAGACAATGTCATTATTCAGAAAAAGAACACCACATACCTAATTTGTTGTGAATCAATTTAAGCTGTTATCAAATGGTATATTAACTTAAGTTTCAATGTCATATTTTGAGACTGTTTGAACTGCAGATGAAGAATTGTTGATTTCGGTTGGCAAAAAGAGAAGTTAATATTTCACTTGACATTTGCCTTTAGTGTATTAATTGTCGTGGATTTAAGGATTGAAAGACAGACACCAAAGAAAATGATCCATTTATTTCCCAAACACTGTTTGTATTACTGTATGTCATCTTTTCAAAGTTGCTTTAATCCTCATCAAGGCTGTTCGGTCTTTTGTTTCTTGAATAATACAGAGAGTCTCAACGTTGTTCTTTGTTTTTCTGTGGCTTGAAGGATCCACTCCAGTTATAGACATATTTATAATTTCTCTCTAGAATGATGGTAATGCACATTCTAGCTATGTCCTCCAAATTCCCGCCTATAGTATATTTGATGTGTAGATTCCAACCCCACCACTATCCCACCCCAATACCCTGTCCCCCTCCTCACTCCCCTGCATCAATAGCCTAGAGTGAAATGTGGGAGATAGAAGGGAATTGTATTATTTATCCCTGGGCGATCACAAATAGTGTTTTATATTAAATATTGCTTCTGATTTATGATAGTGTTTGGCAAACATTGATATTTAAATTGGTCTCGCTTTACCACACTCCTGTGTGCATGCATTTGCATTTGGATTTGTAAATCGACTTCATGCAATTATTACCGTAATACAATTGTTTGTAAACATATGCCCCGGAAATCAGTGTATATGTATTGGCAATGTTATAACTCTTTTATAAAATCACTTTAATATACAACAATTATATGACCTGCAAATGAACAGTGATCTGAGCATATCTTAGCTGTCAGATTTAATCTCATTCACTGCTGTGAACATATGAGTCGGAGCTAGCAGTAGCTGATGTGCCCTAATATATGGAGCAGGATTTTAACAATGTGCCTGGTGCCCTGCTCTGCAGAAAACTTCCTCCTGTAGGTTACCAATGGTCTTAGGGGAGATCGCTTACACCTATCCACTTCCTTCAGACATGGAAACACAGCTAGGGGATGAGACTAGGGGCTAGGGGACTAAACTAGGGGTTGATTTCCAGACCAGGTAATGGTCTCCCTCAGTGCTAAGTCCCAACAGAAGACCAAGGTTATGTAGGGTTCCTCCCAACAGATGCTGCTTTGGGGAAGTATGCTTCGTGAGGCAGAGAGTTCACTTTTCTCCTCCTCACTCTTACCAGGTACAGTATGGTATAGTATTACTGTCAAACATCCACTCACATCCTTATGTAATCCATATACAGTAAGATTACATTCCTTTTTTTTTCTTTTCAGATCACAATATGTGAATACATGGTGCTTCCTTATTGAAGTCTGCATATTTGAATAAAGCAAAAGACCATCTGTGAAGATTGACACAACTTCAAATTGTCATCCAAGCTCTGTACCACAAGGGTAAAATCTCCTTGTGTGGTATCTGTAGCTTCACTTTTCTTCTGCTTTTAAGGTTTCCCTGTCTGTGTTTGAGTCCATCCTGTCCTAAACCGTCCTGATGCCTAGCCATCCAGTTATCCTAGCCTGTCTCATCGACACACGTGGCCGGGGTGGGTCTCACAATGCGAGAGGGTGGAGGGGTGATGACGGCCATCTATCAGGCCTGGCGACAGCGTTCGGCCTTGTCACCGCCAACCCCCGCTCCTTTTACCGCCGCCACTCTGGGGACACGTGAGATGAGAAAGAGACTGAGCTCATCTATAATAGCTGACACTCAATCACCCAGCATTCACTCAGCCGGTGGGGAGACAAATACACACACACACACGTATGTATGAGCTCACACTAAGACACACACACACAGGAGGAGAGGACAGCAGAGGAGAGCTCACAGTAAATGTTTGGAGTTATGCTGCCACCTGAGTCAGTACAGAGACACACCGAAAGAGAGAGAGATAGAGAAAGGAAAAAGGATAGAGACCCCTCTCCAAATTACATGCTGAGACTACTAGACAATGAGTGTCTATGTTTTAGAGGCTGGGAATGTACTCCCAGGCACAAAAACCACGCCTCCCATGTTCTCAGCTAATTTCATGCATTTATCTCCTTAGTGTACAGTCTCATCCTTTTGTCAACACCCGTTACCAACAGCTCTCATACGCTCTCTCCAACGCAATGAGACGCCATGAGACTAGTATGCTGACTATTCAGGTGGAGGGTTAAACTTGAGCATAGAGGGTATACAGCTCCACAGCTGCCCAAGGCTCACTTCACTGTGTTGTCCCTCTTTCTGACTACTGCTCCACATACCCGCTGCAGTGGCTCAGGCTTCTACTAGGATAATTAGTCCTTCTGTTGTGTTCTTTTCTGTGTTTGTATTTCTCTCCTTATCTCTGTTGTCCTAATGCATATGTCCTGGCTGTCTCAGAGCACACAAAGAAACCCATTGATTCTGGTTTCTCGCTATGAGAGAGAACTATTGCAGAATGCAAACACTGGTAACAACAAAGTACACAAGTAAAGATTCTTCCTTCAAGCCTTCACATTGCAACCTCACTATCATGCTGTCTGTCCATGCCAGCACATTTTAACAGTATCCTCCTACACTATTAAAGCGATCAGGACCTGGGCTTTCCTTTTCCTCCGTTGGCTTCCTTCTCCTCCTAATCTTGGGAAAGCAGGGGGAATGTCCTGAATGGGACCTCAGACAGATATTCTCAGTGCAGTTTATTTACTGAAAGCCCCATGATTAGTCCTCTAGCGCAGCACACTGCAGTGCTGTGAGGATGCAGGTTTGGAGCTTTGGGAGATAGCAGCAGTAGTTGCAGCAGCTAAGACAGCCTAACTGGCCACAATGATAAATCACACTCCAAGGTTGACCTAACAGACATAATGTCAGCTAATGTCAAACTAACCTTGCTGACTGAGAGAAAGGGAAAGTGGGAGAGAGGGAGGGAGTGAGATGGGAAAAAAAACATAGTTTTTCTAAATGGAAAAGTGTCTGTTACTCTGCACCCACTGCAGGACCCAATGGCAATACAAGATTATTGGGAATTATACCCTTAGTGTTTTCATTGGGTACAGTTTACCATAGGCCAGGCCCTGTCATTTTTATGTTAATGAAAATTTGGTACTACTCAATTCCCTGATAATTCTATTATAAAATGAACCTTAGACTTCTAGTGCTGTGAGAATGTATGTGGGTTTATTTAATCATCAAAGTACAGTTTGTTGCAAGACAATGTAGCATGTTTTGTTCCAAACCAAGTGGCCCGGCTGCAGTTGGACTGAAACCCACACTTTGTGCTGTGGCTTAAAGGCCAATAGCAGGTACCAGTCAAACCAGTCATTCAGCAATGGGTCTACAGTAGATTGAACACCAATAATGAGACCACCATTTGACTAACTGTTATCGTCGGTCCTATTTTGCCAGATTCTAAAAGCGTGTGTTCCCTAAATTATGGATTCATGTTTCCCAGTAAGGAGGTGTAGGCTGTAGAGAATGAAGTGAGATTTATGGGTTTATAGGCTGTTATCAGCTCTCAGGGCCCGAGTCCCATTTTTAACGCACTGCAAAACCCAACCATGTCTTTTGAATGGATTGAACAGCCTGTTCATTTCCAACTTACATCCCTTTCAATTATGTCCCCTAAAATTGACAGACCACTTTATTTTACCTCTTGTTTTCCCCAATTCTGGCGACAGATTTGTGTTCAATCCCTTACACCCGGATATTATGCCTGTCTCTCACCATGACTGTTTTATGTTTTTTTGTTTATCAGGGCGCTCCTGCTCTACATTCTCTGTATCCTATCCACTCATATGGAAAGAGAGAATGACTTTATTTTCAGTAATTAGCCCATTTGGTCAGAAGCACAGGCCTGTGCACTAGTCTGATAAAACACCAGAGCCTGCAGGAACCACTAAATCATTATGATTCTGGAGACAGAAGGAGAATGTGGTGTATAAATTAACTGTCGTGCCTGTTAAGCGTTATGCTAGTCATCCAAAACAGCCTTAACCCTTTCAGGGTACTAGCTGCTGAGGGTTGTGGGTAACTCTCAGGGCTATGGCTAGCCCCAGAATGGTGCCTTAGTTTAATGATTAATCTACTGCAGGAGTCGAAGTCTGAGAGGGTTTTCAATTGACTTGTTTCATGTAACCTAGAGTCGTAACTGACCTCTCACTCTAAAGAGAATAAATTAAGTTTATCAAGTTAAATTAGTTAAACCACCTGCTTCAGATTCGCACATCAATGAATGTTTGATGCTAGTAGACAAATTATAGTTTATTAGGTAGAATTTCCATACTCTCTGCCATTGGGTATAATGATATACATAATCTCACGTTAATTAGAACCTTCACACTGAGAGGTAGTATATTATGTGGCATAATCACGTTTAATCAAAACCAAAGATGTCACTCTGCTCAATCTGTAATGAAACAAGCACCCCAACCAGCTCTTAGCTGTCTTGGCCCATTACTAGTTATTAAACGCATGGCAGTTAGCGTGTGACTTGGGAGTTGTGCAGGGACTTACAAAGACTGTATGTATTAAGATGCATAATATTAAAAAAAGAAATCCCTTGATCTTATACCCAGCACTCATTGGCTGCCTTTCACCAGATGAGATTAGGCTATTTTTGTGGGCCATTCAACTCAAACGCTTCCATACAATACATCAATTGGAAGTACTTTATTGAAACGCCTACCACGAATGTCCCGAGTGGCGCAGCAGTTTAAGGCCCTCCATCTCAGTGCTAGAGACGTCACTACAGACCCTGGTTCGATTCCAGGATGTATCACAACCAACCATGATTGGGAGTTGGGTGGCGCACAACTGGCCCAGCGTCATCCGGGTTAGGGTTTGGCTGGGGTAGGCCTTCATTGTAAATAAGAATTTGTTCTTAACTGACTTGCCTAGTTAAATAAAATAAAAGTTATTGCAAATGTAGTTTTCTGAAAAGCTACACAGCATGTCCTTCTCTATTCCTCTTGTCTCCATTGAACCTACAATAAGGACAAGCAGCACTCTAAGATCTGAATTAGTAGTGACATCTATTGAACAAAAGAAGTACTTCTTTCACTTAGATTTTTTTCCCACTGCAATGCTGCTCTCCTTGTTAAATCGCCTGTCTATTTAGAAGCTGTAATTAACTACAGCATATAGGCTACAACGAGAGCATGCTGGTGTTAGCTAGGTTACCACTCGTTTCATTTCACTTTCTCTCCCCTCTTCCTCTATTTCTCAGAGAGAATGAATGATCCGAGGCGCTCCTCATTGCTTTCAGTGTAATGAAGAGGCAGTGTTTCGGGCCGGAGGACACTAACTACCGGTCATGGTTCTCTGGCCCCCCTCATGGCAGATTTTACGTGTGTGTGTGTGTGTTTGTACGTGTACGGGGTGTGGTGTGTGTGTGTGTGTGTGTGTGTGTGTGTGTGTGTGTGTGTGTGTGTGGGTGTGTGGGTGTGTGTGTGTGTGTGTGTGTGTGTGTGTGTGTGTGTGTGTGTGTGTGTGAGAGAGACCTCCACAGTCCGTACCTCAGTCAGAGAGTGAATGGGTGGAACAGGAGAATATACTGTAGGCCCACGCGAACTGAAGCTAATGTTGGCTGTAGAGTGCATCCGTTTGCCAGGGGGTGTGAGGGAGAAAGAGAGGAGAGGGTACGGTAGAACTTGGAAGTATCCATAATGACGGCTGAAGTGCTTATTAGCATTTCTCACCCACAATATCATGTTTTGTCATTTGATTGGTTGTTTTTCTTTACATGAGCTGATTTGTTGTATCAGTTTTACAGGGTTATCTGTGAAGACAGTCAGTGGTTCTTTAGTTTGATGGTTGCCCATCAAGATTCATTGTCATTTTCAGTGTCATTTTGATCGCCTGTTCCGCAAAGACTACTGTTGTCATTCCCATCATAGAAAAAGTAACCTCATCATAGGCTTCTCTCCATCAACAACTCACCTGCAGCACACACTTGATCAATGGCACCAACTCTTGAGTTTAATCAATGATAGACTCAACATTGACAAGTTTCACTGATACGCTTAGATTAAATCATTCTACACAGGCGTGGGAGTTAAATGGATTTTAATGAGAGTCTTACGCAAGGTAAACATCCCTGACTTTGGTATTCTTGCCGCATTCTCCTAATAACGCTTTAATTCTTAATTTGTTTTCCTCTTTTATGAAGGTTATAAAGTGTAGAGTGGGCTGAGGCTCAGCATGGAATCACTCTGGGGTGGCATTGCCGCTTCATCATTGTTATGGCATGGCTGCTGGCCCTGTCTCATTACCCAATCATTCAAACAACAAGATATTAAAGCTATTAAGCATATTACACAGCATTTAGATCCATCTCAAGACTCATAAATCTCATATGGTAAAGATTGTGGCTGTGGATTGGTGGATTGTTCTCAAGGGCAAATTTGGGAAAGTGGGAAAGTTCTGGAAGCAGTAGGATGGAAAAAAAGGATGGACTTTGGAGCTAGTTCTTTATGAATGCTCATTGCTCTCAATATTAGTGGAGCAGCCATGGGACCCATTATATGATCATTTCTGAGCGTGTGAGAGAAGACTGTCAGTACTATCATACAGTAATAGCATAATATATCTTTGAGCAGAAACCTTTCTTTTTCTGAGAAGTGATATTTCAAAAACCAATAACACTGTCTTGTAGGCCTACCTTATATCATTATCATCAAATGTAAATGGATTGCCAGAGCATCTTTTTTCCACATTTTGTTACGTTACAGCCTTATTCTAAAATTGATTAAATAAAAAATAAAAATCCTCATCAATCTACACACAATACCCCATAATGACAAAGCGAAAACATAAACAAATATATATAAAAAAAATACCTTATTTACATAAGTATTCAGACCCTTTGCTATAAATTGAGTGATCATCTTTGAGATGTTTCTACAACTTGATTGGAGTCCACCTGTGGTAAATTCAATTGAATGGACATGATTTGGAAAGGCACACACCTGTCTATATAAGGTCCCACAGTTGACAGTGCATGTCAGAGCAAAAACCAAGCCATGAAGGAATTGTCTGTAGAGCTCAGAGACAGGATTGTATCGAGGCACAGATCTGGGGAAGGGTACCAAAACATTTCTACAGCATTGAAGGTCCCCCAAGAACACAGTGGCCTCCTTTATTCTTAAATGGAAGAAGTTTGGAACCACCAAGACTCTTTCTAGAGCTGGCCGCCCCCGGCCAAACTGACCAATTTGGGGAGAAGGGCCTTGGTCAGGAAGGTGACCAAGAACCCTGATGGTCACTCTGACAGAGATCCAGAGTTCCTCTGAGGGAACTGTGCAGCGACGCTCCCTATCCAACCTGACAGAGCTTGAGAGGATATGCAAAGAAGAATGTGAGAAACTCACCAAATACAGGTGTGCCAAGCTTGCAGTGTGAATGCACTGTCTGTTTATTAGATTTGACTTATCATTAAAAAAATAAATAGATACAGCAAGTCAATAGATGATTTAGTTTTTTCTTTATTTTCCATAATGTCTGCTAGCTATTTCATAGCGCTGAATTTTTTTTACCACCACAATGTCTGGCCAACAACCTGGCAACCCAGCGCTTATGTTATCTTCCTCACAAAAGCTTGTCTGGCTGGCTTGTGTTGTCTGGATGCCCATTTGGGTGCCCTGCCTGGATTGTGGGTGCCCTGTGCTCATTCAGTCTGTGGCAGCTCCTAACAAGCCCTCTCTGCACTGCCTTTTGTGCTGCTCTTCCTCTATGAATGATAATAATTACCCCATTCAGGCCCACATCAAAACACCATTGCAATCCAGGCTTTTTAAAGGCTCTGCACTACAAAATATGTCACATTTCTGTGTGTGGGACTATGGTTTCAGTAGGCTGTGTGTTTGGAATGGGTTTATCTTGTCTGATTAACACATACTCTACAAACTGCAGCTGCTAGCAACTAGTCTCAGCCATAAGCAACTGACTTTGGCAAATCAATGCTGGGTTTTACAGCGAATCTGTATTTCAGTGGAATGTTTTTTATTTGTCCGTTCTTCCCCCACCTTAATGCAATATATTGCATTTTTGTTAGTGTCTGACATTTTTTCTTATAGTTTTTTCTTACACCTTACAACAGGGACTAGCCTAGACCAATTATGGTCTTTCCAATAGGACCATACCTTTAAAGGTTGAAACACCTTGAGAGAAGGCATCTGTTTTCAAGACACAGAGATGGAGTTTGTGTCATCCTGTCTGCGAGGCAAAAACATGGTTGGTACAGGAAAAAATCAGCTTGTCTGCGGTAGTACGGGCTGCCAAGTGGTTCTGCCCACCACCATTCGCTACTGTCTCACGGTCGGAGCCTTCGATTTTTAACACCAATCAGAGAAAGTGTCATAAAGAAGTGTGTTACATCATATCTGGTCATTTACAATGTGAGTGAGAGTGAAAGTGAGAGTGAGAGCGAGAGTGAGAGAGAGACCCAAAACAAGTATATAATCACGGTTGAAGTTAGACTCAACCTGTGATTATATATTCGCTACCTGCTGCCATATTTCATCATCAGATGAAGTTGATCCGAACAGTGACAGCCCCCTCTCTGTTCACAGTGAAAACACACAGACTAAATAGGCTTTCTGCTGAGTTATTCTGAGGGGTTTGGATCAAAGCATCCCCCCTACAGAGAGACCCAGGGAACACCCACATTGTGATTAGGTGCTTTATTTAAACAAGAATGACTTAAGAACAGCACAACGTGGGTCTGTTCTCTGGCGCTTGCTTAAAGTATGTAACACAGCTTCCCTGTCAGTTCCTTGAACTTCAATTGGCATTGAAATAGTCCGTATCATGTTATTTATGGTCCTTATTGATCTCATGGTCCAATTCGCTAAGTTGGGAAATGAATACTGCATTATAGCTATCCGATTGGATCTGCAGCAGCTGTGTTAGAAATAGTTAGTATACTTTGAGTGTTTGCTTGAGCCTGCCTGAAGTGCCAGATGGGTGGGGTTAGCACTTTTGGGAGTATTCCATCGGTTCCATTGTGCCAGGCATGTTCAGCCAAGCACAGCTTCAAATATTAAAAATACTATTTTAACCTGAGTCGAATCTGCATTTGGCTGCTATGAAGTACAGTGCATTCGGAAAGTATTCAGATCCCTTGACATTTTCCACATTTTATTACATTACAGCCTTATTCTAAAACACAATACCCCATAATGACAAAGCAAAAACAGGTTTTTAGATATTTTTGCACATTTATAAAACATTTAAAACTGAAATATAACATTTACATAAGTATTCAGACCCTTTACTCAGTACTTTGTTGAAGCACATTTGGCAGCATTTACAGCCTCGAGTCTTCTTGGGTATGACTCCACAAGCTTGGCACAGATCCTATCAAGCTCTGTCAGATTGGATGGGGAGCGTCGCTGCACAGCTATTTTCAGTCCTCTCCAGAGATGTTTGATCAGTTTCAAGTCCAGGCTCTGGCTGGGCCACTCAAGGACATTCAGGAACTTGTCCCGAAGCCACTCCTGGATTGTCTTCGCTGTGTACTTAGGGTTGTTGCCACAGCCTGAGGTCCTAAGTGCACTGGAGCAGGTTTTCATCAAGGATCTCTCTGTACTTTGCTCTGTTCATCTTTCCCTCGATCCTGACTAGTCTCCCTACCACTGAAAAATATCCCTACAGCATGATGCTGCCACCACCATGCTTCACTGTAGGGATGGTGCCAGATTTCATCCAGAAGTGAGGCTTGGCATTCAGGACAAAGAGTGCAATCTTGGTTTCATCAGACCAGAGAATCTTGTTTTTCATGGTCTGAGTCCTTTAAGTGCCTTTCGGCAAACTCCAAGCGGGCTGTCATGCCTTTTCCTGTGGAGTGGCTTCCGTCTTGCCACTCTACCATAAAGGCCTAATTGGTAGAGTGCTGCAGAGATAGTTGTCCTCCATAGAGAAACTCTGGAGCTCTGTCAGAGTGACCATTGGGTTCTTGGTCACTTCCCTGACCAAGGCCTTTCTCCCCCGATTGCTGTTTCCCCAGGCAGCCAGCTCTAGGAAGAATCTTCCATTTAAGAAAGATGGAGGCCACTGTGTTCTTGGGGACGTTCAATGCTTTGGGTACCCTTTCCAAGAGCTGTGCCTCGACACAATCCTGTCGCGGAGCTCTGTGGACAATTCTTTCGACCTCATGACTTGGTTTTTGCTCTGACATGCACTGTCAACTGTTGGATATTATATAGACATGTGTGTGCCTTTCGTAATCATGTCCAATCGATTGGATCTACCACAAGTGGACTACAATCAAGTTGTAGAAACATCTCAAGGATGATCAATGTTAACAGGATGCACATGAGCTCAGTTTCGAGTCTCATAGCAAAGGGTCAGAATAATTATGCCAGTCAGGTATTTAAAAATATATATACACTACCGGTCAAATGTTTTAGAACACCTACTCAAGGGTTTTTCTTAATTTTTTACCATTTTCTACATTGTAGAATAATCGTGAAGACATCAAAACTATTAAATGACACACATGGAATCATGTAGTAACCAAAAAAGTGTTCAACAAATCCAAATATATTTCAAATTTGAGATTCTTCAAATAGCCACCGTTTGCCTTTGACAGCTTTGCACACTCTTCCATATGTGTTATTTCATATTCTACAATGTCGAAAATAGTAAAAAATAAAGAAACACCCTTGAATGAGTAGGTGTTCTAAAACTTTTGACTGGTAGTGTATGTTTTATTTAATCAATATAAGAATAAGGCTGTAACGTAACAAAATGTAGAAAAAGGGAAGGTGTCGGAATACTTTCCGAATGCAAGCTAAGTATGCATGTTGTTGACTTCACTGAGGCCATAAAAGCTTAACTTCACCCCAGACCACCTCAAGTTCCATTGACTTCTCATGCAGTCAGGTTCTTCATGAGGTACAAGAGAGGGAAGTCTGGAGGATTTAACCAAACAGTACATGACTCATAGGAGATATGTGTGGTCGGAAAATATAATTTAACTAATTTAACTAATTTAACATAATCTAGTTAAACATTGCATTTCTACAGTAATACATATTTAAATATTCAAGCATTGCGCCCCGTATCGAGTCTCGTATTATTCATAAGCCTGCCTATTTAAATGAGGCTGTCAGTGTTAGGAGTCGCTCTGAACATATCTACACGAATAACACAAATACAAGCAGCCAGCTACAGAGGAGCAATTCCCGGAAGCTGAAGTGAACAGGAGAGAGAGAGTTTCCAGAATCAGTGTGTGAGTAATACCAATTTTTTATTATGGTAATGCACCGCCAAATTATGTATGAGAGTGGTGGTGGTGTACTGTAGCCTAAGGAGCAAAGCAACAAATTGTGGTGTTGCGTTTCGGCTGCTAGGTAGGTGGGTGTGTGACAGGACTCAGGGCTCTCTCAGAAAGGGGATGGCTAAATTAGTACACACAGTTTGGGAGTGTTTAACCCTCAGTTTACGCTGTTGTTGAAGTTCACTGCAAGGTTGAGGCTGGCTGAAAGATATGCAATTCATTCTCCATATAAAAAGCACATCAAAATAATCCCAGCATTTCCATTTGTTTTCAGAACTCATAGCAATATAGTATTGTGTGTCATTATGCTAAGAGTCAGACTGCCAGGTGATATTGTAATGTGATTCATTTAATATGCATGGCTCCTCCACTATGCTTCTTAGATTTCCCCGTACAGCAAAGCCCTTGGAAGACATCTGGTTAAAAGGACTAGATGAGAGAATATAATAACCTGTGATATCTCTGATGGTTTCTATTGGGGCCTGAGTGCTGCTCTGATCCCCTTACCAGAACACATGTGGTTTAATAAGGATTCACAACCAGCCTCACTTGTTCACACAACCATTTGTTCAACAGCTACAGCTGTCGGCAGCCATAGTGATCATTGCCCTCATTCTGCTTTGAATAGTTGCCAGTGTGTGGCGAAGAGACGAAGCTCCTTCAGCACATAACATTGTCAGCCTGTAAGCATTTTATTCACTGTAAAGAAAGTGGTTATGGTAAAATAAGGAATTTAAGGGCCTCCCCAGGCTGTGTTGAGGCGGCACACAATTGGCCCAGCGTCGTCCAGATTAGGGGAGGGTTTGGCATGCTGACTTCGGCCGCAAGTTGTACAGTGTTTCCTCCAACACGTTGGTGCGGCTGGCTTCCGGGTTAAATGAGCAGTGTGTCAAGAAGCAATGCGGCTTGGACACATGGCTCTCGACCTTCGCCTCTCCTGAGTCCGTATGGGAGTTGCATTGATGGGACAAGACTGTAACTACCAATTGAGGAGAAAAAGGGGCAAAAAGTACAATAACAAATAATAAGGAATTTAAGAGTCAATTAAAGGGTTAGGAATTTGACTTCAGAAGGGTTGGCACAGCTGGGGATACAGGGGAATAAATTATTATATATTATGTAATAACTTTATACTCCAATCAAAAATAAGTCATTAATGATTATAGAGTATGAAGGACAGTGTTCTCAATGTAATCTCAGGTTGCCCAATTGCATGTCGTCAGGCAAATTGCTGAAACCTTTTAGGCAGGGCCAAACCTAACATAGCAGGCATAGTAAGAAGCCAGAGCGCAGCCCACACCTTAGATTGAAAATACTGTATCCCTGCCAATGCCGCTAGGGCATTATTATATACACAATACAGAGAAAGAGTAGCCTCTAGTGGCCGACATTCACACTGCACCAGGTTGCATCCCCCCTCCTTCTCCTCATTAATTCTGTATTAAAGGAGTGTATAAAGAGGTGGGTTTTGGACATGAGAGCACATCATCCTTCACCTTGGCCAATATCATTTAGTAAGGGTGGATATTAGGATGCCGAAGCAACACAATTTGGCAATGGATCATTTCACCAATGCTTGGAGGACATCTTAAGAGGGGAATTACTGTAGTGTAATGGAGCTTTAAGATATAACTTACACATACACACACACACACATTATATGCACTTAAAAATGCTGCAAATGATATCAAGGACCTTTTTGGTGGTCTTAAACCAGTAGAAGACTTAGCTGGTTTAAGGTTCCATGATAGAACTTAAAAGCCGCACACGTTGTCAGAGTACATACACTGAGTGTACAAAACATTAGGAACGCCTTCCTAATATTGAGTTCCACTCCCTTTTGCCCCCAGAACAGCCTCAATTTGTCGGGGCATGGGCTCTACAAGGTGTCTAGCGTTCCACAGAGATGCTGGCCCATGTTGAATCCAATGCTTCCCACAGTTGTGTCAAGTTGGCTGGATGTCCTTTGGGTGTTGGACCATTCTTGATACACATGGGAAACTGTTGAACGTGAAAAACCCAGCAGCGTTGCATTTCTTGACACACTCAAATCAGTGCGCCTGGCACCTACTACCTACCCTGTTCAAAGGCACTTAAATCTTTTGTCTTGTCCATTCACTCCTGAATGGCACACATACACAATCCATGTCTTAATTTTCTCAAGGCTTAAAAATCCTTCTTTAACCTGTCTCCTCCCCTTCATCTACACTGATTTAAGTGACAACAATTTGGGATCTTAGCTTTCACCTGGATTCACTTGGCTAGTCTATCTCATGTTCGTAATGTTTTGTACACTCAGTGTATATTTTAAATGCAGAGGAGGCTGGTGGGAAAAGCTATAGAAGGATGGACTCATTGTAATGGCTGGAATGGAACGGTATCAAACATATGGAAATCATATGTTTACGCCGTTCCATTAATTCCATTCCAGTCATTACAATGAGCCCGTCCTCCTACAGCTCCTCCCACCAGCCTCCTCTGTTTAAATGTGATGAAGTAGACAGGTATGTCTGCATCTCTAAATTCATACTATTATTCATCACCCTTTTCATAAATCCCATATTACTTTCTCTCTTGGGAGTGCCGTGTAGGTACTGAGAGGGAGTGAGCCTGCTGAATGTGTGTTTGCTCTAACATGAGCCCCTGTCCCTGACCGCTGTGTGTGTGAGTGGCAGCAAGGAAAGGCCAAGGAGAAATGCAGAGTAAGTGTGTGCCTTTCAGCCTGTGTTTAATTGGTATACATACATTGTTTTCTTATTAAATCCCCCTCCCTGGATATAAAATCAATATGGGGACGGGCCCACACACACACACACACACACACACACACACACACACACACACACACACACACACACACACACACACACACACACAGAGAGTAGCTCTAGTGTGACTGGAGCTGGTATGGTTGCTCAGAGCCCAGAGGTGCCTGCCTGCCTATATTGCCAACAGGATGTGGGAGGAGAGGTAGAGAGAGGAGAAAGAAGAGACGAAGAAGAGCAAATGAACATCTCAGAGCCCAGACAGAGAGGGAGAGTCACCAGGGAGCAGGCTGAGACAGCAGAAAACAATCGCTGCACGCTATTCTCATCCGCTCCAACAGCTTATCTTCTGCGTTTAGCGAAGGGAACATGTAGGCTTTGGTGGGTGGTGGGAAATGGAATGTCTAGAACAATACAGATTCAGATACAGTATGCTATTGAAGTCTGAGGAATTGTGTGTGTGTGTGTGTGTGTGTGTGTGTGTGTGCGTGCAAGAGAAAAAGGAAGCAATTCAGAGAGTAAAAAGAGTTACAGAAAAACAAGAGAGAGAGAAATATAAAAAGTTGTTGAAATTTCCACATCGAAGCGTAGGCCTGCATATTTATAAACACTGCACCTACAGTTGTAGGATCTTAAATTGAGCCAGTTTGCTACAGCAGGAAAATAATCCTGTAGCAACAGGAAATGTGGATTAGAATTCATTTACATTTTTGTAGGGGTTGATACATTTTTCATAAGGGAAAATCAAGTCTGAAATTTCAAAGTGGAAAATACAAACTTCGTAAGCTTTTTTACACCACACTACAAGTTTTACATTTTCTGCATTGCAGTAAATTTCTTCTGCAACAGTGTGATCAATTTAAGATCCTAGATCTTGTCTCATTGCTACAACAACTTGTGCTCAACTCAACATGGAAGCCCTTATCTAAATGGAGAGAGTTTATCCCATTTGGAGGCATGTACTGTAAGCAGCACAAGGATAAGGCTGGGCAGGACAGCTTAGTCTCAGCTCCCCTAATGAACACACAGGGGTACTGAATGAAACATACAGGATGTAAACACACCATGCTCACCACAGTGGAACACATAGACTACACTGTACGCCTTGCAGGTGGCCAGCTGTGTGTGGGGGTAGAAGAGGAGGGGGTGGGGTTTGTGTGTCTGAAGAGGGGGGGGGGGTACATCCAATTATACCTCATCATACCTCATTTAATCCCATTGTCTGCTTTTTATGCTGGGATTAAAGCTTTTCTCAGCTGGCTAATATTGCAATGAGTAATTGATGCTCCTGCATTTCAGCTTGGAAACAGCTTTTCACCAACAATATTACTAAAACGACCTACTGTGCAGAGAGGAAAAGGAAGAGCCAGAGAGAAATTGGAAGTGTGTTTGGAAAGCTGGGTTAATTCTCCTCTTTAATCCACCATTATGTTTTGTCCATGTTGGCGTCTCCTCCATCATGTTTAAAGATTTGACGAGAGCGAGCAAGACCGTAATCTCACTAAAGTGGTCACCACTCCACTTTATCCACTTTCCTTGAGAGATAATGGCACATCTTGAATCTACGAGTGCCACTGTGAATCTCATTCCCATTCTTACCCCAATGTGCCACTTCTCTAATGTATTCAGTACAAAACAGTAACACTTTTCTCCAATAACGAGCAGCAAAAATACCTCTCGCTTCCCTGCTGCTCTCCCGGCCAGAACACAAGTCCACTGCAAAGTAAATAAAGGAATTAATAAGGCGCCTAGGTGGGCGACAAGGACACAGTCTTGTTTGGGTGTGAAAAATCCATAAAGCTTCATATTGTAGAGGCCGTGCCTCTCCGGGTTCTCGCCCCGTGCCGAGCTCCCAGCTCTCTGATTTAATTTGGTAATCGATATGGTTTCGGTGAGCAGCCAGTAATCTTTTTACAGCACCTCCTGTCCTCTGCTTTCCACTCCTCTCTGCCCTTGAGTTTCCTCTGCAGTCCTGGGGTAAAAGGAGGCGGTGATTGCCTCTAACGGGCTCTGCGGTTGGGGGGAAAGCTCTCCTGAAAGTCAATGAGAAGGGGAGATGGAGAGGGGGGTAGACACAGTAGACAGTACTCCAGACAGAATAAATGAAAGTGAGAGTGAAACAGAGAGCGAGAGGAGAGGGAAGAAATTAAAAAGTGAAGTAAAAGACAATCTCTGAGTTTCTCTGTGTCTGTCTCTATGTCTGCTCTCCTCCATGGCCCCATAATATTCAGCACAATAGCACAACATGGCCATGAGTATTGCATGAACTGCATCACAACACTCACTTGTGTTTTTCAGTCTGAAACTGGAAGGTCAGATTTAAAGAAGGGTCAATGCGCTGGAGTAGAACAAATACACATTTCTAGGTTTGTAGATTGTGGCATTGGACTTGCCTCTTCCTCCCTTTCCATCTAATTTCTCAACCTCTCCCTCCATCCCTCTCCCTAACTCCTCCCTTCCCTCGCTCTCATTCCTTTTACAGCTGAGAGAGAAACAGAAGTGAAGAGGTTTCTCTCCCTGCAGCTACCTGTCCTGTTCCCAGTATGTCTCTCTCTCTCTTTCCTTCCTTTAGAGGGCAGCCAACCGGCACACTCTCTCACACTTCAAAGTCAGTCAATTCCCCCATACTACTGCAGCCAGGCACCGGTCTCTTTTGGAGACTGCCCCTACTTATACCTCTACAGTATCACACTGCAATGGAACATCCTTGTATGCTTTTGAGAGACCTGATCCAACCAGCGAGTTGTAGTACCATGAGTTTTTCTTGAACTGACCAGGAAAACCCCACATTCCCAAGCCATTGTATTTATCACTCTTGAACTGTATCTAGTAGCTTCAACTGTGAACATTCAATTTCTTTAAAGTCTCTGTAATCCTTCTAGCAATCCATGTGGTGCAAAGCAACATTATGTTGCTGCTTGATAACCCAGACATTGTGATGAGAGACAGGGCCGGCTCTAGGCAGAAGCAGTTGCATAGGCCGATATGGGGCCCCTGACCCACAGTCACTCAATTAGAATTGCATGAAATGTGTTATAAAATTGCTAAAATCTTATCTCCGCCCCATGGCAAAATGTGTAGAATTGCAGCAAACTTGCTTTAAAATGGAAACATTTTCTCTGCATCCCGACGAAAGCAGGGCCACTAAAATGTTTTGCCTGCAAAATTACGCGTAAAGCCCCCAAAAGGCTAGGACCGGCACTGGCGAGAGAATATGAAGGTGTTGTTTGATCTGAAAATCTCTCTCCATCCAGTGTTAGTTGTCTTGCACTGTGTCTATGACTATCAGGTTGTACCACCTGTCCCTCCTTGTTGGAGCATCTGAAACACAGTGGAGAGAAGGGATGATGAATGATGAGATAAGCCACACTATTGCACTAGGTACTCTGATGGAGGAGATGAAAACCCAACAGTGTCTCACAAGGCTGACTGTTTTGTGTGTGTTTTTCTTTCTTTTTTTTCGTTTTCTGTATCTCTTGCTCTCTCTTTCAGGGACAACAACTTCATCAAAGACTTCCCCCAGCTAGCAGATGGACTGATGGTTATCCCGTTACCTGTGGAGGAGCAGTGTAGAGGAGTGCTGTCTGAGCCACTGTCCAATGTACAGCTCCTCACAGGTGTGTGTACATGTGTTAGCCTGCCTCACCCATCTTTGTACACTCATACCAGTGTGTACAGAAAATATCCTGTACGTAACCTATATTTCATCATCAAATATCCTTCTTTTTTCTCAGATGTTCCTTCCAAAAAATGTAGAACTACTTTACCGTATTTTACCGGATTTAACGGATTTTCCAATTACGGCTGAATTTCCTGTAAGCTCAATACTTAGAAATCATGCTGCATTCTCTGCTCAGTAAATCCATAGGAGTGACATCAGAGTACAGGGTCAGCTAGAATGACACTGTTCCCAGTGCACTGTATTGTGCTATTGTTCCTGACATCCCAAAGTCTCTTCAGTAGGCACACACTCACTTGCATACCTCTCCAGGTCCTCTAAAGGCTGACACCTGCACCTTCTTCGCCCCGTGTTCCCTTCCCACATCCCCTGCGGGGGCCGAGACTACTCTGTCAGTTGGCTTGAAACCGCACCTCAGGACTACTCCCTAATCCGTCCATTAGCTGAATTGGCTGCAGCACTTCGCTCCCCGTTGGCCTGTGACTAGTTCCCAGGAGTGTCGGCTACTCCTCTCCCAACACACACTGGGAATAAATAAGTGCTTTAGGTTTAAGGGAGGATTTAGTTGTTGTTGTTCTCTTCGCTCCTGTGTTCTAATGGCCCTGTGTTGTGCCAGACTCATATGAAAGTTGATAATGCAATTACGGAGGCGAGATTGCTCTCGCCTTAATGCTGGAAATTCAATTGGAGCTACTGCGGGCGTCTGCCATTGATTACACACGGGGTGGGAACTTTCGTACTAAGACAAATGGTGTTGTTGAAAACAACAGAATCTACACTGTACACGAACAGTGTTTGTGTGAGGGAAACAAAGCTAGCTAATGCACTTCAGGCAGTTACAAATGTGCTTGTATAACTCAAATTCCGACACAAATGATCCATAGCTTTCAATGCATGATTAATGTGAAACTGAGTTATTTACTCAAATCTTCTGAAAAAAATGTGGGCCTACTTATATTGTGGAAGTTATTCATAACGATGTTTATATGTGTATGTCCATTGCAGGTGATGCAAAGTTCAATGAGGCTATGGGCTATCCCATGGTTCAGCAGTGGAGAGTGAGGAGCAACCTGTACAAAGTCAAGCTCAGCGCCATCACCTTGTCTACAGGTACGAAGCAGACCAGGGTTCAAATACTATTTAAAATACCTTTCACATACATTTCGAAGTAAGTATTCAGATTTGTTTTATTTGAAAGGACAAGTAGTTGAATGTTGGAATGTATTTGGAAATACAGTTGGAAAGTATTGGCATGTACTGTATTTGAAAATACTCAAATACACTGACTCAAATATCTGCCCTTTAGCAGACGCTTTTATCCAAAGTGACTTAGTCATGCATGCATACATCAAATACCCTCCCGTGCATTTAACCCAAGTATTTGAAAATAATTCAAATAGTAGGCTATTTATAGGAAATTATTTGAAAATACTTTTAAGTAGAAGTAGTTGATTCAGGCCACATTATTTGAAAATACTTAAGTACACAGAAAATAAGTATTTACAGTGCCTTCAGAAAGTATTCATACTTATTCCACATTTTGTTGTTACAGCCTAAATTTTTTTTTTTTTTTTTTAACTCACCCATCTAGACACAATACCCCATAATGACAAAGTGAAAACATGTATTTAGAAATGTTTGCAAATGTATTGAAATGAAATACAGAGCTTGAAGAATTTTACAATCTAGGTGTGCAAAGCTCAGGGGTGTGAATATCAAATCAAATCAAATCACATTTATTTATATAGCCCTTCGTACATCAGCTGATATCTCAAAGTGCTGTACAGAAACCCAGCCTAAAACCCCAAACAGCAAGCAATGCATGTGAAAGAAGCACGGTGGCTAGGAAAAACTCCCTAGGAAAAACTCCCTAGAAAGGCCAAAAACCTAGGAAGAAACCTAGAGAGGAACCAGGCTATGAGGGGTGGCCAGTCCTCTTCTGGCTGTGCCGGGTGGATATTATAACAGAACATGGTCAAGATGTTAAAATGTTCATAAATGACCAGCATGGTCAAATAATAATAATCATAGTAGTTGTCGAGGGTGCAACAAGCACGTCCGGTGAACAGGTCAGGGTTCCATAGCCGCAGGCAGAACAGTTGAAACTGGAGCAGCAGCACGGCCAGGTGGACTGGGGACAGCAAGGAGTCATCATGCCAGGTAGTCCTGAGGCATGGTCCTAGGGCTCAGGTCCTCCGAGAGAAAGAAAGAAAGAAAGAGAGAAAGAGAGAATTAGAGAGAGCATATTTAAATTCACACAGGACACCGGATAAGACAAGAGAAATACTCCAGATGTAACAGACTGACCCTAGCCCCCCGACACATAAACTACTGCAGCATAAATACTGGAGGCTGAGACAGGAGGGATCAGAAGACACTGTGGCCCCATCCGATGATACCCCCAGACAGGGCCAAACAGGCAGGATATAACCCCACCCACTTTGCCAAAGCACAGCCCCCACACCACTAGAGGGATGTCTCCAACCACCAACTTACCGTCCTAAGACAAGGCAGAGTATAGCCCACAAAGATCTCCGCCACGGCACAACCCAAGGGGGGGCGCCAACCCAGACAGGAAGACCACGTCAGTGACTCAACCCACTCAAGTGACGCACCCCTCCCATGGACGGCATGGAAGAACACCAGTAAGCCAGTGACTCAGCCCCTGTAATAGGGTTAGAGGCAGAGAATCCCAGTGGAGAGAGGGGAACCGGCAAGGCAGAGACAGCAAGGGCGGTTCGTTGCTCCAGCCTTTCCGTTCACCTTCACACTCCTGGGCCAGACTATACTTAATCATAGGACCTACTGAAGAGATAAGTCTTCAGTAAAGACTTAAAGGTTGAGACTGAGTCTGCGTCTCTCACATGGGTAGGCAGACCATTCCATAAAAATGGAGCTCTATAGGAGAAAGCCCTACCTCCAGCCGTTTGCTTAGAAATTCTAGGGACAATTAGGAGGCCTGCGTCTTGTGACCGTAGCGTACGTGTAGGTATGTACGGCAGGACCAAATCGGAAAGATAGGTAGGAGCAAGCCCATGTAATGCTTTGTAGGTTAGCAGTAAAACCTTGAAATCAGCCCTTGCCTTAACAGGAAGCCAGTGTAGGGAGGCTAGCACTGGAGTAATATGATCAAATTTTTTGGTTCTAGTCAGGATTCTAGCAGCCGTATTTAGCACTAACTGAAGTTTGTTTAGTGCTTTATCCGGGTAGCCGGAAAGTAGAGCATTGCAGTAGTCCAGCCTAGAAGTAACAAAAGCATGGATGAATTTTTCTGCATAATTTTTGGACAGAAAGTTTCTGATTTTTGCAATGTTACGTAGATGGAAAAAAGCTGCCCTTGAAACAGTCTTGATATGTTCTTCAAAAGAGAGTTCAGGGTCCAGAGTAACGCCGAGGTCCTTCATAGTTTTATTTGAGACGAATACTTAAGTCACTAAGAGCTTTGCACACCTGGATTGTAAAATTCTTCAAGCTCTGTCAAGTTGGTTGATAATCATTGCTAAGACAGCCATTTTCAAGTCTTGCCAAAGATTTTCAAGACGATTTAAGTAAAAACAGTAACTACGCCACTCAGGAACATTCAATGTTGTCTTGGTAAGCAACTCCAGTGTATATTTGGCCTTGTGTTTTAGGTTATTGTCCTGCTGAAAGGTGAATTTGTCTCCCAGTGTCTGTTGGATAGCAAACGGAACCAGGTTTTCCTCTAGGGTTTTGCCTGTGCTTAGCTACATTCCGTTTCTTTTTATCCTGAAACCTCCCCAGTCCTTGCCCATGACAAGCATACACATAAGATGATTCAGTCATTACCATGCTTGAAAATATGGAACGTGGTACTCAGTCATGTGTTGTTCGATTTGCCCCAAACATAACTCTTTGTATTTAGGACATAAAGTTCATTTCTTTGCCACATTTTTTGCAGTTTTACTTTAGTGCCTTATTGCAAACAGGATGCATGTTTTGGAATATTTTTTTTTCTGTATAGGCTTCCTTCTTTTCACTCTGTCATTTAGGTTAGTATTATGGAGTAACTACAATGTTGTTGATCCATCCTATCGCAGCCAATAAACTCTAATGGTTTTGAACTAATTGTAAAATCCCTGAGCGGTTTCGTTCCTCTCTGGCAACTCAGTTAGGAAAGAAACCTTTATCTTTGTATTGATACACCATCCAAAGTGTAATTAATAACTTCACCATGCTCAAAGGGATATTCAATGTGTGCTTTTGAAATGTTTTACCCATCTACTGTACCAATAGGTGCCCTTTGTGAGTCATTGGAAAACCTCCCTGGTATTGGTGGTTGCATCTGTGTTTAAAATTCACTATTCAACTGAGGGACCTTACAGATAATTGTGTGTGGGGTGCAGAGATGAGGTAGTCATTCAAAAATCATGTTAAACACTATTATTGCAACTTGTGACTTTTTAAGCAAATGTTTCCTCCTGAAATTATTTATGCTTGCCATAAAAAAAGGGGTTGAATACTAATTGACTCAAGACATTCCAGCTTTTCATTTTTATAAATTTGTCAAAATGTTGAAAAACATAATTCCACTAACATTATGGGATATTGTGTGTAGGCCAGTGACAGAAAATGTAAATGTAATACATTTTAAATTCAGGCTGCAATACAAGAAAATGTGGGAAAAAAATCTAAGGGAGTGAATACTTTCTGAAGGCACCGTAAATAAAAAAATATATATATATTTATTTGACCCAGGTCTGGTATGGAGTGTCAATTTACTGTCAGGTTTCCTGGTGAACCTATTTGACTACTACTACACTATATCATATTGTACTGAAAACTCAGAGGGAAAACCATACAGGATAGCATTTAGCGCATTTACAAAGCCTCTTTTTTGCTTCAGCTATAACTACAATTCCATTTGTTCCACATTATTTCCCCTGCACACTTTCCTGGTTCCCAGGCTTCTCCAAGGTTCTGAAGACACTGACTGCAGAGAGCACCAGAGAGGAGCTGCTGTCCTTCATCCAGCAGTACGGCAGCCATTACATGTCTGAGGCCCTTTACGGCTCCGAGCTCAGCTGCACCATCTACTTCCCCAGCAAGAAGGCTCAGCAGCAGCTCTGGCTGCAGTACCAGAAAGGTGAGAGGGGGAAACTGCATATGATGCACGTGTCACAAATACTACTGTAATCAGTGACCAATTTAGACCCAGGGATCCAGGTGAGTGGCTAGACTTAAGAGTCAATTAAATCCCAGAGAAAGGGTAAACACAAAAAATGGGGCTTATTCAATATGGTACAATTTTCAGGACGCTGCAGCTAGAAATATGATTCATAGCAGACATGTTTCCTCATTTTTAACTGGCCCTAGCCCCCGAGACAGAGCCGAGAATAGCCTCTGAAATCCTTCAGTAGCATTTCATAATTGATTTCATAAACATTAGGCAAGACCTGAAAGCGCTTTTGTACTGTACTATGCTATGCCACTGAGACCTTCAAAATTGAATTAGACAGCATGAAAATAATATATCTACAGCCTATCTTTTACCAAATAAATCGGTTCAAAATATGTACTGTAAACACCGGAATACAAAGACACATGCCTTGAATCATTTATGAAAATAAATTCCGTTGCTGCATCGCAGATATTTCAAAAGTATTTACCATAGGTATAGCACAAAGTGTTTTTACTTTTCTAAATGTTTACATTACAATTAAGTCAGTGTTCTTCCTACAATGTAAATTCCTGCGTAGAAAAATTCTCCATAGAGAATCTGAAACCACAACATGCACATCTTCATTCATGTTGGGTTTATTGCACTAAATAGATAACATTACAAACATGAAATTGAGCCTCGTGTTACACAGAAACTCATCTGATACAATAGTAACACACTGTAAAGTCACTGCCTCCACCAAAGGCGAAACTTCTGAAAGACACATGGGTTGGTTCAACACATGCATACAGAAACAGAACACTCAAGAAGACCCAGTAGTATTTATAAAAAAAAATTTTAAAAAAAAACACAAACTCAGGAGGAAATAGGCAATTACATGTAGGTCTAAAGAAATTAAGGCTGTCCGAGTTAATCAGTTAAAGGCCCAGCGGAGTCAAAATTCATTTATTTTTGTATCATTATTGTACAACAGCTGAGTTATTACCTGATACTTTCTTGCTGAAAATACAATATACACAGGACCTTATAATCAGCAGATTAGAAGGTCCTGGCGGGAGTTTTGGCCATAGAGGCCTCATTGTATCCGTACCATTATGGCATCGGTGACAGCCTCAGTGGCACTGCCCATACTATCTCCATTTTAAAGTAGTCTCCAACAGGGTCACAAGGAGGGATCAGCCAATGAAGTTGGAAGTCTCACCCAGTTGACTATATTAAAATGGTGGAAGTCCTCAATGGCGCTGCCTGTGCTAAAACCGAATTCTGGCCACTAGAGGCCTCTATCATTCTCTATGTGTGTGCTTTCCATTGTGACTTCACCATCCCATAAATTGACCAATAATAGTGAGTTCCCCCCAAAATAAAAAGGTTATTTTGCCCATTTTAATGTAAATCTTACAGTAAGGTCCTTATTTGATATATTGATATGAAAATGTCTACATTGGGCCTTTAACTCAAGTTAAATTACAAAAAGTGCACTTATTTTTTGCGTGATTATTCGCATTGTTTGAAAGCGTTTAAAATTCACTGAAAATATCCCAAATAATCTATAGAGCTAAAAACAACAATGTGATGTCAAAACAACTTGACATTGAGGTTAAAGAAAGTGCGCTTTATTAATTTACCAGATTTTGCTTACCGTTACTTTGGACAAAATCAAGATATTGATATTCTTGTAATGCTTTTGGTATAAAACATCTTAAATTACAGCTCAATTTGAGCAATTTCAAATGTTTGCGATTAATCCAAGAAAATCCTGCAATTAACCTTATTTAAAAAAAATTATTTGTTTCACAGCCCTAAAATAAATGCATCTCTTCTCCAGTTAAGTTGAGTGAACAATAAAAAAATTACCATTAAAAACAGACAGCAACAGTCTTGTTATTCATCACATTGAAACAAGGACACTTGATTTTTCTAGCATTTTAATATTGTAATAGTTAAGTTTGGAATATCTGTAATGATAATTTCAGAAATAATTTTGTAGTGACAGACTATTGCAGTGACAAGGTTAGCATGCTGCCTGACATATCCTGAATTGAAATCCTTTGGTGAGTCGACAAATATGGTTTCAAATGTCTCATGAGAGTACAAGAAATGAAAAAACACAATCACTGAACAAATTGTATATACGTATGGAAGTTTCTAAAGGAAATAGCAATGACGAACTTGACCAAATGTCTCTGGAGGTGTTGGCGGGATGTTTTAAACTTTTACAGTGACATTTTCTGTATCTGAAAGAAAGAAATCATGGGAAATTGTTATAAACCTGTAGATCGTTTCAATTCAATAATACTTTGTTTACTTTTTGCAGAACTTAATTATGCTGCACTACCCGCGAATTCTAAAAACATTGAGTAAAAATATAAAACTACAGTAGGCCTACTTACAGTGGTAGCCTACACACTTCAATGAAAAAGATCAACTGTTTCTGTTAAATTATACTGTATATTCTAAACCGCGCTACCTTTCGGATGCATAAAGCAAAATACTTTTAAATAAAAGCCTATCTAATAGGCCCAATTAAAACGAGAGATGCGCATGGTAATTTGTTGTAGGCTAAAGCTACTTCGGGAATACGAACCCATCATGGCCAGAAAAAAAAAAAGTGGAGGAATTTTTCAGCAATGGCTATGAAAATATGTTTATAAATTAAATATTGTTTACGCGAGACATTTGACAAAGACGTAAATGGAAAAGGTGAAACATCCGTTCTAGCGTTAAACTACGCTCCGGATCGCATAGAGCAAAATACTTGAAATAGCATATCTATTTACTACTGCGAAATGGGTCCAATTAAATAAGAGATCAGACGTAGGCGACAGGCTACTTCGCGAGTAGGAAACCATCAGTCAGAAAAGGTGAGGAATGTATTCTGCAACAATCATGGAAATGAAAAAATATAATAGGAAATAGATGCCTAGTTCTACCTATTTTAGAATAAACTGTGCATACACTAAATGTTAAAGTTAGCCTTGAGGGAGGGTAAGCTGATCCTAGAGCTGTGTGTCTACAGGCAACTTCACTCATTTGCACGTTGAAGATGTACCCCGAAGAGCTCCAACACAATACTTTTTATTGGATGGCTGGGTTATAACGATCAAGTCCATGATCCCATCCCTATAGATTTAAGTTAGAGGTTTGATTAGACATGCCTTCTAAATTGATAAAAGGCTGTAAGCGCAATTCTTTTTTTGCAATACATTTTCTTGCCATGCCATTAGGCTTAGTAATTGTCAGAAATATCATTTTGTATGGCTGTGACGATACCAGTATAAAAAAAAAAATATTAAATGGCAAAAAAAACTATGCAGACCAAACTCTTTGGTCCTTTAAAAACCTGCTGTATGTACAATAGTGTTCTATAGATTGGAAAAGAATAAATGTGACTCGATGACAACATAATGATGTTTGTTTCCAACATTAGGGCCGTTTTCCCAAAGAAGTTAAATTTGCTTCGTGTTTTGTGTCCTTGCTACTATACTAACGAGTATCGCAATACAGGTATCAACCCGGCCCTAATATTTTGTACATTACAGCAGTTAAAATATAAAAAATGTTGTGCGTTGATTGACATACCAGTTTCCCTCCACCCCAATGTGACAACACTTATTGTCGTCTTTAGTGCTGTGATCCATCAAATCAAAGAGGCAGCTCGAATTGTAGATAGACACCGGCTTGGTTCCAGTGTGCTCCTAGCCAGTCCCACCGACTGACTGGGGATCAGTGACTCATTATATGACCTGCTAAGCACTGACTAGAAGTCAGATCATGGAGGAGCAAAAGTTGTTTGGAATGCAGCCTTTTACACTAAAGTGACACACACACAATTGGATTTGTAGTTTCTTAGCACCTAGCAGGTGGAGAAGCGTCTCCTCTGTAGGTACGAGTAGACTTTCACACAGTGGTCCCAGCAGTCCAGCACCATCAGCTGTCCTTTCTCAGTGACGGCCACGCCCACAGGGCATGTCAGTCCCTCCTGGATGAGCACGTTAAAGCCGCCCTCTTTGGGGAACTGCAGGATCTCCTTCCTGCCACTGTCCGTCACCAGCAGGTCCCCGTTGGCATCCACGCACATTCCCGTGATGCAACGGAAGTCCTCTGTCTCCGAGAAGAAGTGGCTGAGATGCTTGCCCAGCTGGCCATCTGTCCCCACCGAGCAGATGGAGAAGCCCCCCTCCAGGTGGTGCTCATTATGGCGGTTCTCAATGTTCAGGCCCAATCCTTGGGTGAAGTAGATGGTGCCCGATGAGTCACACGTCACAAACTTGGGCCGCACTGCCGAGCACAGACGGTTGTAGTTGACTACGCCCACGTTGCGGTCTACGGCCAGGCACCAGAGCTTGCCGCCCTCCACGTCCGAGACCACGAACTGACCCGTGGGCATGGCTGCAATGCCCCAGGGCTTTATTAGCTGGTTCTTGTGGCAGGCCACGCAGTGGCCGTCAATGGTGTACACCTTGACTGAGTTGTCGTAGTTGTCAGTGACCCCAATAAGGCCCTGAGGAGTGATGGCGATGGACAGCGGGATGAGGTTGGGCAGGTCAGCGCCCAGGAAGCTCAGGACAAAGTTGTCGATGCTGCTGGGATTGCGACGGATCTCCCTCTGGAAGCCTTTGCGGTTGAAGATCTGGATGCGGTAGTTCCCCCGGTCGGCCACCAGGACTTCGCCCTGCGGGGTGACGCAGATGCTAACCGGTAGGTTGAACATCCCCGGCAGGTTGCCCTTGCAACCCATCTTCTTTACAAACTGGCAGTGCTGTGGCCCAGAGCTGGCCCTGGCCTCTGCACCGGGCGAGGAGGCCCCCCCTTCATCCATGGACTTAAAGTTGCCCGGGGAGGCACACACAGCCTTTTCTACAGACATTAACATATCAATGTCTCTATACAGGTCCAGCGGGGCCCCTGCAATCCCCACAGTCCCGCACATGGCATCAACCCCAACCCCGGCTCTAAACTCCAGCAGCCCCTCATCAGTGTTGACGGTGCAGGGCTTGGTGGTGAGGTGGGCCACATCCAGGGCCTCGGGATGCTCCATCGTCAACAGCTCAGGGTCCTGGAGCTTGAGTAGCGTAGGCAGGTCCAGGCAGCTCCTCAGGTCTAGCTCCTCCTCATCGTTTCCCCCTCCGTCCTCCTCCAGCAGGGTGATGTCGCTCTGCTTCACCCGCATGGTGAGGTAGTCGCATCGGGACACCACCTGCACTTCGGCCAGGTTCAGCAGGTACGTCTGCTCCTCAAGGATGTGCCCATTCAGCTTTTCCACCTTGGCCATGGAGGCAGCGAAGGTCCGCCGCTGGTGCCCCAGCTCCTCCTGCAGACGCAGCTCAGCCCGGGCATACTCCTGCTGCACTGCCCGGGACTTCACCCGCATGTTCTTTGTCACACTGTCAATGGTCACTTTTTTCTGCTGGATGTGGCCCATGGCTTCGTGGAGGGACGCCAGTTTACCGCCCAGGTCCTTCCGGCGCTGCTCAGCGGCCACCCGGATGGGCTGGACGGCATGGCCCTGCTGCTGATGGCCCTCACTCTTGCAGAGGTCACAGAGCACGATGCCGCAGTCAAGGCAGTACTGTCGGGGTAGGCGGATGTGGCAGGACTTGCACATGAGGGTGGTGGTGCAGGAGCTGACCCAGTCCAGGATCTTGAGCACAGTGAGGTTGTCAGCCAGCTGGGAGATGCTGCTCATGCGGGAGACCCTGCTGCAGAAGGGACAGCGCACGCCGTTGATGGTGCTAGCCAGCAGCTTCTCCAGACACTGTCTGCACACTGTGTGGCCACACTGCAGGAGCTTGGGCCTCAGCTGCTCCCGGTTGTAAGTCTCCAGGCAGATGGGGCACTCCAGGACCTCCCGGAGCAGGTCCGGGTCCAGAGCTGGCGAAGCTGCCGCCATCGTGTTCACACCTGAGAGGAGAGGAATAAAAAAAAGGGGACGTCAAAGTTTCAGGCTGTGGCACAATCACTACGAAAGCTCTAGTCTCGTGCCTGGTTACATTGTGTTTAGGAGCATTTATTTTACTCTCTCCATGGTTAAAGTAGTGAGAAATAGATGTCGTTGTAAAAATCTGTGTGCTTCATTTATTATCATTGTTAATTGAAATATTTAATTATTTTATATTATGGCTATTTCCCAATGGTGGACCAAGTATTATTACGTTACACAAACTAAAGTACTCACCACAAAAGAATTACAGGACATACACCTCCGATTTATGTTAGTATTAAAAAGTTTATAGTCATCACGGTCTCACAAAATGGATTGCTTAAAACAGATGTTTTTGTCCTTCTACGGACTGACATCTAGAACTGGGGTTTTGACACTCGGTCATACATCAAAACGCCATGACAAGGGGAAGCATCAACAGAATAATTGTCCCTGTATGTTTTAGTAAGGTAAATTGTACTTAACATTATTTTTCAACAGGACACTACTTTCAGGTAAAAACTACTGAATGAGCCCAAAAAGGTGCTGATCGTGAACATATGTTTGTCCTGGCAACAATGATATGTTGAGGAGAGGTTGCATTGCTAACAAGTCAAATAACGATGTTGTCATGATTTCTCATTAAAAAGGCTGAATAAATAATTAGCATTCCTCTAGTAATGGTGGATTACATTTTGACCACATGTTTACAAGTTTCTAGGGGGGAGTATTGAACTAGTTAACTCAAGAACATGGGAATAATTCACTTTTGATGCTGGGATACATTTGAGAGAGCACAACCCAGTTAGTAGTCACTGTGAGAAACATACACTGTAACTCAGGGGCTCCCAAACTTATTCACTCGGCGACCCCCTTCCAACATTGGGGAACACCCTGCGCCCCTACGTGAGCACCGCATTTATTTCTATGGACACAAGCACTGTCCATGACACAAACATCTCGTTGGCGGAGAGAATTTTGCAGGTTTAAAGCTTATTTCCTGAAATTTTACACATTTTGCAGTTGTAGAGTAAATTTTCTTGCAATTCTATACAAATTCAGCAAAAAAAAGAAACACCCTCACACTGTCAACTGCGTTTATTTTCAGCAAACTTAACATTTAAATATTTGTATGAACACAACAAGATTCAACAACAGACAAACTGAACAAGTTCCACAGACATGTGACTAACAGAGATGGAATAATGTGTCCCTGAACAAAGGGGGGGGTGGTCCAAATCAGTATCTGGTGTGGCCACCAGCTGAATTAAGTACTGCAGTGCATCTCCTCATGGACTGCACCAGATTTGCCAGTTCTTGCTGTGAGATGTTACCTCACTCTTCCACCAAGGCACCTGCAAGTTCCAGGACATTTCTGTGGGGAATGGCCCTAGCCCTCACCCTCCAATCCAACAGGTCCCAGACCTGCTCAATGGGATTGAGATCCGGCTCGTCGCTGGCCATAGCAGAACACTGACATTCCTGTCTTGCAGGAAATCACGCACAGAACGAGCAGTATGGCTGGTGGCATTGTCATGCTGGAGGGTCATGTCAGGATGAGCCTGCAGGAAGGGTACCACATGAGGGAGGAGGATGTCTTCCCTATAACGCACGGCGTTGAGATTGCCTGCAATGACAACAAGCTCAGTCCGATGATGCTGTGACACACCGCCCCAGACCATGACGGACCCTCCACCTCCAAATCGATCCCGCTCCAGAGTACAGGCCTCGGTGTAACGCTCATTCCTTCGACGATAAACACGAATCCGATCATCATCCCTGGTGAGACAAAACCCAGACTCGACAGTGAAGAGCACTTTTTGCCAGTCCCGTCTGGTCCAGTGACGGTGGGTTTGTCCCCATTGGTGACATTGTTGCCGGTGATGTCTGGTGAGGACCTGCCTTACAACAGCCCTACAAGCCCGCAGTCCAGCATCTCTCAGCCTATTGCAGACAGTCTGAGCACTGATGGAGGGATTGTGTGTTCCTGGTGTTACTCGGGCAGTTGTTGTTGTTGCCATCCTGTACCTGTCCCGCAGGTGTGATGTTCGGATGTACCGATCCTGTGCAGGTATTGTTACACATGGTCTGCCAATGTGAGGACGATCAGCTGCCCGGCCTGTCTCCCTGTAGCGCTGTCTTAGGCGTCTCACAGCACGGACATTGCAATTTATTGCCCTGGCCACATCTGCAGTCTGCATGCCTCCTTGCAGCATGCCTAAGGCACGTTCACGCAGATGGGCAGGGACTCTGGGCATCTTCCTTTTGGTGTTTTTCAGAGTCAGTAGAAAGGCCTCTTTAGTGTCCTAAGTTTTCATAACTGTGACCTTAATTGCCTACCGTCTGTAAGCTGTTAGTGTCTTAACGACCGTTCCACAGGTGCATGTTCATGGTTAATTGAACAAGCATGGGAAACAGTGTTTAAACACTTTATAATGAATATCTGTGAAGTTATTTGGATTTTTACAAATTATCTTTGAAAGACAGGGTCCTGAAAAAGGGACATTTCTTGTTTTGCCATGTCTAATGTGTATTCATGTGATATTGTTGTAATTGTTGTGTTACTTTTATATCTATGGGCTAAAAAACATAAATAGAAAATGTTAGCTGGACATTTCTGACAAGTTAGAAATATGCAATGACTAACATGACAAGAGGAACTGATGATGCAGACCCAATTTTTTAATTTCACCTTGTGCATTCTACTATTACAACTTTCAAGAGTACGTTTAAAGCCATACTGAGTTTCTTTAAGAAAAATAATAACTATATATGGGGACGCGCCCCAGTTTGGTAACCACTGATACTTAGCTGGCTATATAATTTAAGTGAGGGGAGTGTATCACTGCCACTGGATAGCACTAGCAGCAGCCAGCTGTCATTCAACACTAGATTGCTGCAGCTAGCCAGCTTTCAAGTAAACAACTTCTCAGAATCAGTTAGCTAACTACAGACAACCAATATAAGTGTTCTGCCTAACTCGCTAGGTAGCGATACGAATGTAGCGACCATAGTTTGTTATTGTGCGGTCAATGTGTTAGCTACTAACTGTGTTAGCATAACAGAGATTGCTTGAATCAAGCTGTCACTACACGGCCAATGCAAATGACAACCGCACTAGCTGGTTACATGCAATTAATAATTTATAATATTGTGGCATGATGCTATGTTGATTCTAGCGCAAGCTGTGCTAGACAGCTTGATTAGTGGGAGGCCTCCCGAAATCGCGATGTGACTTCCTGTTTGGGGCAGTCCGGTAAGAATTCATGATTGAGTCCATTTTCAAAGTCAAGCATTCACATTTATATACTAGCTAAAGCTCGAGTTTTATTTGGTTGAAATCTTACCTTGCAATGTCAGATCTGTCAAGGCACAGGGGTTTGTAGGTCTGCTGCTGCGAGCCTGCGGTGTTGACGTAACGCCAGCAAATACTTATTCCCCACCCACCTCTATTTTCATTGGTTCTTGCAACTGCAGCTGGGACAGGGTCCGAAAGTGGTTGGCAGTTAAATTAGTGGGGATATTTATGGTATATGAAGTTTCATAATATGATGTATTGAATACTGTAGTATAAAATTAAATGTTTGTTAATTTGTATAACACTATCTCTAGTTTTAGTATAGAAACTACATTAATATAATGGCCAAAGCATTATACATAATTTGAAAATTCCTTCTTTTTGAATACTTTCAGAATTTTTCCATTTTGTACACCTCTTAAAATCCTGGCTGCACCAGATAATAGATTAACTTTAAAATAAATATCCATCAATCAGGGAAATTATGTGAGCCATTTGAGAGCATTGTTGGCTTTATATGAAATGTAATATGATGCTCTTACATCCTGAAACAATATACACAATAAATTAGGACAGTACGAAGACATCTTGATGTATCCTTTGAAAGTTGAAAAGCATTCATCTCTAGCAGTTGTCTGCTACAGTTATCTTCCTGGACAGATGTGTGCAGTGTTGCAGTACATGGAAATAGTATATCAGCTGACCCCTAGATGGCAGCAAAGGTCTTATTTCAAAATCAATTTGTAGAGCTCTATCGCAGAGGGCAGGCCTATCTGAATTGCATTTCAGAAAAGGAACTACTGCACATCAATAGAAATTAGTTGATTGGCAATTTCAAAATGCAATCATAATGTTAACCTATGCATAACTAAAAGGTAAATGAAAATGAGAAATTAACGTAGACTATATGCTTTCTTTAGCTTATACATTAAAACGTTTTTTTCCCTAAACCTTCTCAGTAAGCTTTTAATATATTTTCAACTTATTATGGCTTTTGAAAAAAGAATAGGCTTTAGACTCACAGAACAGAAACCTGTTGTGCTGTTACTGTAATTGTGCTGCAGCTGTGCCATGTTGAAGTCAGTGGTATTAGGAAGCGTGAGTCATCTTTGTTTAACAACCAAAAAAACTGTCCACATTTATATCTCGCCCTCCTCATCATGTGTGTATTTCATTGTAATTTCCCTTGAGCTTGCATTTTCACTAATAAAATGCATACATCAACCGACTGTGGAGAATTAATAGGCGATATGATTTGGACGTGTGCCAGAGTTGTTAAAAAGGCCAGATTGCACGTCAAAACACTCCTGAATAGAGAGATTTTATGGGGCAATAATAGCAATGCCAACACCAACAATATCTGTCTGAAATTAGCACAGAGATATCAGACACTTTGCAGGGCAACAATTATGACCATAGGGTAGGTTCTAAAGAATATACTGTATCCACAAAGGCTCATTATTTAGTGTGAGAGAGAGAGAGAGAGAGAGAGAGAAATTGGAAATACAGACATTGTCATCCTACAAGAAACATAATATAGAGGAGACGAACCCACTGGTTGCCCTCTAGGCTACAGAGAGCTGGTAGTCTCATCCATCAAACTACCAGGTGTGAAACAGGGAAGAGACTCAGGGGGTATGCTAACTTGGTATAGAGCAGACCTAACCCACGCAATTACATGTATTTCTTTTTTTATCACATTGGTACTATTTTCACCAAAATGTTGTACAAAACTCCAAACTGGTCACAGTTCTAACGCAGCCAGTCTTTCATTCAAAACTTGTCATTGTGCATTCATTTGGATTGTAAACATCTCTCACCACACAACCATTGATTCAAAATATAAGTTAATTGTGAAATGTAATGATAACATTCTTTTAATTGCCAAAACACAACATAATGATATCTTTTCAATGTTTTAGTTTTACCTACCAGTTTTATCTAATAGCAAACGATGCAAATCGCCCACAGAAGTGAAAGAAAACTGGCAGAAAATCTAGAATTTCCATAATATCTATTGAATGTGAAATCAAAGATGTGATCAATGAAGACATCCTCTACAATCATTAATGCAACATTTATTTAAATTTTTTCAGATATAATTGCAACATAGGTGTACTGTCTATAATTAAATGTAAGATATTAAATGAAACAAATTAAATGAATGAAAATTAAAAAATATATGTTTAGCACGCATTCATTTGCATCAAGCTTGTCTTGAGCAGTTGGCCATACATTCTTTTCCAGTGAATGTCCTCATTGTTCATGCACCGTGGGAAAAACCTTTTGGCATGGCAAATCCAAGCTTGACATTGGTCTGCATTGATGTCGTCGCATGCCTCATCCATGGCCAGAAGGAGGATGGCACATTCATGGGGATGGCGGTCGTACACCTTCCACCTCCATGCTGAAAACACATCCTCAATAGGGTTGAGGAAAGAAGAGTATGGGGGCAGGTAAAGGGTCACGAATCGGGAATTGGCCCAAACCATGCCTGAACCACCTCTGCATGGTGGAACCTGACATTGTCTCACACAATGACATAGGTGACCCTTTCACCTTGACAAGCCTGCTCAATTTAATTGAGAAACACAATGAGGTGTGCAGCGTTGTAGGATCCAAGTAATGTTCTACGTCCTACCATACCATCTTCAGAGATAGCTGTGCACATGGAGATGTTTCCCCCACGTTGTCCAGGCACTTGGACGGTCGCCCGTTGGTCAATAAGGTCCCGCCCAAGTCGCCGAGTATTGTCCAGGTTAAAGCCCGCTTCATCAACAAAGATAAACCTGTGATGGTTCACAGCTGCATCAAGAACCATCACCTTCTAAAAATATATTTTTGTTAGCTATTTTTACAATATAGTTCCAATATGATATTGTGAAGTAGCATGTGCATCAAATAGTAACAGTAATACAGTGTATAGTGCTGTACCTGAAAATACTAGGCCTGCAGTTGTTTCACCCAGTCGTTGTTTCTCTCAAAAGGCACCAGGTAAATGTGTTTCATAGATACCTGGTGCCTCTTTAAAAGGTGAGCGATTGTTGGTAGGCTGATGGATGCCTCATTGGCAAAGGTTTCATTGTTCTCCTCAATGGCCTGCTTTATTTCGGACAGCCGTACTGAATGTCATTCCTGGCCCTCACCATTTCCACCACTGCCCACTCCTGCTGGTCGGTCAGCACATGGCAACCACCATGGGGACTTCTGTCAATTCTGAGGGTATAAACAGAGTATACTGTCAATAGATCATACTGTAAGAATACTGTAGCATGTTTTGTGAATTTACATGCATTACAATATGTAATTTACAGTAAATGTAATGGTAAAGCATAGTGCATATCCTGCAGATTTACCGGTTTTCTTGGTGGAATGTTCTCATGATCGAATTGCCAGTTGATTTTTTCAGATTGGGGTGACCTATTCCGGCAGCCTCTGCCATGGTAAGGCCTCTGTTTACCACATGACCAATGATGATGGCCCGGACTTCATTAGAGACAACCTTTCCATGCCATCTGCTTACCTCTCTCTGACGGCCACCTCTTTGACGGGTCCTATGGCCACCTCTTTGACCTCTTTGACGGGTCCTATGGCCACCTCTTTGACCTTTTTGATGGGGCCCATGCCCACCTCTTTGACCTCTGTTGGGGCCCATGCCTACTTCTCTGTCGGGCCCCTTGTCCACGGGCTCGTTGACTTATTCCTCTCCCTTGCTGTCTATTCTGCTCCATGTTGAAAGAAATGTGCTCACACGTGTTCACACACCCCCTTTTATATAGTGACTAATTGTGGTTGCCTCTATGTGAAATCCATTAACAATAACGAGTAGTCATTATGTATGGTTACCATGTGTAATACATGTAATTTAAATGTTTATACTATGAAAAAACACACATTTAATTTCTGTAGTTCTCAAAATCCATATATAGTAGACAAACCAGTTTAAAATCTATAGGTTTACCAGACGGTTAAGTGATTAACCATTAAGTGCAGTTGGATTAAGTGATGGTCAAATGTATTTAAACAAATGAGAACAGAATCAGATGAAAGGTATTGTGAGCATTGCATTGTGAAAGGCAATTATTTTATATGAAAGCTATTTCTAGAAGAAACACTGATTAGGTTAGGTGAAAAAGTTACTTTGTGATTTTGTGTATTGTACCTAGTCAATTGAAAATGTGCTTAAAGATAAAAAAAAAACAGCCTTTTTGATGATCTGTTTTGAGTTTTGTACTAAGATTTGTGAAATTTTACCACATACTTTTTACATCTGGCCAGAAGTTTATAAGCAAACTATCTCAACAGAGAGAAAAGTCCTCATGTCTGTTGCCTATATAGAATCCCTATACTTTAACGATGACAGCTTCTCCATCTCTAAACTGCAGTATCACTATAGATTACTTTATCTGTGACCTCAATCCAGAGTCTCTCAGAGTGTTCACAGTCAGACCACTGACACCCCTATCAGATCATAGCAAAATCACAGTCTACTTGAATAGAGTAATACTCAATCATGAGGCATCACAGCCAAAGGAACTGCATAATATTAAGAAGGAAAGTAGTATAGAAACCTACTAAAAAGCTATTGGGCAACAACAAAATCAATCCCTTTTAGACAATTTCCTGGACAAAACATTTTACTGCCATAGTGAAGGTGTGAACTTGGCAGTAGAAAGCCTAAACAGTATATTTGACCTTTCAGCTTCCCTATCAAGTTTTAAGTTCCTCGGCGTACACATCACGGACAAACTGAAATGGTCCACCCACACAGACAGCGTGGTGAAGAAGGCGCAGCAGCGGCTCTTCAACCTCAGGAGGCTGAAGACATTTGGCTTGTCACCAAAAACACTCACAAACTTTTACAGATGCACAATCGAGAGCATCCTGTCGGGCTGTATCATCGCCTGGTGCCGTACCAGGCGATGATACAGCCCATAACCGGAAGGCTCTCCAGAGGGTAGTGAGGTCTGCACAACGCATCACTGGGTGCAAACTACCTGCCCTCCAGGACACCTACACCACCCGATGTCACAGGAAGGCCAAAGAGATCATCAAGGACAGCAACCACCCGAGACACTGCCTGTTCACCCCGCTAACATCCAGAAGGCGAGGTCAGCACAGGTGCATCAAAGCTGGAACCGAGAGACTGAAAAACAGCTTCCATCTCAAGGCCATCAGACTGTTAAACACCCATCACTAACTTTGAGTGGCTGCTGCCAACATACTGACTCAACTCAAGCCACTTTAATAATGGGAAAATTGATGTAATCAATTTATCACTTGCCACTTTATATTATTTATATTAGATAATGTTTACATAACCTACATTATTCATCTCATATGTATATACTGTACGCCATACCATCTACTGCATCTTGCCATCTTGATGTAATTAGATGTATCACCAGCCACTTTAAACAATGCCACTTTATATAATGTTTACATACCCTACATTACTCATCTCATATGTATATACTGTACTCTATACCATCTACTGCATCTTGCCATCCTGATGTAATGTATCACTAGCCACCTTAAACAATGCTGCTTTATATGTTTTCATACCCTACAATACTCATCTCATATGTATATACTGTACTACATACCATCTATTCCATCTTGCCTATGCTGTTCGGCCATCACTCATTTATATATTTTCATGTACATATTCGTATTCATTCCTTTACACTTGTGTGTACAAGGTAGTTGTTGTGGAATTGGTAGATTACTTGTTAGATATTACTGCATGGTCGGAACTAGAAGCACAAGCATTTCGCTACACTTGCATTATTAACACCTGCTAACACATGTGTATGTGACAAATACATTTGATTTGATTTGAAATATATAAATTGTCAAGCAGACAACCTAAGAAAGTTAACAACAATGATAAATGGTTTGATGAAGAATTCAAAAACCTAAGAAAGAAATTGAAAAGAAACATAGAGACATACAGACCCAGAAAACCTGAGCCTACGCCTTCACTATAGTGAAATACTAAAACAGTACAGAAATACACTAACAAAATATGAACAGCACATAAATCAGATCAATGTAATTGAAGAATCCATAGAATCCAACCACACAAAGAGTTACCATCCAAAATGGAGATGTATGGATAAACCACTTCTCCAATTTTTTCTGCTCTAGAACAATCAGCAAAAACATATACATGATCAATTACAAATCTTAGAATCAGCTATTAAAGACTGCCAGAACCCACTGGATTCTCCAATTACACTGAATCAACTACAGGACAAAATACAAACTCTCCAACCCAAAAAGGCCTGTGGTGTTGATGATATCCTAAATGAAATGATAAAATATACAGACCATAAATTCCAATTGCCTGTACTTAAACTCTTTAACATTGTCCTCTCTTACATCTTCCCCAATATTTGGAACCAAGGACTGATCACCCCAATCCACAAATGGGAGACAAATTTGACCTCAATAGCTACCGTGGGATATGCATCAACAGCAACCTTGGGAAATTCCTTTGCATTATCATTAACCGCAGACTCCTACATTTCCTCAGTGAAAACAATGTACGGAGCAAATGTCAAATTGGCTTTTTACCAAATTACCGTACGGCAGTCCACGTATTCACCCTGCACACCCTAATAGACAACCAAATAAACCAAAACAAAAGCTAAGTCTTCTCATGCTTTGTTGGTTTAAAAAAAGCTTTTGACTCAATTTGGCATGAGGGTCTGCTATACAAATTGATGGAAAGCGGTGTTGGGGGAAAGACATACGACGTTATAAAGTCCAAGTACCCAAACAATAAGTGTTTCTCTTAAAATGGGCAAAAAACACAGATTTATTTTCACAGGGCTGTGGGGTGAGACAATGATGCAGCTTGATCCCCACCCTATTTTACATATACGTATATCTACGTATTGGCGAGGGCACAAGAACAGTCTGCAGCACCCAGCCTCAACCTACTAGAATCTGAAGTCAAATGTCTACTGTTTGCTGATGATCTGGTGCTTAAAGCAGCACCTAGATCTTCAGCACAGATTCTGTCAGACCTGGGCCCTGACAGTGTACAAAAATAATGGTGTTCCAAAAAAGGTCCAGTTGCCAGGACTACAAATACAAATTCCACCTAGAAAACTATCCCTATCTCAGTCTAAACAGCACCACAGGTCACTTCCACAAAGCCGTGAATGATCTGAGAGACAAGGCAAAAAGGGCCTGCTACACCATCAAAAGGAACATAAAGTCCGACATCCCCATTAAGATCTGGCAAAAAATACTTGACTCAGTTATAGAACCCATTACCCTTTATGGTTGTAAGGTCTGGGGTCCACTCATAAACCAAGAACCCACAAAATGGGACAAACACCTAATTGAGCTGCTGCATGCAAAATTCAGCAAAAACATCCTCTGTGTACAACGTAAAACACCAAATAATGCATGCAGAGCAGAATTAGGAGGATACCATCTAATTATCAAAATCTAGAAAAGAGAATTCAAATTACAACCACCTAAAAGGAAGTGATTCCCAAACCTTCCATAACAAAGCTATCACCTACAGAAAGATTAACCTAGAGAAGAGTCCCCTCAGCAAGATGGTCCTGGGGCTCTGTTCACAAACACAAAAACAGAGCCCCAGGACAGCAACACAATTAGATCCAACCAAATCATGACAAAACCAAAAGATAATTACTTAAGAATTAACCAAAAAACAGAGCAAACTTGAATGCATCTCAATTGGGTTGAGGTTGGGTGATTGTGGAGGCCAGGTCATCTGATGTAGCACTCCATCACTGTCCTTCATGGTCAAATAGCCCTTACACAGCCTAGAGTTGTGTTGGGTCATTGTCCTGTTGAAAACAAATGATAGTTCCACTAAGCACAAACCAGATGGGATGGCGTATCGCTGCAGAATGTTGTGGTAGCCATGTTGGTTAAGTGTGCCTTGAATTCTAAATAAATCACAGACAGTGTCACGAGCAAAGCACCCCCACACCATCACACCTCCTCCTCCATGCTTCATGGTGGGAACCACACATGCGGAGATCATCCGGTCACCTACTCTCCGTCTCACAAAGGCACGGCGGTTGGAACCAAACATCTCACATTTGGAGTCATCAGACCAAATTACATATTTCCACTGGTCCAATGTCCATTGCTCGTGTTTCTTGGCCAAAGCAAGTCTCTTCTTCTTATTGGTGTTCTTTTAGCAGTGGTTTCATTGCAGCAATTTGACCATGAAGGGCAATTCACACAGTCTCTTCTGAACAGTTGAAATTGAGATGTGTCTGTTACTTGAACCCTGTGAAGCATTTATTTGGGCTGCAATTTCTGAGGCTGGTAACTCTAATTTTCCAGATTGACTGACCTTCATGTCTTAAAGTAGTGACGGACTGTCGTTTCTGTTTGCTTATTTGAGCTGTTCTTGCCATAATATGGACTTGATCTTTTACCAAACAGGGCTATCTTCTGTATACCACACCTACCTTTTCACAACACTGATTCGCTGAAACGCATTAAGAAGGAAAGAAATTCCACAAATTATATTTTAACAAGGCACACCTGTTAATTGAAATGCATTCCAGGTGACTACCTCATAAAGCTGGTTGAGAGAATGCCAAGAGTGTGCAAAGCTGTCATCAAGGCAAATGGTGGCTACTTTGAAGAATCTCAAATATAAATATATTTTGTTTAACACTTTTGTGGTTACTACATGATTCCATGTGCTATTTCATAGTTTTGACTGGTTTGGATTTCTCCCTAACCAATATGGCTGCCATTTTCACTCAATTCTGGAACTTTGAGGGTTCATGACAAAGCCCCTCCTAATTTAATAGGATTTATATGGTTGTAATCATCCTACACACCTGTAATTAATGCATAAGGGATGTGTTAACCTGTGTCATGTGTAAGTTCTCTGCCTAGAATCTCAGTGTATTTCATGGAGCATGTATCTGACTGGATCACAGTGGAGCATGTATTCCCCTTGTCATACTCTCAATCCTATCTAAGACTTTGGGGTTAATGTTAACTTTCAGAAGTTATTGTCTCAGGTAACGGATGGAGTTGAAGGGGAAAGGAAGAGGGAAGGGTGTATATGCGGCCGGCTGTGATGTGAGCTGCCCTGCGAAGCCTGCAGTAAACCTGGGATAATTACAGTGTTTTATTGTGAGGGCCAAGTGATAACAGCTCCTTTCTGTGTTTGTGTTGAGTGCATGTAATTGGACTCTTAGGTCCACCCCTTGAGCCTGTTTACATAGGATGTGGAGGAGAGTATCCCTCCCCCTCCTCTTTCACTACTCCAGTCCCATCACACTCTCTCTGCTCTGTAGCTGGGCCTGTGTCTGGAGCCCATAGCATCACCACAACACCAGCCTATTATCAAACTACACGTACAATACACTGTCTGATGACGTACCATTTGTCTCACACACTTGCATGTGTTGAATGAAAGAGGAAATGTATCGACTGTCACGCAGCTCTCATCTCCGTATTTGTCGTTTTTACTATGGTCCAGTAAATACAGGACACTGAGGTCTCAAACCATTAGGAACACCTTCCAAATATTGAGTTCACCCCCTTTTGCCCTCAGAACACCCTCAATTCATCGGGGCATGGACCACAAGGTGTCGAAAGCGTTCCTACAGGGATGCTGGCCCATGTGGACTCAAGTTGCCTGGATGTCCTTTGGGTGGTGGACCATTCTTGATACACACAGGAAACTGTTGAGCGTTAGTTATTGACACACTCAAACCTGTGCGCCTGGCATCTACTACCATACCCCGTTCACAAGCATTTACATATTTTGTCTTGCCCATTTACTCTCTGAATGGCACACACACACAATCCATGTCTCAATTCTCTCAAGGCTTAAAAATCTTTCTTTAAACTGTCTAATCCCCTTCATCTACACTGACTGAAGTGGATTTAACATGTGACATCAATAAGGGATCATAGCTTTCACCTGGATTCACCTGGTCAGTCCATGTCATGGAAAGAGCAGGTGTTTCTAATGTTTTGTACACTCAGTGTATATGTCTCATTATAGCCGGTGTTCCTTTTCTCTCTGTGTGGCAATGGAATGTTTGTTTTTGCGTAGGAGATTAATTTAGAACTCTGTCACTGACTAGTGATCTTATCCTGAAAACATCAGATAATCTGCACCTGTTTTACATTTCTGCTTTTTCCCCCATCTACCCCAGTGGAAGCTATTTTTCACTGATGTTCTGTGAGCTAGTACAGCTCGAAATGTGTTTGTGTGTATGAGGGATTGGAACCTGAAGGCATAACTAGCCCTGTACTTGGCTGGGCTTTTTAAGAGCTGTCGAGAAAGAAAGCAAGACTAGTGAGGTTTAAGAGAACGGACACACATGCTGATTAAGTTCACACACTGTATGTTTTCTTTTTCCTTTGTGAAATATTCCGAAGGCTGCACTAAAATGACTTTTACTCTAAGCTGGTCCCAATTACTCTACCTTGAAGAATGTCACTTTCTCTTTTTTGCCCTCTCCCTCCTGTAAAGTGTAGCTAGCACAAACCGTGTGACTGTGTGAGTTTGGCCTTTGGTTAGGGAGTAGCAAGCTAACACATCTGCATGTTATTGTGTTTATGCAGTGGTTCCCACCTCTGGCTCTGCCTGGTGTTCTCCTCCCCCTGTTGATTCAGCTCTAGCTCAGCCTTTTTCCTAGACGTCTGGATATGAGACGGATATGAGTCAGTTGATTGCTCTGCAATTGGAGTAAACCTGTAGGCCACATAATGGCACACAATGAGAGACTGAGGCTGGAATTAATTCACTCATAGTCAACCACAATAACATTGCTCCTGTGCAGCAACATGCACAGTTTAGGTAATGGAACTACTTAGACAAGGTATACAGATTGAAGAAACACTACTCATTCTGATATGAAAACATTCATACCCACTTGGTGTTATGAAGACCCCCTACAATAAATACACTTTGGGAAGAATTAAGCAAAATCCTCCATAGCACATGATGAATATAATTTCCCCCATCAGCAGTTTGCCATAGTGTACATTTGATTCAATGTTGCCATTGCTGAGAGAGCCTCCTCTCTCCAGCCTGTCTGGTCTCTCCTCCCATCAACACAGACAGACAGCACATCTGCTGCCTCCGCAACACATGGCTGTCTCCTTCCCTCCATCCCTCCATCCATCCATCCATCCATCCATCCATCCATCCATCCATCCATCCATCCAGGGAAACACTCAACACTCAATTAACATTTCTCCCTGTTTCACTCCTTTCCAATGTAACATTGTTAGCCCGCTGGCACAGAACGTTATGCGCGAGAATTCCCCGTCGATGAGAATATCAAACAATGCTTATTTACACTATGCAGGAATAAGTCATCACCCACCGTTCATTCCTGGTGGAGGAGTTTCTGACAATGAGGGATTATTTTGTTTGACCGCAATAGAAAGTAGATCCAGATGGCGGCACATGTGATGTGAGTGAGGCGGTCATGTGAAACTCAGTCAGTGGAGAGTGGAGACAGAGTGGATAGAAAGAAGTGAGTGCAGCTGTCAGTCCTGTGTTATGGCGATTCAGGACATGTGGCAGACATACACTGATGCACGTTTCTGTGTGTCAGTCTATATGTGTTTGGATCTGGTCCTCTCATCGTTCAGACAACCTTCTATCAATAATGATGAGGTCTCTCTTGCGAAAGAGATTTCATTTCAATGAGACTAACCTGTGTAAATAAAGCTAAATGAAAGGTAAATTCCCTTGTCTTTCACAAACTGTGTTTGAATTGGTAGGTGTTGCTCCCAACCACTGACACAGGGTCAGCTATTTCTCATAATGGTTAAGGTTAGGACTGATATAATCTGATATAATCTGATGTTAGAATATAGACTGTTTTTCAGTTTTCATACCCTGTCCTCTCACTGTCTAAACATGCCATCTCTCCTTCCCTCTCCTCTCCATCTCCCAGAGGTGACAGACCAGGGCAGCAGGCGCGAGCTCAAATCTATGCCCTTCATCAGCTACCTGTCTGGGCTGCTGAAGACCCAGCTACTGACGGAGGACCTGGTCAGCGGTGTGGAGATCCGCTGTGAGGAGAAGGGCAGTTGCCCCTCGGCCTGCCACCTGTGCCATCAGGCAGGCCGCGAGCAGCCCTTGCCCATCCCCGTCCTGCTGGAGGTCAGCCGCATCGTGCCGCTTTATAGCCTGGTGCAGGACAACGTCACCAAGGAGGTGAGGGGGGACGGTGGGAGGGATGGAGGGGGGGATGGGAGGAGGATGGGGAACCCTATACAGTCTGGTGCAAAGGTGAACTTCACCAAATAGATGAGGCTAGAGGGAGGGAGGGAGGGGCAGAGAGAGGGGGAACGGAAGAAGAGAAGGATAGTGGGAGCAGAATAGGGATGATAGGGGGAGATTCCTCTATAATCTGGTACAGAACTACATCACCAAATAGGTGAGGAAGGGAAGGAGGGAGGCAGTAGAGAGGGAAGGAGGGAAGGAGGGAGGAAGTGGAGAGAGATGGAGGGAAGGAAGTAGGCAGTGGAGAGGGAAGGAGGGAGGCATTGGAGAGGGCAATAAGAAAGGAGGGAGGCAGTGGAGAGGGAAGGAGGAAAGGAGGGAGACAGTGGAGAGGGTAGGAAGAAAGGAGGGAGGCAGTGGAGAGTGAACTAGGGAAGGAGGGAGGCAGTGGAGAGGGAAGGGGGAAGAAAGTAGGCAGTGGAGAGGGAAGGTGGGGGGAAGTGGAGGGAGATGGAGGGAGGGAAGTAGGCAGTAGAGACGGAAGGAAGTAGGCAGCGGAGTGGGAAGGAAGGAGGCAGTGGAGAGGGAAGGGAGGAACTGGAGAGAGATGGATTGAATGAAGTAGGCAGTGGAGACGGAAGAGGAAAGGAAGTAGGCAGTGGAGAGAGATGGAGGGAAGGAAAGAGGCAGTGGAGAGGGAACGAGGGAGGAAGTGGAGAGGGAAGGAGGGAAAGAAATAGGCAGTGGATAGAGATGGAGGAAAGGAGGGAGGTAGTGGAGAGAGATGGAGAAAATGAGGGAGGCAGTGAAGAAGTAAGGAGGGAGGCAGTGGAGAGGGAAGGAGGGTAGGAAGGAGGCAGTGGAGAGGAAAGTAAGGAGGCAGTGCAGAGGGAGGGAAGGAAGGATGGAGTGTGGCAGTGGAGAGGGAATGAGGGAATGAGAGAGGCAATGGAGAGGGAAGGAGGGAGGGCGGGAAAGGGAACAAGGGAAGGAGGGAGGCAGTGGAGAGGGAAGGGGAAGGAAGTTGGCAGTGGAGAGGGAAGGAAGTAGGCAGTGGAGAGGGAAGGAGGGAGGCAGTGGAGAGGGAAGTAGGAAAGGAAGGTGGCAGTGGAGAAGGACGGGGGAAGGAAGTAGGCAGTGGAATGAGAGGGGATGGGCAGTGAAGAGGGAGGCAGTGGAGAGGAAGGAGGAAAGGAGCAAGGCGGTGGAGAGGGAAGGAAGTAGGCAGTGGAGAGGGAAGGACAGAGGCAGTGGAAAAGAAAGGAGCAAAGGAGGGAGGCAGTGGAGAAGGAATGGCGAAATGAAATAGGCAGTGGAGAGGAAAGGAAGTAGGCAGTGGAAAGGGAAGGAGGGAGGAAGTAGATAGGGAAGGAGGGAGGCAGTCGATAGGGAAGGAGGGAAGGAGGGAGGCAGTAGATAGGAAAGGAGGGAGTCAGTGGAGGGAGATGGAGAAAATGAGGGAGGCAGTAGAGAGGGAAGGAGGGAAGGAAGGAGGCAGTGGAGAGGGAAGTAAGGAGGCAGTGCAGAGGGAGGGAAGCAAGGAAGGAGTGTAGCAGTGGAGAGGGAAGGAGGGAAGGAAAGAGGCAGTGGAGAGGAAAGGAGGAAATCAGGGAGGCAGTGGAGAGAGAACTAGGGGAGAAGGGTGGCAATGGAGAGGGAAGTGGGAAAGGAAGTAGGCAGTGGAGAGGGAAGGGGAACGAAGTAGGTATTGGAGAGGGAAGAAGGGAGTCAGTATAGAGGGAAGGGGGAGGAAGTAGGCCGTGGAGAGGGAAGGAAGTAGGCAGTGGAGAGGGAAGGAGGGAAGCAGTGGAGAGAGAAGGGGAAGGAAGTAGGGAGTGGAAAGGGAGGGGGTAGGCAGTGGAGGGGGAAGTAGGAAAAGAACGAGGCAGTGGAGAGGGAAGGAGGGAAGGAAGTAGGCATTTGTGAGGGAAGGAGGGAAGGAAGTAGGCAGTGGTGAGGGAAGGAGGGAGGCAGTGGAGAGGGAAGGCTCAAAGGAGGGAGGCAGTGGAGAGGGAAGGAGGGAGGCAGTGGTGAGGGAGGCGGTGGAGAGGGAAGTAGCAAAGAAGGGAGGCAGTGGAGAGAGATGGCGAGAAGGAAGGAAGCAGTGGAGAGCAAAAGACGCTAGTGGGAGGAGCTATAGGAGGACAGGCTCATTGTAATGTCTGAAATAAAATCAATGAAGGAAAGGAGGGAGGCAGTGGAGAAAGAAGGAGGGAAGGAAGGAGGCAGTGGAGAGGGAAAGAGGGAAGGAAGGAGGAAGGCTGTGGAGAGGGAAGGAGGAAGAAAGGAGGGAGGCAGTGGAGAGGGAAGAGGCTAGTGGGAGGAGCTATAGGAGGACAGGCTCATCGTAATGTCTGAAATGGAATCAGTGGAATGGTACCAAACACATCAATCACAACGTGTTTGACTCCGTTCCATTAATTCTATTCCATCCATTACATTGAGCCGTCCTCCTACAGCTCCAGACTTCGCTGGTGGATACGGATGGAGGGAAGGAGGGAGGCAGTAGAGAGAGATGAAGGGAAGGTGAGTGGCAGAGAGGGGGCGATGGGGAGCTCTTCTCTGTTTGATAAAGAGCTACGTCACCACGGAGGTAAAGGGAAAGGAGGAGGAGGAGAGAGGGAAAGGAGGATGGTTGGTGATGGTTAGTGGAGGAGAGGTGACGATGGGGGTTTGGGGGGAACAGCCACGTTTAGAATGATATCATGGAATAGGTGAAACAGGGAGGGAGAAAAGGGAGGGTGAAAAGGGAGAGGTAGGTGGAAGTGTCAAGACAACAGTACAGTTTACTGGGTGTGAACAGGAATTAAAGCAATTTCATAGAATAAAATTATATTTCAATATAAAATGAACTGGTAAAAATAGATATGCCATCTGGTCAAAGACTTCATCCCAAAGTTCATTGTAACTGTACAGGAAATTAAAGAAAAGGAAACATATTTTTATAGTTCCATGTAATTTCTTCACACATCCAGTCTTAATGTAGCTGCTTTGATAAGATTACAGTATACAGTATGTTAAGAACATTCTTTCAACACAGTGAACTTGACACAATCATGCTTGGCTGTAGATGTAGTTATTAAAAGTCCCCCTAGGTGGAGTAAGTGGGTTACCTTTCAAAATAAACCGGTATATCGAGAAAGGTGACATCATGGTTTTCTCTTTTGGTGGGGATAAATGCAGAGAGTTGTGTGCGTGCATGTGATTGTGTATAATTTGATGGTTTACCTTACTCTCTGTGGATTCAACTGTATTGTCTTGTCACGACTGTATTGTTGTTCTGAGTGACGTTTCCCCCTTGAGAGGAGCCTTTGGTTATTATACTGGACAAAAATATAAGAGCAACATGCAACAATTTCAAAGATTGTACTGAGTTACTGTTCATATAAGCAAATTAGTCAATTGAAATAAATACATTTGGCCCAAATCTATGGATTTCACATGACTGGGAATACAGATATGCATATGTTGGTCACAGATACCTTTAAAAAAAAGTAGGGGCATGGATCAGAAAACCAGTCAGTATCTGACGTGACCACCATTTGCCTCATGCAGCACGACACATCTCCTTCGCATAGAGTTGATCAGGCTGTTGATTGTAGCCTGTGGAATGATGTCCCACTCCTCTTCAATGGCTGTGCGAAGTTGCTTGATATTGGCTGGAACTGGAACACGCTGTCATACACGTCGATCCAGAGTATCCCAATCATGCTCAATGGGTGACATGTCTGGTAACCATGCAGGCCATGGAAGAACTGGGACATATTCAGCTTCCAGGAATTGTGTACAGATCCTTGCGACATGGGGCTGTGCACTATCATGCTAAACATGAGGTGATGTTGGAGATATAAACATTACATTCTCTGGCAACAGCTCTGGTGGACATTCCTGCAGTCAGCATGCCAATTGCACGCTCCCTCAAAACTTGAGACGTCTGGGGCATTGTGTTGTGTGATAAAACTGCACATTTTAGATTGGCCATTTTTTATCCCCAGGACAAGGTGTACCTGCGTAAAGATCATGCTGTTTAATCAGTTTATTAATATGCCACACCTGTCAGGTGGATGGATTATCTTGCCAAAGGAGAAATGCTCACTAACAGGGATGTAAACACATTTGTGCTCAAAATAAAGAGAATTAAGCTTTTTATGCTTAATGAACATTTCTGGGATCTTTTATTTCAGCTTATGAAACATGGGACCAACACTTTACATGTTGTGTTTATATTTGTGTTCAGTGTAGATACACTATATATACAAAAGTATGTGGACACCCCTTCATGAAATCTCCATAGACAAACATTGGCAGTAGAAGGGTCTTACTGAAGAGCTCAGTGACTTTCAATGTGGCACCTTCATAGAATGCTACCTTTCCAACAAGCCAGTTCGTAGAATTTCAGTCCTGCTTGAGCTTCCCCGGTCAACTGTAAGTGTTGTTTTTGTGAAGTGTTTAAGGTTTCGGAGCAACAACGGCTCATGCCGCGAAGTGGTAGGCCACACAAGCTCACAGAACGGACCGTCAGCGCTGAAACTCGTAGCGTATAAAAATCGTCTGCCCCCGGTTGCAACACTCCCTACCGAGTTCCAAGCTGCCTAAGAACTGTTCGTTGGGAACTTCATGAAATGGGTTTCCATGGCCGAGCAGCTGCACACAAGACTAAGATCACCATGCGCAATGACAAGCGTTGGCTGGAGTGGTGTAAAGCTCGCCGCCATTGGACTCTGGAGCAGTAGAAATGCGTTCTCTGGAGTGATGAATCACGCTTCACCATCTGGCAGTCCGACGGACAAATCTGGGTTTGACGGATGCCAGGAGAACGCTACCTGCCTCAATGCATAGTGCCAACTGTAAAGTTTTGTGGAGGAGGAACAATTGTCTGGGGCTGTTTTTCATTGTTCGGGCTAGGCCCCTGAATTACAGTGAAGGGAAATATTAACGTTACAGCATACAATGAGATTCTAGACAATTTTGTGCTTCCAACTTTGTGGCAACATTTAGGGAAAGGCCCTTTCCTGTTTCAGCATGACAATGCCCCCGTGCATAAAGCGAGCTCAATACAGAAATGGTTTGTCGAGATTTGTGTGGAAGAACTTGACTGGCCTGCCTAGAGTCCTGACCTCAACCCCATTGAACACCTTTGGTATGAATTGGAACACCGACTGCGAGCCAGGCCTAATGGCCCATCAGTGCCCGACCTCACTAATGCTCTTGTGGCTGAATGGCAGCAAGTCCCCGCTGTAATGTTCCAACATCTTGTGGAAAGCCTTCCCAGAAAAGTGGAGGCTGTTATAGCAGCAAAGGGGGACCAACTCCATATTACTGCCCATGATTTTGGAATGAGATGTTCAACGAGCAGGTGTCCACATGCTTTTGGTCATGTAGTGTACCTGAAGATAGTCATTTTTTTGGAATCTCAACCCTAAGGTGATTTAGCTGAGGATCTGGGGCCGCTTGATATTTAGTTTATCACATCATCCCTTGTCTTGTGGAGAGGGAGATGCAATTGGGAGGTCCACTGCACTGTGGTGTGCGTGCGTGTTTGTGTATATGTATTTGTGTATGACTCACCTGTTAACTGGCCTGCATTGGCGCTGGCTCAAAACTGAGCCACACACACACACACACACACACACACACACACACACACACACACACACACACACACACACCACACACACACACACACACACACACACACACACACACACACACACACACACACACACACAGAGAGAGAGAGACACACACACAGAGAGAGACACACACAGAGACAAAGACACACACACAGAGAGAAAGACACACACACAGAGAGAAAGACACACACACACACACTGCAGAATCCGATGTTTGTCCATAAACGTCCAATTCCAAAGGTTAACTTTATTCATCAAGGTTTGGGATAGTGTTAAAACAAAACAAATGTAGGCATTAATTCTGAATGGTTAAGGTAAGGGTTAATGTTTGAGATAGGGTTGAAGGTCCAACACAGCTGTTTTTATCTCAATTTAAAATTATTTCCTGGTAACAATTAAGTAACTTCCTGTGATTGTTTTCAATTAAAGTGGCCATAAAGAAACAAAAATTACTTCTTAGCAAGGATTAACTTCTCAAGCAAGAATTTTGCGAGGACTGTCTGGGAGTGGTCTGAGTGGGGAGGAGAAAACAGAAAATTATGTCTGTTATTGGCAAAGAGGTTTAGAACTCTCTTTTCTATTGGTCTAGTGGCCTGTTTTGAAGACATCTCCTGACGTTCTGCTTACCTGGACGGACATCGAATTTCACAGTGGATCTTGAGCGAACTGGCTGCACAGAGATACACACACAGAGAGACACACACACACAGACACAGACACATACAGCACCACCACAACCACCGAGATCATACCGGTCCATGCTCCCCCAATCAAGCATCTAATTACCCTGCCTGACTGACATTACAGCAGGCAGCACAGCAGCAATATCACACACACACACACACACACACACACACACACACACACACACACACACACACACACACACACACACACACACACACACACACACACACACACACACACACACACACACACACACACACATGCACAACAACAAAGACCCCAGCCTGTACGTGCCACTCATAACAAGCGCCTTTCTCAGCCACAAAAAAAACAAGCACAATCAATAGCAGACGGCCCCTAGTGGGCTCTGTCGATACATAACCGTGAGGAAGAGCAAAGTGTCCTCTTTTTCTCCCTCCTCTTCCCTCTGGTGTTCTGGGGACAGGTGGGGAGGCAGACTGCGGTGGATCGCTGGCGAGGGATTATTAGCTTGTTATTGATGTCATCGACCCTACGGAGACAAGCCAGTGCTGCTGTTCTTGGCCGGCTCTCTCAAAGACTCCTGCTTCTATTAGCATAGCAGACACAATGGCCTGGCCATGCATCTCTACTGCACAATAGAGACAGTCCCCTAATTGAGACTGTGCCTTGTGTTTACCCCCCTCCCCCACCCCGACTTAGAAATAGATGGCCATGCAAAAAGCTTTCACTAAAATGAGATGATTCCATCAGCACAATAAAATAAGGGAATCAGGGTTGTCTATTGTGAAGTGAAAAGAAAAGGATGTTGTCCCTACTCGTGTGCCTATGTGTATAAATCCAGTTTGTATCTCCAGCCATGCATAACTACCTGCTGCTCTCAATGCCTAGCTGCCGTCTAGCATCCGCTGCTGCTGCCCTTACTGCCTACCTCTGACGAGGATTGTCATGTTCCTTCCGTCAATCTGCCCATTACAGAGGTAGACAGGTATTATGTTACTTTCTGGAATTATCCATCTGTCTGTTTTCTCAAAAAACAGCCCTACAGGAAAAATGGGGTGAAGGATTAAAACAACAAATTGTCTGTTCAGGGGCTTCTCGTGTATCAGTTTGATCCTGTTTTCATCCTGGCATTGACATGGCATTCACTGTCCCCCTCCTCACCTCAACAACTCGGTTCCAGGAAATAATTTTTGAAAAAGAGAAAGAAATAGTCACTCTCTGACTTGTCTCCAATGCTATGATTACGACAGGGCTAGTTTAAGGATTTGACAAAGAAAACAGAAGGAGGAAGAAAACAATGTTCTTTGAAGCGGTTTTTCATGACATGTTATCTACAAGGTTTATCTCCCAGACGGATAATGACAGAGCCCTCTTACCACCTCTGAGGAAGTGTTGATTCAGGCCTGTTATGAATGTATGTTTCATAACCCCAGATCCTACCCCACACTGAGACTATATCGTACCTATCCTGAGCCCTAACGATAAGCAGTTAGCTATTCTCCCCCTAGAAGAACCCTCCCCTGGCCCTGTTTCAGTGACGGAGCCCAATACCTCAATGGATAAATAAATAAACTCATGCCAGTAGAGGTTGCCAGCAGGCCTGTGTCCTGCACGGCCCTGATTGAATTATGGCAGACCTTTTGAACAAATTGGCTGTGAGGCTAATGACTCAGAACGCTGTAAATTTTGCCGAGTGCCCCCCCCCCAACACGACACCCAACCCCCCCCCCCCCCGATTTTTTTGCTTTCGTAAATGCCGTGTCCTGCACAAGGTGGAGTTCAGACGCAGGTTTGGATCATGCAGCCTCCTTAAATTTGTTAATCTCAGGGTTTAGGGAGAATTAACGAGTTTACAGAGGCGGCCTCTCAGCTCTTATTTTTTTGTGTGCTTTCTGCTGAATCAGAGGAGTTGGGGGTGAGTGATGGGATGTGTCTGGTGATGGTGTAATTGAATGGAAACTGTATTTGTTTGGATGTCCTCTTCAAAAATGCCCCCCGGAAACGGTTTACCCCCAAGTGCACCAAGGCTGCAGGTTTATCCAATAAGCTCTAAGCCTCCCTAAGAAAGGTTACGACAACAGACCTGGCTACTGCCACCTCTAGCTAGAATTAGTCACCCCCCAAAAAAGTGTGAAGCCACCGCTTTTGACCAAATTGATTTATTTGAACACGAACCCACAACACAATGCCATTCAAGTTGCCATTGAGCCTGGATCAAATTAGCTTAGAGCATCCTAAGACCAGCTCGGCTCTCCTAAAACTCAATATGGGCCTGTTATAAGGGTTCCCTAGTGACCTAGCTTCCACCCCAGCCCCCATTAACCCTCCTGTGAACCACCCAACGTCCACTAGTTCCTGGAAGTCCTCCATTCGATGGAGTTCCTAGAAACTGGAGATATAGATGTTCGATCCATTTTTAACGGTATTAACCTGAGTGATCTAGAGAGGTCCTCACCACACCGCACCTCACTGCTGTCAAATGCTATGCTGCTATTCTGCTCCTCGCTGACTCTCACCACCCCGTATCCTCCAATAAATCAATAGTGCGGGCCAGCTGGCCAGTGTTGTCACATATTAGCCAGAGAAAATGGACAGTAATGTGGCTGGCGTAGATTAGCCAAACAGATGAATATGCTAGGAGGTCACCATGATCCCCTGCTCTTCTTGTAAGTGACGATGGCTTTCTACGTAGTGAGTCACACCAGGGTGCCACGCTGTCTGCTGGCTAGTGTGATATGAGAGAATCTGGTGGCGTGGCCCCAAGCAGGATAGGCAGTACACTGCCTGGGGCCATCCAGCAGAGAGATATCACACTGGTCAGAGTGGAGAAGAGTGTGTAGAATTGAATCAAATCAAATGAGTGTTAATGAAAATGAGTGTGGAATAGTAGAATGGAAGTGTTAAGAGGGACAAAAGAACCCTGACTCTGAAATCTATAAGTTAATGCTTTGTCATGAAGGCATTACAATGATTTTTCTGTGTTTTATATATATTTCCACACTATGAGGTTTGAGTAACACTGTGAAATTGTGAAAATTATGATAATGCCCTTTTAGTGTGAGAGCTGTTTGAAAAGGATGCCTGAATTTTCTGCCTGTTTTGGTGGGATGGCGTTTTGGCATTCCATGGTGACTTCACCATTTGGTAAATTAGTTAATAGACCAATAAAAAAGAGTTTCAAACCTCTCTGCCAATAACATCTGTTTTTTAGTTTTCCCTGTTCACTCAAACCACTCCCAGACAGTCCTAGCAGAATTCTTTTTGGAGAAATTGATATTTGCTAAAAAGCTATGTTGGTTTCTTTTTTTACCATTATAATTGAAAACAGTAAGGTACTCAATTGTTACCCAGAAATGTTTTGATTTTAAGATAAAAATGGCTGCATTGGAACTTTAAGAAAATGTGTCCTTTGTTCTACTTATGTTGTTAGCATACAATCCCACCCCCTTAAAGGGCCTCACTGTCTGACACAGGCCATTTTTCATGAAGTGCAAAGCAGTGGGATATCGCTTCCTCCCCACCCCCAGTAACACTTTCCACAATTTATATGGATCCATCAGTGTTCTGGGAAGAGCATAATCTACTGTTAATCAATACAGGATAGTGTATCATCCTATCATCCACTGCCGTGCAATGACTCGACTAACGGATTGGACAGATTTTTTATTTATTTTTATTTATTTATTTCACCTTCATTTAACCAGGTAGGCCAGTTGAGAACAGGTTCTCATTTACAACTGCAACCTGGCCAAGATAAAGCAAAGCAGTGCGACAAAAACAACAACACAGAGTTACACATAAACAAACGTACAGTCAATAACACAAAAGAAAAGAAAAATTGCAAAATCTATGTACAGTGTGTGCAAATGTAGAAAAGTAAGGAGGTAGGCAATAAATAAGCCCTAGAGGTGAAAATAATTAAAATTTAGCATTAATACTGGAGTGATAGATGATGATGTGCAAGTAGAGATACTAGGGTGCAAAAGAGCAAGAGGGTAAGTAATAATATGGGAATGAGGTATTCAGGTGTGCTATTTACAGATTGGCTGTGTACAATTACAGTGATCAGTAAGCTTCTCTGACAGCTGATGCTTAAAGTTAGAGAGGGAGATATAAGACTCCAGCTTCAGAGATTTTTCCAATTTGTTCCAGTCATTGGCAGCAGAGAATGGGAAGGAAAGGCGGCCAAAGGAAGTGTTGGCTTGGGGATGACCAGTGCAATATACCTGCTGGAGCGTGTGCGATGGGTGGGTGTTGCTATAGTGACCAGTGAGCTGAGATAAGGCGGGGCTTTACCTAGCAAAGACTTATAGATGACCTGGAGCCAGTAGGTTTGGCGATGGATATGTAGTGAGGGCCAGCCAACGAGAGCATACAGTTCGCAGTGGTGGGTAGTATATGGGGCTTTGGTGATAAAACAAATGGCACTGTGATAGACTACATCCAGTTTGCTGAGTAGAGTGTTGGGGGCTATTTTGTAAATGACATCGCCGAAGTCAAGGATCGGTAGCATAGTCAGTTTTACGAGGGTATGTTTGGCGGCATGAGTGAACGAGGCTTTGTTGCGAAATAGGAAGCCGATTCTAGATTTAATTTTGGATTGCTGCAGGGAGTGCTGAGATGTTGGCCAGGGTAGGGGTAGCCAGGTGGAAAGCATGGCCAGCCGTCGAAAAATGCTTATTGAAATGATTGATTATCGTAGATTTATCGGTGGTGACAGTGTTTCCTATCCTCAGTGCAGTGGGCAGCTGGGAGGAGGTGCTCTTATTCTCTATGGACTTTACAGTGTCCCAAAACTTTTAGGAATTAATGCTACAGGAAGCAAATTTCTGTTTGAAAAGCTAGCCTTAGCTTTCCTAACTGACTGAGTATATTGGTTCCTGACTTCTCTGAAAAGTTGCATATTGCGGGGGCTATTCGATTCTAATGCAGAACGCCACAGGATGTTTTGTGCTGGTCAAGGGCAGTTAAGTCTGGGGTGAACCAAAGGCTGTATATGTTCTTAGTTCTACATTTATTGAATGGGGCATGCTTATTTAAGATAGAGAGGAAAGCACTTTTGAAGAGCAACCAGGCATCCTCTACTGATGGGATGAGGTCAATATCCTTCCAGGATACCCGGACCAGGTCGATTAGAAAGGCCTGCTCGCTGAATGAGGCAGTGATTACTGAGATCCTGGTTGAAGACAGAAGAGGTGTATTTAGAGGGCAGGTTGGTCAGGATGATATCTAAGAGGGTGCCCATGGTTTCGGATTTAGGGGTTACCTGGTAGGTTTCTTGATGATTTGTGTGAGATTGAGGGCATCTAACTTAGATTGTAGGACGGCCGGGGTGTTAAGCATGTCCAAGTTTAGGTCACCTAACAGTACGAACTCTGAAGATAGATGGGGGGGCGATCAATTCAAATATGGTGTCCAGGGCACAACTGGGGGTCAAAGGGGGTCTATAACAAGCGGCAACGGTGAGAGACTTGTTTCTGGATAGGTGGATTTTTAAAAGTAGAAGCTCGAATTGTTTGGGCACAGACCTGGATAGTATGACAGAACTCTGTAGGCTATCTTTGCAGTAGATTGCAACTTCGCCCCCTTTGGCAGTTCTATCTTGTTGGAAAATGTTATAGTTAAGGATGGAAAGTTCAGGATTTTTGGTGGCCTTCTTAAGCCAGGATTCAGACACGGCTTGGACATCCGGGTTGGCGGAGTGTGCATAAAAGTGAATAAACAAACTTAGGGAGGAGGCTTCTAATGTTAACATGCATGTAACCAAAGCTTTTACGGTTACATAAGTCAACAAATGAGAGTGCCTGGGGAATGGGAGTGATGCTGGGGCCTGCAGGGCCTGGGTTAACCTCTACATCACCAGAGGCTAAAGGCTAAAAGAACTGGTTGTCTAGTGATTTCGGAACAGAGAGTAAAAGGAGAAGGTTTCTGGGCGCGGAAGAATAGATTCAAGGCATAATGTACAGACAAGAGTATGGTAGGATGTGAGTACAGTGGAGGTAAGCCTAGGCATTGAGTGACGATAAGAGATGTTTTGTCTCTAGAGGCACCATTTAAGCCAGGTGCGGTCACTGCATGTGTGGGGGGAGGAACATAAGGGCTAGCTAAGGTATATTGAGCAGGGCTGGAGGCTCTACAGTGAAATAAGACAAAAATTACTAACCAAAACAGCAATAGACAAGGTATATTGACGTTAGGGAGAGGCATGTGTAGCCGAGTGATCATAGGGTCCAGTGAGTAGCTAGGCGAGCTGTAGGCACGGTGATTCAGACAGCTAGCAGGCCGGAGCTAGCAGCAGGCTAGCAGATGGACCTCAGGGGAACGTCGCAACGGGGGAGTATGTTGAAACCCCTTCGGACGGTTATGTCGGCAGACCAGTCGTGATGGATCGGCGGGGCTCCGTGCCGGCAGCAAAGGGTCCAGGCCAATTGGCAGAAGAGGTATTGAAGCACAGGAATTATCTGATGAAATTCTTCGGCTAGCTGGGAGAAGGGCCTAGCTTGAGGTTAGCTCCAGGCTAACTGGTGCTTGCTTCAGGCTAGAAACCCCCTCGGACGGTTACGTTGGTAGACCAGTCGTGATGGATCGGCGGAGCTCCGTGTCGGCAACAAAGGCTCCAGGCCAATTGGCAAAAGAGGTAATTGAAGCCCAGGGATTGCTTGATGGAATCTCTTCGGCTAGCCGGGAGATGGGCCTAGTTTGACGCTATCTCCAGGCTAACTGGTGCTTGCTTCGGGACAGAGATGTTAGACAGGAGTAGCCACTCGGATGATCCGGAGTAAAGGTTCAGAGCTTGCGGTAGGAATACAGAGATGTGATAGAGAAAAGCAGTCCGATATGCTCTGTGTAGATATCGCGCTGTGTAGGCTGGCAAAAGTTGCCTGGGCTGAGGCTGGCAATCCGGGTTAACCGTGATGACCGCTAGCAGTGGCTAACTGACTACTAGCTAGTAGCTAGTTAGCTGGCTAGATTCTGAAGGGGATTCCGGTTCAAAAGTGTAAAAATAGCAGATCAATACCACATTGGGTGAGGCGGGTTGCAGGAGAGTATGTTCAGTCCGTAGATGGAAAATGAGATTTAAAACAAATATATACGAAATATATACGAAGAAAAATTGTATATGCATTCCAAGATGGCGTAGCAGTTCAGACGTCCTTTACCCTCCTCTTGTTGTGTCCCGTGTATATACACTGCTCAAAAAAAATAAAGGGAACACTTAAACAACACAATGTAACTCCAAGTCAATCACACTTCTATGAAATCAAACTGTCCACTTAGGAAGCAACACTGATTGACAATACATTTCACATGCTGTTGTGCAAATGGAATAGACAACAGGTGGAAATTATAGGCAATTAGCAAGACACCCCCAATAAAGGAGTGGTTCTGCAGGTGGGGACCACAGACCACTTCTCAGTTCCAATGCTTCCTGGCTGATGTTTTGGTCACTTTTGAATGCTGGCGGTGCTTTCACTCTAGTGGTAGCATGAGACGGAGTCTACAACCCACACAAGTGGCTCAGGTAGTGCAGCTCATCCAGGATGGCACATCAATGCGAGCTGTGGCAAGAAGGTTTGCTGTGTCTGTCAGCGTAGTGTCCAGAGCATGGAGGCGCTACCAGGAGACAGGCCAGTACATCAGGAGACGTGGAGGAGGCCGTAGGAGGGCAACAACCCAGCAGCAGGACCGCTGCCTCCGCCTTTGTGCAAGGAGGAGCAGGAGGAGCACTGCCAGAGCCCTGCAAAATGACCTCCAGCAGGCCACAAATGTGCATGTGTCTGCTCAAACGGTCAGAAACAGACTCCATGAGGGTGGTATGAGGGCCCGATGTCCACAGGTGGGGGTTGTGCTTACAGCCCAACACCGTGCAAGACGTTTGGCATTTGCCAGAGAACACCAAGATTGGCAAATTCACCACTGGCGCCCTGTGCTCTTCACAGATGAAAGCAGGTTCACACTGAGCACGTGACAGACGTGACAGAGTCTGGAGACGCTGTGGAGAACGTTCTGCTGCCTGCAATATCCTCCAGCATGACCGGTTTGGCGGTGGGTCAGTCATGGTGTGGGGTGGCATTTCTTTGGGGGGCCGCACAGCCCTCCATGTGGTCGCCAGAGGTAGCCTCACTGCCATTAGGTACCGAGATGAGATCCTCAGACCCCTTGTGAGACCATATGCTGGTGCGGTTGGCCCTGGGTTCCTACTAATGCAAGACAATGCTAGACCTCATGTGGCTGGAGTGTGTCAGCAGTTTTTGCAAGAGGAAGGCATTGATGCTATGGAGTGGCCCGCCCGTTCCCCAGACCTGAATCCAATTGAGCACATCTGGGACATCATGTCACGCTCCATCCACCAACGCCACGTTGCACCACAGACTGTCCAGGAGTTGCATCCCTCAGGAGACCATCCGCTACCTCATCAGGAGCATGCCCAGGCATTGTAGAGAGGTCATACAGGCACGTGGAGGCCACACACACTACTGAGCCTCATTTTGACTTGTTTTAAGGACATTACATCAAAGTTGGATCAGCCTGTAGTGTGGTTTTCCACTTTAATTTTGAGTGTGACTCCAAATCCAGACCTCCATGGGTTGATAAATTGGATTTCCATTGATTATTTTTGTGTGATTTTGTTGTCAGCTCATTCAACTATGTAAAGAAAAAAGTATTTAATAAGATTATTTATTTCATTCAGAGCTAAGATGTGTTGTTTAGGTGTTCCCTTTATTTTTTTGAGCAGTATATATATATTTACATATTTTTCTTCGCATTATCTTTTTACATTTTTTTATTTTTTCTTCTAAAACTCAACCTCAAAGCACTCTCCTGCAACCCGCCTCACCAATTTAAAAAAGAAAGTATTATTTACCTCAAATCCGAAATCCACAACAGAAGCTAGCCAGAGGTTAGCCATTTTCACTGGCTAACGTTGGAGTTCAGCTAGCCACGGTTAGCTGTTCTCAGCTATCCGTTAGCTCGAAAAGCTATCGCCAGTTTTTGTACAGCGCGACTCAGACCAGAGCATGCCGGACATATTCTCTCTCCTTTTCCCGATTTCTACCGCAGGCTCAGGACATTTACACCTGGATCTTGCAGCTAACTAGCTGCTACCTGAGTGACTATTGGCAACGTCGGTCCCGGAACTAACACACATTATCCCGGAGCTAGCCAGCTGAAGAGTTCCGTCAGCCACTCGTGGGCTTTTCCTGAGCTAGCCAGCTGAAGTGTCCCCTGGGCTACAATCACCTATCCTGACCCGCTTTACTGCCGATGCGGAGCCCCATCGGGCCCTCACGACTGGACCACCGACGTTATCTGCCCGAGGGAGTTATCCAACTGGCCCCTCCGTCGCGACGTAACCTGATCGCCCATCTGCGGCCCACTAATCGTTAATCGTTGTCTTATCGGCTGCGATCTAAATAGGTCTATCGGACACTTTTCTTGGGCCACTATAACTAACTATTTTGCCAACTTGGACTGGTCCCCCCTTCCACACGGAACCCCACTAACCCACAGACGGAAACGCACGAGGTGGCTAAAAACAGACCTCCCTCCATCTTCCACCAGCTTGCTACCTATGGCCCGGCTAGCTGTCTGAATCTCACTGAACCCTTTGATCACTCGGCTAAGCATGCCTCTCCTCAATGTCAATATGCCATGTCCATTGCTGTTCTGGTTAGTGTTTATTGGCTTATTTCACTGTAGAGCCTCTAGCCCTGCTCATTATACCTTATCCAACCTCTCAGTTCCTCCACCCACACATGCTATGACATCTTCTGGTTTCAATGATGTTTCTAGAGACAATATCTCTCTCATCATCACTAAATGCCTAGGTTTACCTCCTCTGTATTCACATCCCACCATACCTTTGTCTGTACATTATACCTTGAAGCTATTTTATCGCCCCCAGAAACCTGCTCCTTTTCTCTCTATTCTGGACGTCACAGACGACCAATTCTTATAGCTTTTAGCCGTACCCTTATACTGATTCTTCTCTGCTCCTCTGGGGATGTAGAGGTGAATCCAGGCCCTGCAGTGCCTGGCTCCACTCCTACTCCCCAGGCGTTCTCTTTTGATGACTTCTGTAACCGTAATAGCCTTGGTTTCATGCATGTTAACATTAGAAGCCTCCTCCCTAAGTTTGTTTTATTCACTGCTTTAGCACACTCTGCCAACACGGATGTCCTAGCTGTGTCTGAATCTTGGCTTAGGAAGTCCACCAAAAACTCTGAAATCTTCATCCCTAACTACAACGTTTTCAGACAAGATAGAACGACCAAAGGGGGCGGGGTTGCAATCTACTGCAGAGATAGCCTGCAGAGCTCTGTCCTGCTATCCAGGTCTGTACCCAAACAATTTGAACTTCTACTTTTAAAAATCCACCTCTCCAAAAACAAGTCTCTCACCGTCGCCGCCTGCTATAGACCCCCCTTGGCCCCTAGCTGTGCTCTGGACACCATATGTGAACTGATTGCCCCCCATCTATCTTCAGAGCTCGTGCTACTAGGTGACCTAAACTGGGACATGCTTAACACCCCAGCCATCCTACAATCCAAGCTTGATGCCCTCAATCTCACACAAATTATTAATGAACCCACCAGGTACAACCCCAAAGCCGCAAACACTGGCACCCTCATAGATATCATCCTAACCAACGTGCCCTCTAAATACACCTCTGCTGTTTTCAACCAAGATCTCAGCGATCACTGCCTCATTGCCTGCACCCGTAATGGTTCAGAGGTCAATCGACCTCCACTCATCACTGTCAAACGCTCCCTGAAACATTTCAACGAGCAAGCCTTTCTAATCGACCTGGCCCTGGTATCCTGGAAAGATATTGACCTCATCCCGTCAGTAGAGGATGCCTGGTTATTTTTTTTAAATGCCTTCCTCACCATCTTAAATAAGCATGCCCCTTTCAAGAAATTTAGAACCAGGAACAGATATAGCCCTTGGTTCTCCCCAGACCTGACTGCCCTTAACCAACACAAAAATATCCTGTGGCGTTCTGCATTAGCATCGAACCGCCCCCGCGATATGCAACTTTTCAGAGAAGTTAGAAACCAATACACACAGGCAGTTAGAAACGCCAAGGCTAGCTTTTTCAAACAGAAATTTGCTTCCTGCAACTCAAACTCTAAAAAGTTCTGGGACACTGTAAAGTCCATGGAGAATAAGAACACCTCCTCCCAACTGCCCACTGCACTGAGGATAGGAAACTCTGTCACCACCGATAAGCCCACTATAATTGAGAATTTCAATAAGCATTTTTCTACAGCTGGCCATGCTTTCCACCTAACTACCCCTACTGCATTCAACAGCACTGCACCCCCCACAGCTACTCGCCCAAGCCTCCCCATTTCTCCTTCTCCCAAATCCATTCAGCTGATGTTCTGAAAGAGCTGCAAAATCTGGACCCCTACAAATCAGCTGGGCTTGACAATCTGGACCCTTTCTTTCTAAAATTATCTGCCGAAATTATTGCAACCCCTATTACTAGCCTGTTCAACCTGTCTTTCGTGTCTTCTGAGATTCCCATAGATTGGAAAGCAGCTGCTGTCATCCCCCTCTTCAAAGGAGGTGACACTCTTGACCCAAATTGCTACAGACCTATATCCATCCTACCCTGCCTTTCTAAGGTCTTCGAAAGCCAAGTCAACAAACAGATTACCGACCATTTCGAATCCCACCGCACCCTCTCCGCTATGCAATCTGGTTTCAGAGCTGGTCATGGGTGCACCTCAGCCACGCTCAAGGTCCTAAACGACATCGTAACCGCCATCGATAAGAAACAATACTGTGCTGCTGTATTCATTGACCTGGCCAAAGCTTTTGACTCTGTTAATCACCACATCCTCATCGGCAGACTCAGTAGCCTTGGTTTCTCAAACGATTGCGTCGCCTGGTTCACCAACTACTTCTCTGATAGAGTTCAGTGTGTCAAATCGGAGGGCCTGCTGTCCGGACCTCTGGCAGTCTCTATGGGGGTACCACAGGGTTCAATTCTTGGGCCAACTCTTTTCTCTGTATACATCAATGATGTCGCTCTTGCTGCTGGTGAATCTCTGATTCACCTCTACGCAGACGACACCATTCTGTATACTTCTGGCCCTTCTTTGGACACTGTGTTAACAACCCTCCAGACGAGCTTCAATGCCATACAACTCTCCTTCCGTGGTCTCCAACTGCTCCTAAATACAAGTAAAACTAAATGCATGCTCTTCAACCGATCGCTGCCTGCACCTGCCCGCCTGTCCAGCATCACTTCTCTGGACGGTTCTGACTTAGAATTTGTGGATAACTACAAATACCTAGGTGTCTGGTTAGACCGTAAACTCTCCTTCCAGACTCACATCAATCATCTCCAATCCAAAGTTAAATCTAGAATTGGCTTCCTATTTCGCAACAAAGCATCCTTCACTCATGCTGCCAAACATACCCTTGTAAAACTGACCATCCTACCAATCCTCGACTTCGGCGATGTCATTTACAAAATAGCCTCCAACACTCTACTCAACAAATTGGATGCAGTCTGTCACAGTGCCATCCGTTTTGTCACCAAAGCCCCATATACTACCCACCACTGCGACCTGTACGCTCTCGTTGGTTGGCCTTCGCTTCATAATCGTCGCCAAACACATTGGCTCCAGGTCATCTACAAGACCCTGCTAGGTAAAGTCCCCCCTTATCTCCGCTCACTGGTCACCATAGCAGCACACACCCGTAGCACGCGCTCCAGCAGGTATATCTCTCTGGTCACCCCTAAAGCCAACTCCTCCTTTGGTCGTCTCTCCTTCCAGTTCTCTGCTGCCAATGACTGGAACGAACTACAAAAATCTCTGAAACTGGAAACACTTATCTCCCTCACTAGCTTTAAGCACCAGCTATCAGAGCAGCTCCCAGATCACTGCACCTGTACATAGCCCATCTATAATTTAGCCCAAACTACTACCTCTTCCCCTACTGTATTTATTTATTTTATTTATTATTTTGCTCCTTTGCACCATATTATTTATATTTTAACTTTGAACTTTCTTCAAATTATAATTCTACCATTCCAGTGTTTTACTTGCTATACTTTATTTACTTTGCCACCATGGCCTTTTTTTGCCTTTTCCGCCCTTCTCACATCATTTGCTCACATTGTATATAGTCTTATTTTTGTCTACTGTATCATTGATTGTATGTTGTTTTACTCCATGTGTAACTCTGTGTTTTTGTATGTTGTCGAACTGCTTTGCTTTATCTTGGCCAGGTCGCAATTGTAAATGAGAACTTGTTCTCAACTTGCCTACCTGGTTAAATAAAGGTGAAATAAAATAAATAAATAAAATATACAAGGGACGGGAAAAGACAATCAAAACAGACATCCCCACTGCTACGCCATCTTGGATATAACAGGATGTAGTTCCGCCCCGTGTTTTAGCTGCATGCAGAATTGTGCCAGGTCATGTGGAGGGATTTTCCTGTGTCTGTGTGTCACATATTTTGTTATATTCTAAACATTCTTGACATATTAACACTTCGCATGTATCCCTAAAAGGCTGTTCTGTTGTTGTTTTTTGGTTGGTGTTACCTCCTCTACCCCTTCCGAGCCACAATTAGATTCCCCCCTGTTTACCCAGTTGAGACTGGATTGCATTACTCTTTGAAACGTTAACACAGGGCCGTAATCGGTTTGTCTATGTTTCAGTTGTGAGTGCAGCTGTGCAGTCAAGCAAGGCCGGCCAGAGCTGGGGTCTCCGCCCAGCCTCCCACAGCATTAGAGATAATTTCCCATGTTTGTCTATGAGTCTGCATGCATGTGCTTCCCAAAGGCTTCCTGTTGTGTTTGCTGATGGCCTGGTTCCCATTGACTGAGGTGCGGACTGTAGAGGAGGTCTTCCTCACTCTCTCTCTCTCTCTCTCTCTCAGCCAACAATCAGCCACATGGTTGGCGGGGGATCTCATTATCTCAAGAAATGCAATCACTTTCATCCCCATTTAATTTCTCTAACCTTGTCTGTCACTCTCAGGAAAGTCATTATATGGTTGCTGTGGATGGCAGTGTTGGCTAGGGCCGAGTGCGCTCCCCCCTAATATGGGTTCATTCTGCTGGCTCATTTAGAGGGGGTTGTGTTGGAGAGTAAATAAGGGGAAAGACCTGACTGACTGACGGCTGGAGGCCTGTTGATCCTATCGGCTCGCTGGAGGCATCCCAGCCTATCTCTCTTACATTACACTAAAAGAATACAAACTCTCTTCTCCTTTTTCAGTTTTTCTCTAGCTCTTTTTTTAAATTCCGTTTCCTCTCCTTTTCTTTCTTTCTTTCTGCTTCAGTCTTTCTTTTTTCCTCTCTCTTTATCTCTTGCTGCACAGTCTGTCTTGCTGCTGCACTGTCCAGAGCTGGATCCACAGCACTAAGTGAGTGAGGCTGGGGAACTCAGTTTCCATGGGCTTTTAGAGCTAACGATGCTACCGTAGTTTCGTCAGATGCCAACATCGGCTTCTGGAGGCATTCCATTCTCAGTGTCTGCCTCTATATGGCCTGAGCTAGTTTCATCTCCATCTCCATCTCAAATACTGAAATTCACATCACAAATCATCTTTGGCGCTTCTCCAGTGAAAGAGAATGACCACATGTGGGAATCAGTCTGCTTGTGTGTATGTGGGTTGCTCTTAAATTGCGATGGCATTTGGCCATGACATTTTGGGGGAAATTATGTTCATTTATCTATAATTATTTAATTTATTTAAGTGTATTTGGGTACATCTTCCCATTCTAAATCAACTAATATGGCAGCTTTTGACTTTAAATTATTTTAACCATTATCAAAAAATGTATTTGTCACATGCTTCGTAAACAACAGGTATGGACTAACACTGAAATGCTTACTTATGGTCCCTTCCCAACAATGCAGGGAGAAAAGTAAAACACGTAATAATAAATGTAGTAATAAATACACAATGAGTAATTATAACTTATATCTACAAGGGGTACCAGTACCAAGTCAATGTTCAGGGGTGCGAGGTAATTGAGGTAGATACAGTGGGGCAAAAAAGTATTTAGTCAGCCACCAATTGTGCAAGTTCTCCCACTTAAAAAGATGAGAGAGGCCTGTAATTTTCATCATAGGTACACTTCAACTATGACAGACAAAATGAGAAAAAAAATTCCAGAAAATCACATTGTTATATACCCTTTGTTGGCAATGACACAGGTCAAATGTTTTCTGTAAGTCTTCACAAGGTTTTCACACACTGTTGCTGGTATTTTGGCCCATTCCTCCATGCAGATCTCCTCTAGAGCAGTGATGTTTTGGGGCTGTCGCTGGGCAACACGGACTTTCAACTCCCTCCAAAGATTTTCTATGGGGTTGAGATCTGGAGACTGGCTAGGCCACTCCAGGACCTTGAAATGCTTCTTACAAAGCCACTCCTTCGTTGCCCAGGCGGTGTGTTTGGGATCATTGTCATGCTGAAAGACCAAGCCACGTTTCATCTTCAATGCCCTTGCTGATGGTAGGCTTTGTTACTTTGGTCCCAGCTCTCTGCAGGTCATTCACTAGGTCCCCCCGTGTGGTTCTGTGATTTTTGCTCACCGTTCTTGTGATCATTTTGACCCCACGGGGTGAGATCTTGCGTGGAGCCCCAGATCGAGGGAGATTATCAGTGGTCTTGTATGTCTTCCATTTCCTAATAATTGCTCCCACAGTTGATTTCTTCAAACCAAGCTGCTTACCTTTTGCAGATTCAGTCTTCCCAGCCTGGTGCAGGTCTACAATTTTGTTTCTGGTGTCCTTTGACAGCTCTTTGGTCTTGGCCATAGTGGAGTTTGGAGTGTGACTGTTTGAGGTTGTGGACAGGTGTCTTTTATACTGATAACAACTTCAAACAGGTGCCATTAATACAGGTAACGAGTGGAGGACAGAGGAGCCTCTTAAAGAAGAAGTTACAGGTCTGTGAGAGCCAGAAATCTTGCTTGTTTGTAGGTGACCAAATACTTATTTTCCACCATAATTTGCAAATAAATTCATTAAAAATCCTACAATGTGATTTTCTGGAATTTGTTTTCTCATTTTGTCTGTCATAGTTAACGTGTACCTATGATGAAAATTACAGGCCTCTCTCATCTTTTTAAGTGGGAAAACTTGCACAATTGGTGGCTGACTAAATACTTTTTTGCCCCACTGTATGTGCATATACAGTTGAAGTCGGAAGTTTACATACACTTAGGTTGGTGTCATTAAAATTCGTTTTTCAACCACTCCACAAATTTCTTCTTAACAAACTATAGTTTTGGCAAGTCGGTTAGGACATCTACTTTGTGCATGACGCAAGTAATTTTTCCAACAATTGTTTACAGACAGATTATTTCACTTATAATTCACTGTATCAAAATTCCAGTGGGTCAGAAGTTTACATACACTAAGTTGACTGTGCCTTTAAACAGCTTCAAAAATTCCAGAAAATGATGTCATGGCTTTAGAAGCTTCTGATATGGTAATTGACATCATTTGAGTCAATTGGAGGTGTACCTGTGGATGTATTTCATGGCCTACCTTCAAACTCAGTGCCTCTTTGCTTGACATCATGGGAAAATCAAAAGAAAACAGCTAAGACCTTAGAATTGTTTGGGGGGACCTCCACAAGTCTGCTTCATCCTTGGGAGCAATTTCCAAGGATGAAGGTACCACGTTCATCTGTACAAACAATAGTACGCAAGTATAAACACATTGGGACCACGCAGCCATCATACCGCTCAGGAAGGAGACGCGTTCTGTCTCCTAGAGATGAACGTACTTTGGTGCGAAATGTGCAAATCAATCCCAGAACAACAGCAAAGGACCTTGTGAAGATGCTGGAGGAAACAGGTACCAAAGTATATATATCCACAGTAAATGAAGTCCTATATCGACATAACCTGAAAGGCCGCTCAGCAAGGAAGAAGCCACCGCTCCAAAACCGCCATAAAAAAGCCAGACTACGGTTTGCAACTGCACATGGGGACAAAGATTGTACTTTTTGGAGAAATGTTCTCTGGTCTGATGAAACAAAAATAGAACTGTTTGGCCATAATGAGCATTGTTATGTTTGGAGGAAAAAGGGGGAGGCTTGCAAGCCAAAGAACACCATTCCAACCATGAAGCATGGGGGTGGCAGCATCATGTTGTGAGGGTGCTTTGCTGCAGGAGGGACTGGTGCACTTCACAAAATACATAGCATCATGAGGAAGGAAAATGATGTGCATATATTCAAGCAACATCTAAAGACATCAGTCAGGAAGTTAAAGGTTGGTTGCAAATGGGTCTTCCAAATGGACAATGACCCCAAGCATACTTCCAAAGTTGTTGCAAAATGGCTTAAGGACAACAAAGTCAAGGTATTGGAATGGCCTTCACAAAGCCCTGACCTCAATCCTATAGAACATTTGTGGGCAGAACTGAAAAAGTGTGTGCGAGCAAGGAGGCCTACAAACCTGACTCAGTTACACCAACTCTGTCAGGAGGAATGGGCCACAATTCACCCAACTTATTGTGGGAAGCTTGTGGAAGGTTACCCAAAACGTTTGACCCAAGTTAAACAATTTAAAGGCAATGCTACCAAATACTAATTGAGTGTATGTAAACTTCTCACCCACTGGGAATGTGATGAAAGTAATAAAACCTGAAAGAAATCATTTTGTCTACTATTATTCTGACATTTCACATTCAGGGAATTTTTACTAGGATTAAATTGTGAAAAACTGAGTTTAAATGTATTTGGCTAAGGTGTTTGTAAACTTCCGACTTCAACTGTAACTAGGAATAAAGGGGCAGATAGTAAACAGTAGCAGCAGAGTATGTGATGAGTGAAAAAAGTTTGTGAAAAAAGGGTCAATGCAGATAGTCCGGGTAGCTTTGTGGTTAACTATTTAACAAACTATTTAGCACTCTTATGGCTTGAGGGTAGAAGCTGTTCAGGGTCCTGTTGGTTCCAGACTTGGTGCATCTGTACTGCTTGCCGTGCATTAGCAGACAGAACAGACTAACTGGGCTATCTTCATTGTGTCCCACCACCCACCAACCCCTCCTTTACGCTACTGCTACTCTCTGTACATCAGATATACATAGTCACTTTAACCATATCTACATGTACATACTACCTCAATCAGCCTGACTAACCGGTGTCTGTATGTAGCCTAGCTACTTTTATAGCCTCGCTACTGTATATAGCCTCGCTACTGTTATTTTTCACAGTCTTTTTACTGTTGTTTTTATTTCTTTACTTACTTATTGTTCACCTAATACCTTTTTTTGCACTATTGGTTAGAGTATGTAAGTAAGCATTTCACTGTAAGGTCTAATCCTGTTGTATTTGGCGCATGTGACAAATAAATGTTCATTTGATTTGATTTGACTTGGGTGGCTGGAGTCTTTGACAATTTTTAGGGCCTTCCTCTGACACCGCCTGGTATAGAGGTCCTGAATGGCAGGGAGTTCTGCCCGAGTGATGTACTGGGCTGTACACACTACTCGCTGTAGCGCCTTACGGTTGGATGCCAAGCAGTTAATACCAAGCGGTGATGCAGCCAGTCAAGATGTTCTAAATGGTGCAGCTGTAGAACTTTTTGAGGATTTGAGGGCCATGCCAAATATTTTCAGCATCCGGAGTGGGAAGAGGCATTGTCGTGCCCTCTTCACAACTGTGTTGTTGTGTTTGGACCATGATAGATCCTTAGTGATGTGGACACGCTCAGCCCTCCGTTTACTGTAGTCCATGATCAGCTCCTTTGTCGTGCTGCTGTTGTTGTCCTGGCACCACACTGCCAGGTCTCTGACCTCTTCCCTATAGACTGTCTCATTGTCGTCAGTGATCAAGCCTTCCACCGTCGTCAGCAAACGTAATGAAGGTGTTGGAGTCATGGACAGCCACACAGTCGTGGGTAAACAGGGACTAAGCACGCACCCCTGAGGGGCACCTGTGTTGAGGGTCAGCATGGCGGATATGTTGTTGCCTCCCCTCACCACCTGGGGGCGTCCCGTCAGGAAGTCCAGGATCCAGTTGCAGAGGTAGGTATTCAGACCCAGCTTAATGATGAGCTTGGAGGGCACTATGGTGTTGAACGCTGAGCTGTAGTCAATGAACAGCATTCTCACATAGGTGTTTCTCTTGGGAGAGGGCAGTGTGGAGTGCAATAGAAATTGCATCATCTGTGAATCTGTTGGGGGGGGGGGGGGTGTATGTCAATTTGAGTAGGTCCAGGGTGGGATGATGGTTTTGATGTGAGCCATGAAAGCATTTCATGGCTACAGATGTGAGTGCTACGGGGCGATAGTCATTGAGATAGGTTACCTTGACGCTCTTGGGCACAGGAACTATGCTGGTCTGCTTGAAACATATAGGTATTACAGATTGGGTGAAGGAAAGGTTGCATAATACATCTAATTAGCATAATAAAAACATCCCCATCACAATCCATCAGTTTAAGCTAGAGATATCTTTTTTTTTGTTGCATGGGCTGCGTCTCAATCAACCGCTTCCGCCGATGTCGCCCTTCCGCGTCTGTGATGAAAGGTGGCAGAGCTAGAGCGGTGTTTGTCTGACCATGAGACATCTTCATGAGACGGTCTTCACACGAAAATGTCTGGTTTGGCCTGCAAAAAAGGAATGGTTTGGCCTACAAAAATATTATGACCCCTCCATGGAAAGATGAGACTCACACGAACATGATGCTCTATGACCCCCACAAGCATCACGGGACTCGTCTGAAGTGCCAACTTTTGTCTGTAGCATCCGAACAGTTTGGGCTAAATGCTAAAATGGAAAGGTGAGTCTCTCACGAACAAGTACATGTTGGTTATTTTGCTCTAGGATGTCCACAAGCCTCACAAAACTGGTCTGAAGGTAGCCGGGTACCAGATAAAAAAATGAATGGAAGTACATATGAAAACGGCAGCTCAAGCCTTTAGCTCAGTGCGGATGTTACCTGTAATCCATGGCTTCTGATTGAGATGTGTATGTATGGTCACTGTGGGGACCATACACAGCACATGCACAGATACTATGCGAGAGCGAAATCTTGCTTCTCGCTCATCTCAATATCTGCGGTGCTGCTCTAAATAGTTTTGTTTACTTTCTAGCGTTCAATAATAGATAGATATTCGATCAACCAATCAGCGGTCTGCTTGCATTAATATGTTTAATGACCGGTATACGCCCACACCATTTTCTTGTTTGGGTACACCCACACCATTCCAAAACAGAAAAGCTGCTTTTTAACTATATTTATTTTGGAAGGAAAACTATTTCACTAATTTTGTAATTAATTATAGGTCGTATTTTGTAGAAATCTGGTCAGTTACTTTAAGGGGAAGTTTTGCAGTTTGAAGGACTTGCATTATGTTTTATCATTGATAAACAGTTCAATACAAACAAACACATGTATGATGTGTAACTGTCATTTTAAAGTGTTTTACATTGTTGCAAAGTCGAGTAATGCTCATGCCACTGCAATTCAAGAATGACCTGTGTGTCATTCCTTTTTTGTGTGCGTGTGTGTATGTCAATGCTTGCATATGTGCGTGTATGTTTCTTTGTTTGTGGTGGTGGGTTGATAGGGTGGGTTAGGGGAATAGAGAAGACATCGGAGAATCCCTCTCCTCTGGATGACTGACTAAGTGTTATGGCTTATTGGGAGGCTTCCTTTGGGTTTGTTGGCTTTATCATTGGGCCTGTTGCTCAGCGTTACTGTTTCCGGATGTTTTCCGGTGTGTCTGTGCCGTGCGTTTCTTAGCCGTCCGTGCAGAGCGGCACTGCCAACCAATTACCGTACATAAATAACTAAGTGCTCCATTGATTGGCCGGTGTGACGGGGAGCCAAAGTGCCTGCGAACTCCCCTGAACTCTGCTTTAGACATGCCCGCGGCTTGGCACAGCACTGACGTCACCTTATTTTATTGACATTTGGTTGGCCTTCAGGGATGATCATGATGGTGCCCTTTATTTTGTTGATGAAACAGCACAATTTAGTTGGAGATGGAAAGAGTTGGAGTGATACACGATCATGATCTTGCCGATGTTTCGGTTTAATGACATTGAGGATATTCACCTTTTTGGCCTTTTGGCCCTTACCTTGGTAGAAACTTGAAAACTTTGGAGACAGAAACTTACGACATTCTCTCTCTGTCTCTCTTGCTCTCTGTCTCCTTCCCTTTCTTTATTTTTTGTTTGTTTGTTTGTTTGTTTCTCTCTCTCTCACACACACACACACACACACACACACACACACACACACACACACACACACACACACACACACACACACACACACACACACACACACACACACACACACACACACACACACACACACACACACACACACACACACACTGACCTTTATGTGTCACCATTCCCAATTACCACAAGACAGGAACATGTCAGTTACATCGCCAAGCATACTCACTCATGTATCATCAGACCATCACCGACTCTTCCTGTGGTGGAGGTAAGAAACTTGAGCCCCCTGTGTGTGACTGTGATGATGCCGGGGGCACGTCAGTAGGGGGGAGAAGGGTGACACGTAGAGGTGTAGGAACAGACATCCTGGAGCCTGGATGACTCAGAGTGTCACAGAAGGGCAACGTACAAAAAATAATTGCAATTTTCTCACCTGTTACCTTTCGCAGGCGTTCAAGAGCGCCACCATGAGCTCATACTGGTGCACAGGCAAGGGCGATGTCATCGACAACTGGTGTCGCTGTGACCTGAGTGCCTTCAGTAAAGACGGCCTTCCCAACTGCAGTCCCCTGAGGAAGCCTGTGTAAGTCAGAGCCTACCTCATATCTATCCAACCCTAGGGAGAACTGTTGGAGGTCTGAGACTAACCTTTAATTGTGTCAGTTGTTCCCAACACCCCCGGTGCTCACTCCCATGAAAGAACATTGTGTCTTGTTCTCTTACCCCAGCTTTGTTGTGAGTCATCATACACCCCAGCTATTGTAACCCTCAGAACTTTTGGAGAGAGATACAAGGCACTGAATAGACAATGGCTCTCCAGTGGATTTCCACATTAAATTTAATGGACCTACTTGCTTGTTTGATTTGTCGAATGGATACATTGAGGATTCCAACTTGCTCTCCATATCTGGTCTAAACATTTTATTAACAGACTCTTAGGGCTGGTTTCCCCAACACAGAGTAAGCCTGGTCCTGGATTAAAAAACTATTTCAACTGAGATTCTTTATTGAACACGCTTTTTAGTCCAGGTGTAAGCTTAATGTGCCCAGGAAACTAGTCCCCAGTGTCAGTTGACTTCTCATATTGTTATTGTATTAAAGTGAACCACCTCTCCTCCTCTCTCTCTCTCTCTCTCTCTCTCTCTCTCTCTGTCTCTCTCTCTCTGTCTCAGACTTAGACTGGCCCCTCACCTGGAACCCTCCAGCACCATGGTGGCCCTGGAGTGGTTGGATGTGGAGCCACTGATTGGCTACAAGGTCTCTGATTACATCATCCAGCACAAGCGGGTGGAGGACCCCTCAGAGGCAGAGATCTACACAGGTAGTTAGGCCGCTGGTGGCTACATAAATTACACATGATAGACATGATCAACTTATGGTTCCAACAACCTTACAGTATATTTCACTTTGGTCCCACCGACATCAGTTATTGACAGTTGTTTATCCTATAGGAAAGCTGTAGGGACACTAATGAGTTGATTTACCAGTGACCAGCCACATTATCTAACTGGTTGCTCTGCTGATCTGTGGATGCCTGCTCTTTGTGATTATCTCACAGACAAGGTTAGACACTCAGTGGGCGAAACCGGAGGGAAGAACGGATGGATGAGAGGACATTTGACAGGAGCCATAATTGGCACTGACCCCTAAGTCTGGGGGAGTGAGTCAGAGCTTTGGGTGGTAGGGATTTAATAAAGGAGAAGAGATGAGGTACGGCGGTGGAAGTCGGCTTTAGTCATCGGCCATGCGTGTGGCAGGAATAGGGCAATTGGCGTGTGTGACTCACTTCAGTGTCAGAGCAGTCCAGGATACAGATGAGGAGACAAAGTCTTTCTCTCAATTTATCTCTTGATTCTATGGTATGTCTCTTTCACTCCCTCTGTTGCTATCTCTCTCTCTCTCTCTCTCTCTCTCTTTCTAACTCTTACTCAACTTCCTCCAGAAAGCAGAGAAAGTTGGACTGACATTGACTTGACTGTAGTAAAAAAAACATACTTTTATTGCTTTAATGTGTGTGTGGATTCCCTGAAACACATGTGGCGGTAACAACAAAGGATTTCAGTGATGGGCGAGTCTTAAATTCCCAGCTATCATCTTAGTGTGTGTAATCAAGGGGAGAGAAGCGTTGGCATGGCATCGCTCAGGTTCTCTCTATTGGAAACATCCTCTGGATCATCTATCATAAACCATAAAAACACCCGTCTGAGTGGCTCCCAGTTTTACAGGAGAGATGGAATCAAACCCTCTATTGTTCTCCAAACTGGGTGGATCAGCCGTGCTGATACAAAGTTGGACGTGGTCGAAGAGGGGGGATTTATGGAATAATGGGGACATATACTCTCCAAGACTTGGGAAAAGTAGTGATACCCTAACCTGAATAGGGGAAAGACAACAAGTGTCAGCGAGTTCAAATACTGCGACAGCAACCAGGACTAGTATGTTTTTTTTGTCTCTATACCCACAACGAATCGTTTGGTTTTAAGACCTTGCATTGAAGTCATTTCTAGGGGAATTAAAAGTGTAGTAGTTTTATTTTATTTTAAAAACAGAACTGGGATAGATATGAACAGCAGGTATTGAACTTCAGCCCCAGTCCCTGATCACCTGCAGGCTTTAAACCACAGATGAGACTTCCACAGACAAGCACTGGACGATCAAAAGCACACCGCTCTGATCTGGGCCACACACCAGCTTTCATACACCTGCCAAGTCATTGAGTGCTCTTCAAAACTGGAGTCAGTTTAATACCTCATATATCTGAAGTTTTGTAACAGGTATGAGACCTTCCAGTAGTTAAATCCATTGGAAACTAAATGGCTTTTCCATTAAAAAAGATACCTACATCGGCAAAGAATTAAAGTCTAGGGGCTTCAGGCCGTATCGTGTTGGTCAGCTGAAGCAACATCAACATCAAGTTGTTTTATACAGATGATATCAGCTAGCCTATGTCAAAAGGATTTGTTGGGCTTGGAAAGACTTCCCTATATTTGGGGGTATTGAGATAGGATTGGATGGATTCCACCTTGGGTTAAAAACTCAGAAAGACAGTGATATTCTAGTCTTCACCTGACCTGCACCTTGGGAGTTTTGAGGGTTTTAGGACGTGTGTACATTGTCCTCAGTATAACCTTCTACAACTCCCTGCTTTCTATGATCCTATTCCCTATTCCCTGGTGACATTTACTCCCGTGACTTCTACTGTACTACTCCCTTCTTCTATCTGGATTATCTTGTTCTTTGGGAGGCTTAGTGAGATCAAGCTGTTGCACCACCGCCAAACCATCAGCACCTAGTTCCCTTTTCAATCCTCAAATCTGTCTTCAGATCCCTGGCAGACCATCAATCACCCTTGGGTCTCCACAGGTAAGGGCACGAGGCCCAGGATCAGAGCCTGAAGAAGAGCCTCAGAGCCCAATATCCTTCTATGCCTCTAAGCACCCAAATCCACCTTCCTCTCTTATTGTTTACCTCTTCTCTTAGAGATGGTTGTCACCCCTCCTGTCCTTTATTAGACGAACATAATTTATTCTCCCTCTTCTGTTCTGTTTTGAATGGCAGGTAGTGCCATGACCTATTGGCTTTGTTAAAGTAATAGCGGCAGTGATTTTTTTAAATGTATTTTTTATTTCACCTTTATTTAACCAGGTAAGCTAGTTGAGAACAAGTTCTCATTTGCAACTGCGACCTGGCCAAGATAAAGCATAGCAATTCGACACATACAACAACACAGAGTTACACATGGAATAAACAAAACATACAGTCAATAATACAGAAGAACAAAAGAAAACAAAAAGTCTATATACAGTGAGTGCAAATGAGGTAAGTTAAGGCAATAAATAGGCCATGGTGGTGAAGTAATTACAATATAGCAATAAAACACTGGAATGGTAGATGTGCAGAAGATGAATGTGCAAGTAGAGATACTGGGGTGCAAAGGAGCAAGATAAATAAATACAGTATGGGGATGAGGTAGGTAGATAGATGGGCTGTTTACAGATGGGCTATGTACAGGTGCAGTGATCTGTGAGCTGCTCTGACAGCTGGTGCTTAAAGCTAGTGAGGGAGAATTGAGTCTCCAGCTTCAGAGATTTTTGCAGTTCATTCCAGTCATTAGCAGCAGAGAACTGGAAGGAAAGACGACCAAAGGAGGAATTGGCTTTGGGGGTGACCAGTGAGATATACCTGCTGGAGCGCGTGCTACGAGTGGGTGCTGCTATGGTGACCAGTGAGCTGAGATAAGGCGGGGCTTTACCTAGCAGAGACTTGTAGATAACCTGTAGCCAGTGGGTTTGGCGACGAGTATGAAGCGAGGTCCACCCAACGAGAGCGTACAGGTCGCAGTGGTGGGTAGTGTACGGGGCTTTGGTGACAAAACGGATGGCACTGTGATAGACTGCATCCAGTTTGTTGAGTAGAGTGTTGGAGGCTATTTTATAGATGACATCACCGAAGTCGAGGATCGGTAGGATGGTCAGTTTTACGAGGGTATGTTTGGCAGCATGAGTGAAGGATGCTTTGTTGCCATATAGGAAGCAGATTCTAGATTTAATTTTGGATTGAAGATGCTTAATGTGAGTCTGGAAGGAGAGTTTACAGTCTAAATAGACTAACAGATATTTGTAATTGTGCAAGTATTCTAAGTCAGAGCCGTCCAGAGTAGTGATGCTGGACGGACGAGCAGGTACGGGCAGTGATCGATTGAATAGCATGCATTTAGCTTTACTTGCATTTAAGAGCAGTTGGAGGCCACGGAAGGAGTGTTGTATGGCATTGAAGCTCGTCTGGAGATTAGTTAACACAGTGTAGAAAGAGGGGCAAGAAGTATACAGAATGGTATACAGAATGTATACAGAAGTATACAGAATGGAATCTCAGATGATACAAAAGAGAGGTTGAACTGGCTAGTAATAGGGGTTGCAACAATTTCGGCAGATCATTTTAGAAAGAGAGGGTCCAGATTTTCTAGCCCGGCTGATTTGTAGGGGTCCAGATTTTGCAGCTCTTTCAGAACATCAGCTATCTGGATTTGGGTGAAGGAGAAATGTTGGGGGCTTGGGCGGGTTGCTGTGGAGGGTGCCGGGCAGTTGACCGGGGTAGGGGTAGCCAGGTGGAAAGCATGGCCAGCCGTAGAGAAATGCTTATTGAAATTCTCAATTATAGTGGATATATCAGTGGTAACAGTGTTTCCTAGCCTCAGAGCGGTGGGCAGCTGGGAGGAGGTGTTCTTATTCTCCATGGACTTTACAGTGTCCCAGAACTTTTTTGAGTTTGTACTACAGGATGCAAATTTCTGTTTGAAAAAGCTAGCCTTAGCTTTCCTAACTGACTGTGTATATTTGTTCCTAACTTCCCTGAAAAGTTGCATATCACGGGGGCTATTCGATGCTAATGCAGAACGCCACAGGATGTTTTTGTGCTGGCCAAGGGCAGACAGGACTGGAGTGAACCAAGGACTATATCTATTCCTGGTTAAAAAAAAATGTAATGGAGCATGCTTATTTAAGATGATGAGGAAGGCACTTTTAAAGAATAACCAGGCATCCTCTACTGACGGGATGAGGTCAATGTCATTCCAGGATACCCCGGCCAGGTCGATTAGAAAGGCCTGCTCGCAGAAGTGTTTTAGGGAGCGTTTGACAGTGATGAGGGGTGGTCGTTTGATCGCAGACGCATTACAGATGCAGGCAATGAGGCAGTGATCGCTGAGATCTTGATTGAAAACAGCAGAGGTGTATTTGGAGGGCGAGTTAGTTAGGATGATATCTATGAGGGTGCCCGTGTTTACGGATTTGGGGTTGTACCTGGTAGGTTCATTGATAAATTGTGTGAGATTGAGGGCATCAAGCTTAGATTGTAGGATGGCCGGGGTGTTAAGCATGTCCCAGTTTAGGTCACCTAGTAGCACGAGCTCAGAAGATAGATGGGGGGCAATCAATTCACATATGGTGTCGAGGGCACAGCTGGGGGCCGAGGGGGGTCTATAGCAAGCGGCAACGGTGAGAGACTTGTTTCTGGAAAGGTGAATTTTTAGAAGTAGAAGCTCGAATTGTTTGGGTACAGACCTGGATAGTAAGACAGAACTCTGCATGCTATCTTTGCAGTAGATTGCAACACCGCCCCCTTTGGCAGTTCTATCTTGGCGGAAAGTGTTATAGTTAAGAATGGAGATTTCAGGGTTTTTGGTGGTTTTCCTAAGCCAGGATTCAGACACGGCTAAGACATCCAGGTTGGCAGAGTGTGCTAAAGCAGTGAATAAAACAAACTTAGGGAGTAGGTTTCTAATGTTAACATGCATGAAACCAAGGCTTTTACGGTTACAGAAGTCAACAAATGAGAGCACTTGGGGAGTGGGAGTGGAGCTAGGCACTGCAGGACCTGGATTAACCTCTACATCACCAGAGGAACAGAGGAGAAGTAGGATAAGGGTACGGCTAAAGGCCATACGAACTGGCCATCTAGCACATTCATAACAGAGAGTAAAAGGAGCAGGTTTCTGGGCACGATAGCATAGATTCAAGGCATAGTGTACAGACAAAGGTAAGGTAGGATGTGAGTACATTGGAGGTAAACCTAGGCATTGAGTAATAATTAGAGAGATAACGTCTCTAGGGACGTTTAAACCAGGTGATGTCATCGCATATGTAGGAGGTGGAACAACATGGTTGGTTAAGGTATATTGAGCAGGGCTAGAGGCTCTACAGTGAAATAAGACTGTAATCACTAACCAGGGCAGTAATGGACGAGGCATATTGATATTAGAGAGAGGCATGCATAGCTAAGTGATCGTATGGGTCCAGTGAGTGGTTGGGCTGGCTGGGGACATGGCGATTCAGACAGTTAGCAGGCCGGGGCTAACAAGCTAGCAGTTAGTAGGCAGGGGCTAACAAGCTAGCAGTTAGCAGACCGGGGCTAGCAAGCTAGCAGTTAGCAGACCGGTGTTAGTAAGCAAGCAGTTAGCAGACCGGGGCTTGCAAGCTAGCAGTTAGCAGACCGGGACTAGCAAGTTAGCAGAAGAGCCTTTGGGGGACGTCGCGATGGAGGAAAGTCTGTTTTTGCCTCCTCGTGCGGTGACGTCGATAGACCAGTCGTGGATTACATTTACATTACATTTAAGTCATTTAGCAGACGCTCTTATCCAGAGCGACTTACAAAATGGTGCATTCACCTTATGATATCCAGTGGAACAACCACTTTACAATAGTGCATCTAAATCTTTTAAGGGGGGGGGGTTAGAAGGATTACTTTATCCTATCCTAGGTATTCCTTAAAGAGGTGGGGTTTCAGGTGTCTCCGGAAGGTGGTGATTGACTCCGCTGTCCTGGCGTCGTGAGGGAGCTTGTTCCACCATTGGGGTGCCAGAGCAGCGAACAGTTTTGACTGGGCTGAGCGGGAACTGTGCTTCCTCAGAGGTAGGGGGGCCAGCAGGCCAATTAGTAGGGTTCCAAGTAGCTCTAGATAGCTAGCAGGCCGCGATTAGCAAAATGGGCCTTCAGCGGACGTCGCGCCTGAGGGGCCTGTTGGAATCCTCGGGCAGATTATGTCGGTATTCCAGTCGTAGAGGATAGGCGTGGTTCCGTGCCCCGTACCGGCGGTAGAAGGGGTCCGTATATTGTAGCCCAGCAGTGGGCTTCGGTGGTAGCCCAGGAGCCCTAGCTGGGCTAGCTTCAGGCTAATTTGTGCTTGCTCCGGGATGGAAACGTTAGCCAGAAGTAGTCACCCGGGATTGTGGTTAGCTAGTTGCGAAGATCCAGATGAAAAGGTTCAGAGTTTGCGATAGGAATCCGGGGATATGGAGAGAAAAATAGGTCCGTTATGCTCTGGTTTGAGTCACGTTGTACGAACTGGCGAGAGCTTTCCGAGCTAAAGGTTAGCTGATGACCGCTAGCAGTGGTTTGCTGACTGATAGCTGGTAGCTAGTTAGCTGGCTAGCTTCAGTTGAGGCATTCTAGATCCGAAGTAAATAGAAATACTTTAGAAAAGAACAGATCCGCGCCACATTGGGTGAGGCGGGTTGCAGGAGAGTATTTAGAAGTTGAGGTTTAGGAAAATATTTAAAAAATATATGCGAAGAAAAATATATAAAAATATATATACAAGGGACACGACAGGACAAAGTCAAAGACGTCTGACTGCTACGCCATCTTGGAATCACAAGATGTGATGTTAATGTTAGGTAGCGCTTGATCATTACCTAACCCAAACAGAAGCCGTCCAGGTATTAATACTGGTTTGTTAAGGTATTGGGTTACCCCCCCATGTATCTTTGCATGATGGTAACAGATGCTAGCCAGCATTAGGAACTTTAATGATGTTAGTAACTGTGTTCGGATTCTGTTTTCTTTGAGATGCGAGCAATAACTTTGACATTGGACCTTCGTATTGGGTTTCTCATCGCGTAACGTCCATATGGCCCATGGAGGACAGGGCATATGGCCCAAATTAGAGAAGAGTGTGGTAAGAGAAGATTCTGTTTGTCCTCCCTGTGCTCTTGGAAAAGGAGCATATCACTTGTCACTAGAGGAAATCTCTCCCCCTCGTCTTGAAAGCCTCCCATTTCCACATCATAAAGCTGGGGACTTCCTCCTCACAGGCACAGCCAACAGGTACATGGTCGGGATCAGTCTTGTTAGCTCACCCTGATCTCAGCCACGCTGGAAACTACTTCATCACCATAAAACCCAGAATGCTATCTGAACTCCAGGCCGCCATTTAGCAGCATGGGCTGTAAGAGAACTAAGAACGTTGAGTCCACATGCTACAGTACATTGGGCCTGGGCTCAACAAATTCGTTTTCTAGATGTTAGATTTTAGAGCACTGTTAGTCTGGTGTTTTAGCCTGAATCCCTCTGCTTTGACCTTTAACCCTCAATGCAAGTCAGACAGGAAGCATCTGCTCCGTAATCTCAACTGAGGTATTACTGGAGATGTGCCTTCCCAAAAAAGGGACAGGTAAGTCTTTAAAAGAGGAACTTGGAGTATCAACTCGTACAACTGTAGACTGGCAAAACAGACTCCTCCCCTTTCTTCCCTCCAGCCCCCTGCCCGCCCACACTCCCTACATATTGTTGTGATATCGGCGCAAATTTCACAACAAACCCCAGGCTATTGGACTGGCTGCCTGCAAATCTGTTTTGCATTTACTAATCAAACTGAGGAGAATGTTTAGCTTTGGAGCTGACCAACGCTGGGGAAAATTACAATGTTCTCCTACCACCATCTATAAACAGCAATATATTGTGTTGTGTTGTGTTTTTGGTTTATTTTTTTGTCAAATAAAAACTGGTACTTACATTAGGGGGCAGGCTTACTAGAAGTGTGGGTAGAGAGTACTCAATGTGCTTTTCACCTATATCCTCCTCTCCATTACTCTTTCTTTCTGTCCCTCTTTTTCTATATGCTTTGGCCCCAAGAAGTGCAGCTCCCCTTTGATATAGTGCTGCTTTATGATCCCAGCCAAAGGCTTTGTGGGTTCATGTGAGTCAATATTTATTGTTTCAGTCTGATGGACTTATTGAAATTCATGTTGGTATATTTTACTATAGCATATGTCTAAATATTTGTAGGAATGCACCAATGGCCTTTGGCTACACTTTGGAGTCCCCACCTCCCCAAGCATACAGCGAGAGAGAGAATAGGACAGTCTGCAGCTAGTATGTCTGTTGTGCAGGAAGCTAGCACAAAGACAGGGAGGGGTACTGTCACTCCAATGCTACACCAATCTAGAAACGGCTGGAGCAGTAAGGGGAGAAACTGAGATATCTGAAATACATTGAAAACATCATTAACATTCTATTATGTATCAGTTACAGTATATTTATTTAAGCAGTGTTCGATTATGTGTGTTGGTGTTATTTTCCGTTACACATACTGTTTGTAATTGTGAGTGATCAGAGGTAGATGATCATTCAGGCCTGTAAAGACCTCTAGATGGCACACCAATGCAGAGGCAGGATTTCTATTAGATGACATTATCTAAAGAGACAGCCGCTCTGTATGAGGCAAATTCATAGTGGGGTAGTAGGATTGACACAGCAGGGCTCAGCATTCCCATACTGTTGGAGAAACTTGGTTAAACTTTTTGACTTCTGAGGTGGAGATGTTAAGTAGCACAAAATACTGTAGCTATTGTAAAGACATTATATAGAGGTCATGCAAATCACTAAAAGTAGACATAACGTTTCTGTAATAATTAGTAGTACCTACATATGAAAGAAAGAAGAAAAAACAGAAACAATTAATTCCTTTGTTTTGGATGACTCTTAGAAAATATGTGAATGTACGTGTAGACAGTTGATGTATCTACCTTTCACTTCAATGTCATAGTTCAACTAAAACCTGTCTACCTTTTTCTCCTTTTTCCTCCTCCATTTATCAATACTGTGCTGAAGCATTTTGGATGCTTCATTTCAGCAATGGCCCACCTTATTACAAAGTATGTCTTTCCCTGTCATTCTGGGTATTGAGAATCCCTATGCTATTTCTAGGATTCCCTTCCAGGCTCAGCATGGCTCTCTGCTCACTGGCTGCCTTCCTGACATCACACCCAGGTTAAGGTGACATGCTGACACGTTCATGTGAATACCCTCATCAGAAAATGTAGCACTCTCTCTCTCTTTCTCGCTCTCTCTCCCTTCATTTTTCTCTCGTTCTCTCACATTCGTAGTAAAAAACTTGGGAGTCTATTTATGTCCCATCACTGCTGTTAGACACATGATTTAACGGTGCAGCGCGCAGAGGGGAGGAGGGAGGAGGGGAAGGGGATAGAGGATAGAAGAGTGGAGTGGAGGATGGAGGCGCTAAAGGAGACTAGAAAAGAGGAGGGTACAGTACAGGAGAGGATGGCGTTAGAAGTCACCCGCCACGATGATGTCATCTCACACGGCTCTGTCAGACAGCGAGACAAGCCATTTGATCTTTTTATTTTAGTCCAAGTTTCATCCTCCCATCACTCCAGGCAGCTTATCAGGATCTGTCCCAGTCAGATCTGTCCCCACTCCTCTCTCCTCTCTCTCTCTCTCTCTCTCTCTTCTCTCTCTCTCTCTCTCTCTCTCTCTTCTCTCTCTCTCTCTCTCCTCTCTCTCTCTCTCTCTCTCTCTCTCTCTCTCTCTCTCTCTCTGTATGTATGTATGTATATATATATATATATATATATATATATATATATATATATATCTGTCTCTTTCCCCCTTGCTCTCATCCCTCCTTCCTCTCATCCATCTATCCCTTTATTCTCCCATGGGGTCAGCCATATCCCTTCTACTTGGGGGCCTCCCCTGTTTATGTAACAACTCCATTATTTGCTTCAAAAGGAGTGCGCTGCGATGCGTCGATAAGCCCCCATTCAAAGAGATTCAATTAAAAGGAGATAAACAGTGTCCTTGAGGATGAGTGCAGATAACAGAATGGAGTGACACAGCTGACTCTCTTTGTTTGGTTAATTAAAGATGACCTCATTGCTAAAAATGGACACCGGTTGCCTCCTCATCACGAGCTTCACCATCAGCAGATTGGAGAGCAGGCAGGGGTCCAAGACAGGCTTTCTCTCTCTCTCTCTCTCTCTCTCTCTCTCTCTCTCTCTCTCTCTCTCTCTCTCTCTCTCTCTCTCTCTCTCTCTCTCTCTCTCTCTCTCTCTCTCTCTCTCTCTCTATCTCTGCAGGCAGGGCAACTCTTTCTCTCAGATGTTCTCACTGATGCTCGCTTGTTCTCTCCCTCTCACTCTCTCTCTTACTGCCGCTCACACATGCACACATTATTACACACATTAACATACTGAGGGAGGTCAATCAGTTGCATGCACACACATGTGAACCCACTCACGCCCCCTTACATGTGTTCAGCAGTTCAGGCACGCCCTAATTTATGGACAGACAAGCAAATGTAATAAAGGTGAAGCATAGCTAGTTTTCACACAGGCGTACGTGCATGCACACACCCAAGATTGTGGTAGGGATGTTCACTTCATGTTTGCATTAGTTTTATTATTTAGGTCAACCTAATGTTCATTGGGAGATGATACACATTCTCCATGTTGAGTGCAGACCTGGGTTCAAATACTATTTCAAATATCTCAATTACTTTCACTTACATTCAAAATAAGTGTTCTGATATTTATTTGAAAAGACAAGTAGTTTAATATTTTTATGTAATTGGAAATACACTTGGAAAGTATTTGAAGTACACTGACTCAAATGCACTCACATGCATTTAAACCAAGTATTTGAAAATAATATATTATTTATTATTATTTATTATATAAATTTGGCACACTATTCAAATACTCAAATAAAAGTACTTGTTTTGGGCTGTGTATTTGTAAATACTCAAATACACAGAAAAATAGTTTTAAATACAAGAATGCAGATACTCAAATACATGTATTTGAACCCAGGTCTGGTTTAGTGAGTTACTGTCTGCCACACTTGCACAGTGACAGATGACCATAGGGACCCAGAATGACCACTGTTGACCAAGCAGTCTTAATACCCTCTACAGATATACTGGGCCTGTCCGGAATGGACTGTCAGTTTGACCACATACAGTAATGTATCACTATCCCCAAGCCTCTTGACCACAATGCAATAACATACTCTACTTCCTGTATCCTGTTGTCTTTATTTACACTTGTTTGGGAAGCACGACAACCTCAGACTGGAAACCTTTCCCGGTTTCATCTTGATGTAGAATATTTGGATTCCAGTGAGAATTAAGGACACATGGATGCCATGCTAACTCCTAAAATGACACTCGTTATTCAATTTACTTCGGAGGAACTCCATATATAGGTGGTTATCAATAAAACGTCACAATGCATTGCAGAATGTTCGATGTGGCTGCTAGGGGTCAAGGGATTGTTAAATAAATGTTATAACTATTTTGTTGTGTATTGATATTCTAGTTTTGTTCCTTTAGGGCACCTGTAACCCCCCTTGCTTACCTACATTGAAATGCTTGGAATGTTCTTCCTGTGAAATGCATTAAACAATGCCCACGTTAATTTCTACATATTATTGTTCTGAGAAATGAAGACTATTCCATGCGAGAAATTGCCAAGAAACTGAAGATCTCGTACAACACTGTGTATTACTCCCTTCACAGAACAGCGCAAACTGGCTCTAACCAGAATAGAAAGAGGAATGGGAGACCACGGAGCACAACATAACCCCATCGCCACCATGGGGCATTCTGTTCACAATGTTGACATCATCAATCCGCTCACCTACGCTACGCCATGCACTCTGTCTGCCATCTGCCTGGTACAGTTGGGGGAGGGGGGGGGGGGGGGGTATACAGAAGGTAGCCCTATTTGGTAAAAGACCAAGTCCATATTATAGCAAGATCAGCTCAAATAAGCAAAGCAAGCGCTATGATGAAACTGGCTCTCATGAGGACCACCACAGGAATGGAAGACCCAGAGTTACCTCTGCTGCAGAGGATAAGTTCATTAGAGTTACCAGCCTCAGAAATTGCAGGCCAAATTAATGCTTCACAGAGTTCAAGTAACAGACACAACAACTGTTCGGAGGAGCCTGCTTTAATCAGGCCTTCATGGTCGAATTGCTGCAATGAAACCACTACTAAAGGAACACCAATAATACAAAGAGACTAGCTTGGGCCAAGAAACACGAGCAATGGACATTAGACCGGTGGAAATTTGTCCTTTGGTCTGGAGTCCAAATGTGATAATTTTGGTTCCAACCACTGTGTCTTTGTGGGACGCGGTGTGGGTGAACGGATGATCTCCGTATGTGTATTTCCCACCATAAAGCATGGAGGAGGAGGTGTTATGGTGTGGGGTTGCTTTGCTGGAGACACTGTCTCTGATTTATTTCGAATTCAAGGCACACTTAACCAGCATGGCTACCACAGCATTCTGCAGCGATACGCCATCCCATCTGGTTTGGGCATAGTGGGACTATCATTTGTTTTTCAATAGGACAATGACCCAACACACCTCCAGGCTGTGTAAGAGCTATTTTGCCAAGAAGGAGAGTGATGGAGTGCTGCATCAGATGACCTGGCCTCCACAATCCCCCGACCTCAACCCAATTGAAATGGTTTGGGATGAGTCGCACCGCAGAGTGAAAGAAAAGCAGCCAGCAAGTGCTCAGCGAATGTGGGAAATCCTTCAAGACTGTTGGAAAAGCCTTCCAGGTGAAGCTGGTTGAGAGAATGCCAAGAGTGTGCAAAGCTTTCATCAAGGCAAAGGGTGGCTACTTTGAAGAATGTGTTTAACACTTTTTTAGTTTACTACATGATTCCATATGTGTTATTTCATAGTTTTGATGTCTTCACTATTATTCTACAATGTAGAAAATAATACAAATAACGAAAAACCCTTGAATGAGTAGGTGTTCTAAAACTTTTGACTGGTAGTGTATGTATGTGTACTGTATATTCTATGCACATGTTGATAGAGCTTAACTAGTCTACTACAGCAAGGTCTTACGTCATGAATCACTTAACTATAAATGATCACATCGGGATCCATCATTTTGCCATTTACAATGATGGTTAGCTGGAATCTTTCTGTGGGGATGTAGGGAGCATACTTTTCTCTTGCTCTGCCTTTTTAGCCTCTCTAGAGAGCTTTTAATCAATGAGTTAACATCGACGCAAGGCAGCAGAGGCTCAAATCTCTGGGTTGCAGCCATAATGGTGATTGTGTCCCAGGTAATGAATTGAATAGACCCAATGATGTCAGATTAGCAAATGGCCTATTGAAATTCAGGCCTATGGGTTCACCCTACGTCTGCGGTCTCTTCCTCCTCCTCTCTCTCTTTCTTTTTCTCCATCCCTTCCTCTTTCTCTCCCCCAACCAGACCACTTTTATTCGGCTCTTATTCGAAAGGGCATCTTATAATTTTTGACTTTGTCAGCAGGCATATTTATCAATGAGAGAGGGGAGGGAGAGAGAACTATGCATAAAAACGATGCAGCTCAAGGTTTAGGAATGATATAGACACATGATTTCCTAGTAGCTTTTTTGCTGCATTATCAACAACTATAAAAACACACCATGAATTACGTACAAATATCTTCAGTGAGAGTCACTGATTATCTTTGTTGTGGCCACATGCACCAATTCCTGTATTTTCCAAGATAATAAACAGTAACAGATGAACATATGCTGTTTAGTTTTGTTTAGAATCTGGCAACGGTGCCTAATTTTCGACAAAAACACAAGTAGTGTTGCTACTTTTACCATGTCTGCGTTACTCATGGTTGGATGAGACATCTAGAGGGAAAGAGGAAGTGTCCTGAGCTTACTTCATCTTTTCTTCTTTTCATGTGTTTTTTTTCTGCCTTTCGCTTTTTTAGCTCCTTTGTATTTTCTTTGCAGTGGTTTTTGGGGCCCACTGGAGGTTGTATTTAGGGTTTCTGGTGGTTGTGGCTTGGCCCCGTACATGGGAAGTATTAAGGGGGGTTGGGGCATTCATCTTACAGAACATTCTTTAAGTCCCCACACCAAGTGATCATTTTTTCAACCCCATAACCGTGAGGTCTCGTTTGTCTCCGACTTGATACGGTCTCAATGTTAGAACAACACTCCTGGTAACTGTGAATTGTGTGTGTCTAACAATGTGTTTGCGCCTGTGTGTGGGAATCTGTGTGTGTATCTGCATGCATACATGCATGCATTTTTTGGGGGGGGAATGCCTTTTGTAAGCAGATGTATTTTGCAGAGATGTATTGAGTTTTTCTAACAAGATTAAGAAACAAAACAACTTCTCCATTGTTTTCCTTTTAGCCCTCCATCTCTCCTTGGTGTTATGAGCTATTCCCATTTACATATGGTTTTAACAATAAATACAGCATCATCCTGCCAATGTGTTCTTTCTCTCGACAGGACTCTCCAAAGATTCTTATTTACCTCCAAAGAGGGCTGCACTCTATCTCTTTCAGACATCTCCTCAGCATGATTAGAAAAATATGGACTATTATGTGCAACTTGACCTTTCGGGTGCGCCCCTCCTCCTTAGTCTCGTAAACCCGACCCTAGCAAAACCAGTGTATATAGGGTCTGGTTTCAATGATGGATTCTTTTGGCATTTAGGAACTACATCACTGCCTACGTCACTACTTTATCCGCTTGAATAAAATACTAAATATTTGCTATCAAGATGGATATCACAGAGGTTATTTGTTATGAGTGCATTTCGCAAGTGGTTAGTTTGCAAAGGTTTTACCTGCAAACTTTGGTTTTGAATGGCAGTGTTCTGGCATGTCTGCCTCGTGATTTGTTTGGAGAGTCCCTGGAATTTTATCGACGTAGGCAGTGATGTAGTTCCTCTATGCCAAAAAAGTCCATCATTGAAACCAGACCCTAGTCATTGCTTTTGCCTACGGTCTGGTTTAGGAGACTACCTCATCCTACTGAGATGTGTTCCCATTTCCGATGGTGCCTTGTTCCTGCCTATCCTCTCACCTCCCTCCTTAAATATTATAAGTTGATCCCAAGTTAATCGCTGCTGAGTTGATCTAAACTACGAAGTAAGACTGAAAAAATGTGGATGTGGATGTGTCAGGGGCCCTGACCTCCAGAGGGCCCCCATTTGATTTTGTTAGTCATTCTCAATCAGATATCATATTAACATGGCATAAATCATGACAAAATGTGTAGAATTGTAAGAAATTACCTTTAAAACTGCAAAAATGTCTCTCCACCTAATGGAAAATTGGGTAGAATTGTAGGAAATTAACTTTAAAAGTTCAAAATTGCTCTCCGCTGTAAAATGCTTTTCCGCGAGGTGGGGGACCCCTCAACCAAATCTTGCTTAGAGCCTCCAAAAGGCTAGAGCTGTCCCTGATCCTTGCTGTTTTTTCCTACTTTAAGGATCCCTTTGGCTACATACAGTTGTTGTGTTTGTGCGTGCCTGACTGTGTGTGTGTGCTTGTTGGGAAAGAAGAAGAAGCCCAGACGTGGAGCTGAGGGAACAAGTGCTGACAGTTTAACAGAAGAGATCGCTAGCACCTTTGGCTGCCCGTTGCAAATATAAAGTGCTCGTTTGAAATTGGTCCACTGTGTAATTGCATCGGCTGGGCCTTGGTGACTGAGAGAGAGAGAGAGATTTGTTTTTATAAAACATTTATTTTATACTCAAGTATTAACACAAATAATGGCACAATGTGTCTTTTCAGAAATTTAAACAACAAATGTGTCATTCTTAATAAACATAAAATAAAAAGCATTTACATTCAACTTATTTCATCAACAAGAAATAGTTTCCTCTCCTCGAGAAAACATGCCGCTCCTTCGTAAGCCCACTTCTCCTCAAACAATGGCAGATCTTTTACAGTCGGGAAGAACTCAAAATCCACTTTTATTCTTTGACTAATCCCTTAAAAACACATCTTACATCCTGCCCATATCCGTGTCTATCTTATGTTTTCTACTCAGAAATATTGACATCTTAGCTTGTCCCAAAATAAAATGTAACATTTTCTTTTCTGTTGCTTACTATATTGAAACCCCAAAATAAAAACGGTGTTTTTGAAAATCTCCCCTACAGCTGTAAACAAAGACTCTAGTATTTGAAAGACAGGCTTTATCCTCTCACACTCCAGTGAAAAATTGTTTATCTTATATTACAAAAAGGACATTCATCTCCAACATCTGAGTTAATGACAGAAACAAAATATTTAAATGCAATGTTGCCATGCAAAACCATCCATTGCATATCACCAGTACCCCTTTGTAATGGTGGCTTGTACAGTGCTCTCCATGCTGGCTTTACCTTGTCATCAAGGCCCAGTTTTACACTCAAAGGAGTGTATTTTCTATTTTTCAATGTATCTTTATTCAAAACCTTGACATACCACCTATATAAATCCTTCCCATTCACCTCATCCAAATCCACCTCTTCCAACTCTCTTAAATCCAGTAATAACGCCTTTCTTTCTGACTCTGAGATATTGGGTGTAATCCCTATTCTTGAAAATGGGACGTTTCCATCTTGTACCTTTTTCTTTTGACTGTTAAGCATAATCCCCTCTTCTGCTGACAGAGCTTTCCTGCAGCTTCCCAGCAGTTGTCCGACAATCCTTTCCGACCTCACCCCCAAATGTTCAGCCACCCTTCCTCCATCCTTTAAGGTGGGCCCAGCCATGTCCATGAACTGTTTTAGGGTGATGATTTTGTCCTTCACCAGAATCTTGGAGAAATGTGGAACAGCTGCAGTTGTACAATCCAGTCTTGCCCCATACACCAGAGGTTCCTCCAGCAGCCAAAGCACTGACTCCGCTGTAGTGCTTCTGGACACCTTCATTATACTCCAAACCCTAAGAAGGTCTCTGTAAAACGGAGGTACTCCCTTCCTATAAATCTGGCTACTATCAACCAAAAATAAAGCCTTCTTTAAACCTAATCCCCCTACCCGCTGTAATACAAGACCTGCCACCCCTCTCCAAACCACATTTTCCGGTCCACAAAGCAACCTTTGAATAAACTGGAACTGGAAAGCAGCAGCCCTACTAGCAAGATTTACAAGACCTTGTCCCCCCTCCTCTTTTGACAAATACAAAACACTTTGTGGAACCCAATTATATTTATCCCAAAAGAAATCTACAATAATTGCCTGTATCTTAGCCAGAAGGTTAGATGGTGGCTCTAAACATGACAACCGATGTCACAGTGCAGAGGCAACCACATTTTTAACAATAATAGTGCTCCACCCTATATGACATACGAGATAACAACCAACGCCAACTCCTCATCCTCCCTTCCACCATTTCATCCACCCCATTCCAATTTTTTTTCCATAGTCCCTTCATCCCCTAGGTACACTCCAAGATACTTAAAACCTCCCTTACACCATTCCAGCCCCCCTGGCAAAGCCATGATCCCTCCAGACCATTTCCCAATCTGTAAAGCACATATTTTCCCAATTTACCTTTGCAGAGGATATTCCCCTAAACTGATCAACCATGAGACTCAAACTATCCACCTCTGCTTGATTTTTCACTTGAATAACTACATCATCAGCATAGGCTGAGAAACTAATAGGAGGAATATCCTCTGAAAGGTACACCCCTTCAATGCGACTCCTAATGTTATTTGGTAGTGGCTCTATAGCGATGGCATATATCATTCCTGACAATGAACACCCCTGCCTAATACCTCTATACACTTTAAAAGGAGCACTCAAGCCACTGTTAACTTTCAATACACTTTCAATGTCACCATATGTCACCCTGATCATGGCAATAAAACCAGAGCTGAAACCAAATGCCACAAAGGTGCACCATAAGTATTGATGTTCAACTCGGTCAAATGCCTTTTCCTGATCAATTGAAATTAGACCAGCATCCAACCCAATAGCCCTAGAGACGTATCAAAAATCCAGAATCAGGGAAATGTTTCCCCTATCTGCCTGCCGGGAACACAGTAGGATTAGATTGGGAAATGGTCTGGAGGGATCATGGCTTTGCCAGGGGGGCTGGAATGGTGTAAGGGGGGTTTTTAAGTATCTTGGAGTGTACCTAGGGGATGAAGGGACTATGTGTATGATTTGCCCCTTCACCTCCCTCAGCCTGTTGGACAAAGCCTTGGACAGAGTCTTATAATCAGTGCACAATAAGGCCACCAGCCTCCAGTTTTTCACCTCCCTAGGGTCACCCTTTTTTGGCAGTAGGGTGAGGACAACCCTTCTGCAGCTTATCGGTAGTAACCCTCCGGTCAAACTATCGTTAACTACTGCTAGCCAATCCTCTCCCAACATAGCCCAAAAATACTTTAAAAAGTCAACAGGAAAGCCATCAATGCCCGGTGCCCTTCCATTTTCCATGCCTTTTAATGCACTGTATTTCTCCTGCAAAGACAATGATTGCTCTATGTCCCCTCCTGTACTCCCTGTTCACTCATGACTGCACGGCCAGGGACGATTCCAACACCATCATTAAGTTTGCCGATGACACAACAGTAGTAGGCCTGATCACTGACAACGCCGAGACAGCCTATAGGGAGGAGGTCAGAGACCTGGCCTTGTGGTGCCAGGACAACAGCCTCTACCACAACCTGATCAAGACAAAGAAGATGATTGTGTACTACAGGAAAAAGAGGACCGAGCACACCCCCATTCTTATCGACGGGGCAGTAGTGGAGCAGGTTGAGAGCTTCAAGTTCCTTGGTGTCCACATCACGAACAAACGAACATGGTCCAAGCACACCAAGACAGTCGTGAAGAGGGCACGACAAAACCTATTCCCCCTCAGGAGACTGAAAATATTTTGCATGGGTCCTCAGATCCTCAAAAGGTTCTACAGCTGCACCATCGAGAGCATCCTGACTGGTTGCATCACTCCCTGGTATGGCAAATGCTCGGCCTCCGACCACAAGGCACTACAGAGGGTAGTGCAAACGGCCCAGTACATCACTGGGGCCAAGCTTCCTGCCATCCAGGACCTTTATACCAGGCGGTGTCAGAGGAAGGCCCTAAAAATTGTCAAAGACTCCAGCCACCCTAGTTATAGACTGTTCTCTCTGCTACCGCATGGCAAGTGGTACCGGAACGCCAAGTCTAGGTCCAAGAGGCTTCTAAAAATCTTCTACCCCCAAGCCATAAGACTCCTGAACACCTAATGAAATGGCTACCCAGACTATTTGCTGTTGTAATCATCTATGCATAGTAAATTTATTAACTCTAACTACATGTACATATTACCTCAACTAACCGGTGCCACGCACATTGACTCCGGTACCTGTACCCCCCTGTATATAGTCTAGCTATTGTTATTTTACTGCTGCTCTTTAATTAGTTGTTACTGTTACTTTTATTATTTAAAATACTTTTATTTATTTCTTATTCTTATCCGTATTTCTTTTTAAACTGCATTGTTGGTTAGGGGCTCGTCAGTAAGTATTTCACTGTAAGATCTACACCTGTTGTATTCGGCGCATGTGACTAATAATTTGATTGGATTTGATCTAGCTCAACCTGAGCTTCTGCAGCCACCTGTGGGAGCCCATCAAGGAACTGTTATACCCTCTTTGTACTCACACTTGCAGAGCTCAGCATAGAACTCTACTGCCCTCTTTCTAATTTCACTTGGGCTTGTGAGCTCTTGTCCAACAGCTGATTTGAGGCAATGAATAATTCTTCTTTGTCCATTCTTTTTCTCTAAACCAAAGAAAAATTTGGATGTGGCATCCATTTCAGAGATTCCCTGAAACTTACTTCTCACCAATACCCCATGTGCTCTGATATCCAGCAGGTTTTTCTTGAGGGCCTGAGTATTTCCTGAAGTGAGCATCACTCAATAAAGTTATATTAAAATGCCAGTATGTACTTTGGGGTTTTACAGCGTTAATGTACTGTTATTAAACAATGATTGGAAAATCACACTGGGGTGATCACACTTGATTTACAGACTTGAGATTGATGCTCAGAACAGTAAAACCTAGTAAAACCTATCTAACCTGTCCAGAGAGATAGTGTTCTCTCTCACTTGGGCCCATGTGTACTGTCTCGTCCCTCGGTGTTGGCTCCGCCAAATATCACACAGTTCATGTGTTACAATAAGCCGTTTTTTTTAAAGTCCTTGAGGCTATATGAGGTTCTTTGTGATTTCTATCTAAATCACTGACTGTACAGTTAAAATCCCCAGCAAGAAATATATAATCCTCAGTGTTACATTTCTCAATGGTATTTGAAAATGTCTAACTGCCACTACTGGGGCATATACAGTTTACATACACCTTAGCTGGAAGTTTGCATACACCATAGCTAAATACATTTAAACTCAGTTTTACACAATTCCTGACATTTAATCCTAGTAAATATTTCCTGTTTTAGGTCAGTTAGGATCACCACTTTATTTTAAGAATGTGAAATGTCAGAATAATAGTAGAGAGAATAATTTATTTCAGCTTTTATTTCTTTCATCACATTCCCAGTGGGTCAGAAGTTTACATACACTCAATTAGTATTTGGTAGCATTGCCTTTAAATTGTTTAACTTGGGTCAAACGTTTCAGGTAGCCTTACAAAAGCTTTCCACAAGAAGTTGGGTGAATTTTGGCCCATTCCTCCTGACAGAGCTGGTGTAACTGAGTCAGGTTTGTAGGCCTTGCTCACACATGCTTTTTCAGTTCTGCCCACACATTTTCTATAGGATTGAGGTCAGGGCTTTGTGATGGCCATTCCAATACCTTGACTTTGTTGTCCTTAAGCCATTTTGCAACAACTTTGAAAGTATACTTGGGGTCATTGTCCATTTGGAAGACCCATTTGCGACCAAGCTAACTTCCTGACTGATGTCTTGAGATGTTACTTCAATATATGCACATAATTTCCCTTCCTCATGATGCCATCTATTTTGTGAAGTGCACCAGTCCCTCCTGCAGCAAAGCACCCCCACAACATGATGCTGCCACCCCCGTGCTTCACGGTTGGGATGGTTTTCTTCGGCTTGCAAGTCTCCTCCTTTTTCCTCCAAACATAACAATGGTCATTATGGCCAAACAGTTCTATTTTTGTTTCATCAGACCAGAGGACATTTCTCCAAAAGGTACGATCTTTGTCCCCATGTGCAGTTGCAAACCATAGTCTGGCTTTTTTATGGTGGTTTTGGAGCAGTGGCTTCTTCCTTGCTGAGCGGGCTTTCAGGTTATGTCGATATAGGGCTCGTTTTACTGTGGATATAGATACTTTTGTAACCGTTTCCTCCAGCATCTTCACAAGTTCCTTTGCAGTTTTTCTAGGATTGATTTTCACTTTTCGCACCAAAGTACGTTCATCTCTAGGAGACAGAACGCGTCTCCTTCCTGAGCGGTATGACGGCTGTGTGGTCCCATGGTGTTTATACTTGTGTACTATTGTTTGTACAGATGAACGTGTTACCTTGCTCCCAAGGATGAACCAGACTTGTGGAGGTCTACAATTATTTTTCTGAGGTTTTTGCTGATTTATTTTGATTTTCCCATGATGTCAAGCAAACAGTCACTAAGTTTGAAGGTAGGCTTTGAAATACATCCACAGGTATACCTCCAATTGAGGTAACTCGGGAGCCCTGACTAACTCGGGAGCCCTGAGTTAGTCAGATATTAGTTTATAAAGACTTGAAATTGGCATGGGAGCTAACTAGTTATCAAGCAACCAGCTAGCTATAGCTAGCTATCTACTTATCAAAGGTAGATAGCTAACTTGTTAATTTGACCAAGAAAATTACCAAACTATTTCTCAATATTTCTCAAAGTTGCTGTAGCTGGCTAATTCATTTCATCATGCTTTGTGATACAGACGGTTTTATGCTGTTTTAGTCCACACAACATGTCGGCCTGTCACCTACAGTAGAACCTTATAAACAACAGGGGGAAACAATAACATTGGCCATGCTTTTTGTCCTACCAGATCCGCGATGAGAAGGTTCTAGTTAGTGTATCCTTCTGTCCTTCGACTCTTGTTGGATGTAGTTGTCCAATGTATTATGATTATGATTATGATTGTTTATTTACAAGTTAGTTACAATTAGCTTTTTGCTTTAGCACCATCTATACCTGATAGAGCAGATCTAGTCTCACTTGTGGACATAAGACGTCAGGTGCGAATGACTCATTGGGAGACTAGAGCAGACCCAGTTCTGACTGAACGGGTGCACATTTGAGCACCACAGGACGGTCCATTTACTTTGTGCTCTCATAATCTATGCTATGAAATCCTGTGATTTCATTGGGGCAGTTCCCCCTTATAGCAAATAGATGGCAAAACAATCGAAGCAATGTTCACATTACCTATGCGCCCACAGAGCTGGCAGTCACTGAGTAGTAAGTAACTGAACATCTTGTTTTGAACAATATATGTATTTAACAGGAAAATCTACACATTTACCTCACTTTTATGAGCATATTATTTTCTTTTATCTAGTCACAAGTGGGGCGTCGCCCCTAACACCCTTATGAGCGAGCCGCCGCTGATGGAATTGTACCAAACACATGGACACAATGTGTTTGACTCCATTCCATTGATTCCATACCAGCCATTACGATGAGCTTGTCTGCTACAGTCTACCTCTGCTGAACTATTTTGACATAGACAGACATTGGGGGTAAATAAATCATAGGTTTCGATCGGCAAACATTTTTTGCTTGTACAGTTATGTTGTTTGTAATATGGCAGATTAAAGCCTTAACTTCAACTTTTTCACCTCAATCGATTTTGTAATACAAGACCCATAGCAAGGGGCATATGACTTTGTAATATGAATGTTAAGCAAATAAAATGGTATCAAAATTAGTATTACATTGGAATGTGTATGTAACACGCTACATATAGTAGTATATGGAATCGATTATAGCAAGTGCTGAGTCACTCCAGAAACCCATTGATCAGGGTGAACTGGAGGAGAGATGAACACTGTCTCTCTCTCTCTCTCTCTCTCTCTCTCTCTCTCTCTCTCTCTCTCTCTCTCTCTCTCTCTCTCTCTCTCTCTCTCTCTCTCTCTCTCTCTCTCTCTCTCTCTCTCCCCCCCCCACTGTCTCTCTCTCTTTCTCTTCTTTCATCTCTCTTGCCTCTTCTCTTCTCAACCCCCCAGCCCTCAGAACTTATCGGTTGATTACTCAAGACAACCTGGGTCAAGGTGTTTGAATCGGTGGAGGGTCGTCCAGTTCCGAGTTCTGTGGTCAGCCCCTGTGGCCCCTGCATGGGCTGTGGGGATCCCTGGTGGCCTCCAGTCAGTGGGAGAGGTTAGGAGAGCTTGGCTCCCTGCCCCAGGCTGAGACCCCTGGAGGGGCTGTGTGGTGGCTGACCAAGCTTCACTGCACTCAAATCAAACAGGCCATGCTAGGCCCTCTCTGATATACTGTAGTAGGCTTTTCTAGTCTTTATTACCTGGGGCTAACTCAGGAGGGGAGGGGAGGGGAGAGGAGAGGGACTTTGTCATAATGCTTACTGCAGATGCTTTCAATGTAAACTGTTTAAAGTCCCTGCTCTCTCTCAAATTCTTTCTCTGTTTCTTGCTCTCTTCAGTCTCTCTCTCTGTCTCTTTCTCACTGCTCTTTCTAACCTTCATCCTGCCTCATTTGTAATAGACCCAGAATGCCAGTGTACTGTACAGACCCAAACCTCCCACTTTAAATGCCTGTCTTGTATCTGTCCGACCAGCACCACCATGGGACAGACAGGGCTGCAGGAGAGATGTGGTCTATAGTGTGATGCTCCTAGCTCATAAACCTCCCAAGCCCTGTCTGCCACTGCAATGCAATGTGTTGGCAAAGAAAGTAAAATGAAGATAACAATCTATTGCTTAGTTTGGGTCAACTTTCAATTGATATCATTGCAGGGCATTGATCCCCACTCTGGTAGCTACTTGAAATAATGTCATTACAATCTTCAAAGGATCTCTTGCACCATGCTAGTCTTTACTGACAGTCTGCTGTGAAAGGCCACGCATTTCTCAGGGGATGTTCTAAAGCCTTTTATACGCAGGAGATATTTCCAACCGACCATGACATGGGCGTGTTTTCTTGTGGTCTATAATGAATGGGAAATAATTGGGCGTCCCCGAGCCGCCGCGTTGATCTCAAGTGAAATGAAAACCAACATGTTTTCTGCAAGCATTTAGACTGACGGATGATTTTCTGTTGCTTCTCTGAGGCTTAACTTGACAGTACAGATGAAAGGGGAGAGAGAGCCCGTGGACACTGGGGAGAAGTGGCCGTGGCTGCATCAACATAAGTGAATGGAAACTGACTGATTAGTATACTATTGCCTTAGAGAGCGGGAAAGACATGAGGGAGAGACGTCTGGACCAAGGCTCAGAGATGCCCTCTGTCTGTTCAGTCAGCCGAGACACATTACGGAACGTTTACACACTCAGGAGGAAGCTACTGCTAAGCAAATCCTGCCTCCAGGTTTCTCCAGTTAGGGTAAAACATTTATCTTATATTGCAAGAACATGTTTTAGCACTCAATAAAGCCATTTTGCAATGTGACACCAATAGGAAATATGTGGTAACTCCAACATGCTCTCATTTTAATGTGACTGGATTCAGGAAGGTGGCCGTTTGATGCTAGTTCATATTTCACAGCAGGACCGTGCTGCCCTGAATTGAACTGGTGCTCATGAACTTGTTTAGCTAGCTAAACAAAGGAGACATAAAAAAACCATTCAAATGTGAAATCTTAAAGAGATGGGTGGGGTGTGAACGATGCTGAATGGGCGTACACAAAGAAGAGCTCTCTAGCTAGTGTGAAAACCTCTACAAAATCTCTCAAGGCTTTTCCTCAAAAGTGGGATTACAAGTTTATCAGCTTTTAAAGCAGCATAGCTTTTCCCAACTTTAGTGTATGACATACCAGTTTGAAGCTCTGAGTCTGTAATTTTAGAAATGTAAAAAACACAATTGCGAGGTTTGGAAGAAAATCCCAGTGGCTGCAAAATATGCAAAAAAACATGCATGCGCCAGTTTTTGCGCAAAAGTTAGAATATAATAAAATCTGAACTTGAGGTGAGAATGTGCTTATCCTCCTGCGAGTTTAGACCATGTGAACGCACAGTTTCTAGTGGTTGAAGTATTGCATTGCAAGAATGCAAAAGTAGCTAGTGCAGGAATATATGATGACACTCCTATTCATAACTGTAACGCCTGTCGTATAGAGGGGACCAAGGCGCAGCGTGTTGAGTGCTCATAATTGCTGTTTATTAAACTTAGAACACTAAAGAAAATAACAAAGAGAAAACGATCAGCTAACAGTTCTGTCAGGTACTGCCGACTACACAGAACACAACTAAACAGAATACAACTGCCCACAAACACAATAGAAAAAACCCCAACTTAAATATGATCTCCAATTAGAGACAACGCGAAACAGCTGGCTCTAATTGGAGATCATCCGAAAAAACTCCAACATAGAAATAGAAAACTAGAACTAAATATAGAAAACATAGAAAAACCACCCAAAACACCCCCTGTCACGCCCTGACCTACTCTACTATAGAAAATGACATCTTACTAGGGTCAGGACGTGACAGTACCCCCCCCCCCCCCCCCAAAAAGTACAGACTCCGAATGCAACTAAAACAAAATAATTCACAAAACAAAAGGGAGGGTAGGGAGATTGACAATTGTCAACTGGAGGGAGAGTGCGAGAGGCAGGCACATGCTCACCACGATAAGCACGGGGAGTTGGCTCAGGTCTCACCCCTGACCCCGCCAATCTACCCGTGTGCCCCCCCCAAAAAAAGATTTGGGGGCTGCCTCTCGTTCTTCCCCGGCAGGCTTCGATATCTGTTCAATACCTGGCCCCAAGTCCAGTTTATCCTTTCTCGCCACTCCTCTATAGACCAAGTATCCATCTCCTCTCGGGCACGCTGCTTGATCCAATTGTGGTGGGCAGTTCTGTAACGGCTGTCTTATAGAGGGGACCAAGGCGCAGTGTGTTGAGTGCTCATAATTACTGTTTATTAAACTCAGAACACTAAAGAAAATAACAAAGAGAAAACGATCAGCTAACAGTTCTGTCAGGTACTGACGACTACACAGAACACAACTAAACAGAATACAACTGCCCACAAACACAATAGAAAAAAACAAAACTTAAATTTGATCTCCAATTAGAGACAACGCGAACCAGCTCCCTCTAATTGGAGATCGTCCCAAAAAACTCCAACATAGAAATAGAAAACTAAAACTAAACATAGAAATAGAAAACATAGAAAAACCACACAAAACACCCCCTGTCACGCCCTGACCCACTCTACTATAGAAAATGACATCTTACTAGGGTCAGGACGTGACAATAACAAAAAAAACAGGTAGCTAAATATAGTAACAATCATTTGATGTTAGTGAGAAGAGCGATTTTTATTTTATCTTTGCATTCTAAAATAGGTAGAAATAGGCATCTACTTCCTATTATTTATTTCATTTCCATGATCATTGCAGAATAAATTCCTCACCCTTTCTGATTGTGATGGTTTCATATTTGCGAAATAGCCTATAGGCCTACCAACAAGTGAGGATAGGCTACCATTCATCCCATCTCTCATTTAATTGGACCCAGTTCACAGTAGTAAATAGATAAACTATTTAAAGTATTTTTCTATATTTGACCCAATCTGATGCGCAGTATAACGGTAGAACAGATGTTCACCTTTTCTATTGACATTTGTAGGCTTCTGCGTCTGATATTGACAGCCAGGGATCAGAGCAGGACAGGGACCAGAGCAGGACAGGGACCAGAGCAGGACTCCGCTGGAGGCCACACAATCCCAAAGCTTCAAACAACTTGCCCCAACCAGACACTGATTTGTGTTCAGTGAGGGGAATCATGGATCTAGTGCAGTACCCAGAACCTTACTATCCAGCAGATCCTCCAGCAGAGGAGGCGGCTCCGTTTTGGGGCGTAACCCCCGCTCCGCCCGCAGATCCCTCTGCTTCTGTACCCCCGGACCGTGGATTGTTGTCGGAGGAACCGGACTGTAGATCATCACCGGAGACTCCGGGCTGCGGGCCATCGCTGAAGGTTCCGGACTGCGGACCGTCGCTGAAGGTTTCGGAATGTGGACCGTCACTGCAGGCTCCGTGCCATGGATCATCACTACAGGTTCCGCGCCATGGATCATCTCTACAGGCTCCGGGCCATGGATCATCCCTACAGGCTTCTTGCCATGGATTATCCCTACAGGCTTCTTGCCATGGATCATCACTGGAGGCTTTGTGCCATGGATCATCTCTACAGGCTTCGGACCATAGATCATCACTGGAGGCTTCTTTCGTGGAGCTGGAACAAGTCTCACCGGACTGGGGAGACGCACTGGAGACCGAGTGTGCAGAACTGGCACAGGGTATACTGGGCCATGGAGGCACACTGGAGGGAGAGTGCGAGGAGCAGGCACAGGACGTACTGGGCTGTGGAGGCGCACTGGAGGGAGAGTGCGAGGAGCAGGCACAGGATGTACTGGGCTATGGAGGCGCACTGGAGGGAGAGTGCGAGAGGCAGGCACATGCTCACCACAATAAGCACGGGGAGTTGGCTCAGGTCTCACCCCTGACCCCGCCAAACTACCCGTGTGCCCCCCCAAAAAAAAGATTTGGGGGCTGCCTCTCGTTCTTCCCCGGCAGGCTTCGATATCTGTTCAATACCTGGCCCCAAGTCCAGTTTATCCTTTCTCGCCACTCCTCTATAGACCAAGTATCCATCTCCTCTCGGGCACGCTGCTTGATCCAATTGTGGTGGGCAGTTCTGTAACGGCTGTCTTATAGAGGGGACCAAGGCGCAGTGTGTTGAGTGCTCATAATTACTGTTTATTAAACTCAGAACACTAAAGAAAATAACAAAGAGAAAACGATCAGCTAACAGTTCTGTCAGGTACTGCCGACTACACAGAACACAACTAAACAGAATACAACTGCCCACAAACACAATAGAAAAAAAAAACTTAAATTTGATCTCCAATTAGAGACAACGCGAACCAGCTCCCTCTAATTGGAGATCGTCCCAAAAAACTCCAACATAGAAATAGAAAACTAAAACTAAACATAGAAATAGAAAACATAGAAAAACCACACAAAACACCCCCTGTCACGCCCTGACACACTCTACTATAGAAAATGACATCTTACTAGGGTCAGGACGTGACAATAACAAACAAAAAAACAGGTAGCTAAATATAGTAACAATCATTTGATGTTAGTGAGAAGAGCGATTTTTATTTTATCTTTGCATTCTAAAATAGGTAGAAATAGGCATCTACTTCCTATTATTTATTTCATTTCCATGATCATTGCAGAATAAATTCCTCACCCTTTCTGATTGTGATGGTTTCTTATTTGCGAAATAGCCTATAGCCCTACCAACAAGTGAGGATAGGCTACCATTCATCCCATCTCTCATTTAATTGGACCCAGTTCACAGTAGTAAATAGATAAACTATTTAAAGTATTTTGCTATATTTGACCCAATCTAAAGCGCAGTATAATGGTAGAACAGATGTTCACCTTTTCCATTGACATTTGTAGGCTTCTGCGTCTGATATTGACAGCCAGGGATCAGAGCAGGACAGGGACCAGAGCAGGACAGGGACCAGAGCAGGACTCCGCTAGAGGCCACACAATCCCTTAGCTTCAAACAAGTTGCCCCAACCAGACACTGATTTGTGTTCAGTGATGGGAATCTGAGATCTGTGCTTACAGTTGACTTCATCAACCCAGATACCTGTTAGTGAAAGAAAGGCCTTTATATTGTTTAGTTCCCCTCCAGAAGCCGATCCAATGTTATATGACGTGACAGGAGTGACAAGCAGTGTTTTGGCAACAGGGCCCAAACAAATAACATGGTGGCAGGTTAGCCTAGTGGTTAGAGCGTTGGACGAGTAACCCTAAGGTTGCAAGATCGAATCCCCAAGCTGACAAGGTAAAAATCTGTCGTTCTGCCCCTGAACAAGGCAGTTAACCCACTGTTCCTAGGCTGTCATCGAAAATACCAATTTGTTCTGGTCTGACTTGCCTAGTAAAATATAAATAAACATGTTAACAGGTTTGATAATCGTCAGTGACTTGGTGAAAGTGTAGGCAGTAAGTACCGAGTTGACATCATCTGCACCTCCATAGGCGAGTGTTAGTTGGAAATAATGAATGAATAACAATCGCCACTGTGGTTATCTACAATATTTGCAGTTATATTTGTGTGTATTGTCAGGGGTGAATTGAGTGAGTCTTAGCGGGCAGGCCACATAACACCCGTGTCCGTGACCCAGACATACTGTAATGCCTGACCTAAATATGTAACCCACACACACACCCTTAAAGAACCACTGCTTCCAAACCCACCTTACTCATAGAGAGGGGGAGCCCTCCCTGCCTCTCCCTTGTATAGGTTGCATCCTCTCTCTCTTAGCTGCTGTGTTCTCTCACTGTGTAGTATCCCTTCAAGCCAGGTATTTAAGAAGCATCCCTGGCTGTGTGTCTGTGAGTGTGTTAGTGTAGCCATCTGTGCGTGTGAGTGGGAGAAAGTGCAAGTGTATCCATCTACGTGTGAGTGTGTATCCATCTATGTTTGAGTGTGTATCCATCTATGTGTGAGTGTGTATCCATCCACGTGTGAATGTGTATCCATCTACGTATGAGTGTGTATCCACTCGTTCCATCTCTTTTTTAATTGGACCCTCTTCACAGTACTAAATAGATAAACTATTTCAAGTATTTTGCTATATTTGACCCAATCCGAAGCGCAATTTAATGGTAGAACAGACTATTCACCTTTTCCATTGACATTTGTAGACTTCTGCGTCTGAATACTGTAATGCCAAATTTCTTGAGTAGACAATATTTAATTTAGAAACATAATACAGTACATATACAGTATCATAACCTTTTCTGGACATGAGTTCATATTCCTGAAGCAGCCATACAACAAATTACCATGCGCATCTCTCATTGTGCCTATTAGACATTATAAATTCAAGTTTTTGCATCCGAAAGGGAGTGCGCTTTATAACGTACAGTAGAATGAACAGGCTACCACTGTAAGTATGCCTACTGTAGGCTAGTTTTCTTTTTTTTTCCAGAGTAGACAATGTTTCAGAATTTGCAGGCAGTGCAGCTTATTTAAGTTCCGGAAAAAGTACATGCAAAACATTGAATTGAAAAGATCTGTTTGCAGGTCCACAACAATGTGCAAGTGTTTTTGTCATTCTGCCAACCCATACAAAGACATCAAGTTCACCATGCATTGCTATTTCCTTAGATATTGTCTTGGCCTAATTCCAATACATCCAAAGTATACAGCAAATAAGGGCGTTATTGTCACCATAAAAGGTGAATGATGGACATTTTTCAGGCGGAGTTATGCTTGTTTACACGCGCACAGTTTCACAACCGTTCTGATTTATAATGGCAAACATGCGTATGTATAGCACGCGCCAAGTTTATACAGTAAATCTCTATATTTTTGAGCGTGTGCCATCTTTTCAGAAAAAGCACATGCAGATATTTAGTATTAAATTGACACAAAAGTTATAAATGAGACCCAGATGGAGCTGACAGGGAACAGATGATAAACAACATTTAAGAGAATTTCTGAAATTTCTAAATTCAAGAGAATTTCCACAGCTGTTCAAACCAGACATGACAATGAACAAGCATCAACTTCCTATCTTTCTCTAAAGTCACAGTCTGGACTCCCCTTTCCTCCTCTTGGGGAAGAAAACGTCAAAGATGGCACACACATCACACCGACTGAGGAGGCACACATACTGAGCTATTTTTTATTTATTTATTGTTATTTAACCTTTATTTAACTAGGCAAGTCAGTTAATAACAAATTCTTATTTACAATGACGGCCTACCAAAAGACAAAAGGCCTCCTTGCAGGGATGGGGACCTGGGATTTAAAAAATAAATACAATATAAATATAAGACAAAACACACATCACAACAAGAGAGACAACACAACACTACATAAAGAGAGACCTAAGACAACAACATAATAAGGCAGCAACACATGTCAACACAGCATGGTAGCAACACAACATGACAACAACATGGTAGCAACACAACATGGTAGCAGCACAAAAACATGGTACAAACATTATTGGGCAAAGTCAAAAGCACAAAGGTCAAGAAGGTAGAGACAACAATACATCATGAAGAGATTGAGATAAAACTGTCCAGTTTGAGTGTTTGTTGCAGCTCGTTCCAGTCGCTAGCTGCAGTGAACTGAAACGAGGAGCGACCCAGGGATGTGTGTGCTTTGGGGACCTTTAATAGAATGTGACTGGCATAACGGGTGTTGTATGTGGAGAATGAGGGCTGCAGTAGATATCTCAGATAAGAGGGTTTTATAAATAAGCATCAACCAGTGGGTCTTGCGACGGGTATACAGAGATTACCAGTTTACAGAGGAGTATAGAGTGTAGTGATGTGTCCTATAAGGAGCATTGGTGGCAAATCTGATGGCCAAATGGTAAAGGACATCTAGCCGCTCGAGAGCACCCTTACCTGCAGATCTATAATTATGTTTCTATAATCTAGCATGGGTAGGATGGTCATCTGAATCAGGGTTAGTTTGGCAGCTAATGGCTAAAGCAATTCAATTCTGCCTGCATCGAACAGTATAATTGAAACGATATGTCAGGCAGGCCATTCTCTCTGAAGAGAAGGTATGGCCTCCCAATACAATGCTACCACACACCCCCCAAATAAGCTCAAATGGGTGGGATAGGTGATTGAGTCAGGAAGTGAGGGGAACTGAAATGCTGCAGCCTCGCTGTTCCCTCTTCCTCTGTCCTCCTTCACGTTCCCCGGCAATAATTTGTTCCTCTCTCTGTTTACTATAAGGAGAGGTCACCTGACATTTGCCATGAGGTTTTAATCACCATCGAAACTGGAGATCACACAATATGACTTCTCCCGTGGTAGTTTTGGGGGGCATAATCTTTGCCAGCTGTGCTGGTTTTGCCTTGATATTGACAGCCAGGTTGACAGGGACCAGAGCAGGGCTCTGCTGGAGGCCACACAATCCCAAAGCTCCAAACAAGTTGCCCCAACCAGACACTGATTTGTGTTCAGTGAGGGGAATCTGAGATCTGTGCTTACAGTTGACTTCTTCAACCCAGATACCTGTTAGTGAAAGAAAGGCCTTTATATTGTTTAGTTCCCCTCCAGAAGCCGATCCAATGTTATATGACGTGACAGGAGTGTGGAAGCAGTGTTTTGGCAACACGGGCCAAAACACGAATTACACGTTAACAGGTTCGATAATCGTCCGTGCCTTGTTATTTCTGTTTTGGACTTGTTGAAAGTTGGTGAAAGCGTAAGCAGTACCGAGTTGACATCATCCGCACCTCCATAGGCGAGCGTTAGTTGAAAATAATGAATGAATAACAATCTCCACAAGCTGCTGCGATGATCTACAATATTTGCAGTTATATTTGTATGTATTGTCAGGGGTGAATTGAGTGAGTCTTAGCGGGCAGGCCACATAACACCCGTGTCCGTGACCCAGACATACTGTAATGCCTGACCTAAATATGTAACCCACACACACGCCCTTAAAGAACCACTGAGTGTGTATTCATCTGTGTGTGTGTCACATCCTGACCAGTAAAAGGGGTTATTTGTCATTGTAGATTGGTCAGGGCGTGGCAGGGGGTGTTTGTTTTGTGTGTTTTGGAGTTTTTGGTTTAGGTTCTATATTTCTATTTCTATGTTTAAATCTAGTTTTTTATTTCTATGTTGGGTTTTTGCTAGGACCTCCAATTAGAGGCAGCTGGTTGTTGCCTCTAATTGGAGGCCATATTTAGTTGAGGTTTGTTTCACTTGTTTTTGTGGGTAGTTATTTCCTGTATAGTCTGTGCACCATATGGGACTGTTTCGTCATTTGTTTCTTTTGTTTAAGTGTTATTTCTAATAAATTAAGAAGATGAGCACTTTACCCGCTGCGCCTTGGTCCAATCCTTACGACGCATATGACAGAACCACCTACCAGAAAAGGACCAAGCAGTGGAAGAAGGAGCAGCAGGAGAAATATTTGGAGTCGTGGACATGGAAGGAGATCTTAGACGGAAAGGGACCCTGGAGGCAGGCTGGGGAGTACTGGCGACCGAGGGAGGAACTGGAGGCAGCAAAGGCAGAGCGGCACTATTATGAGGCTCTGTATAGGCCCAAAGGCAAGTGCGAGAGGCAGCCCCCAAATTCTTTTTGGGGGCGGACACACGGGGAGTTGGGCAGAGTCAGGGTGGAGTCCTGAGCCAACTCCCCGTGCTTACCGTGGGGAGTGGGTGACGAGGAGAGCACCGAGCTACGCAGAAATGCGCACGGTGTCGCCCATACGCATGCACAGTCCGGTGCGGCCAGTAAGGGCTCCGCAGCGTTGCCGGGCGAGAGTTGGCCGGCAGCTAGGGAGAAGTGCGCAGGCGCAGCGCATCTGGCCACCAGTGCGTATCCTCGGTCCAGCTTACCCTGCGCCTGCTCTACGCACAGCAGCCCTCACTCTCCAGCCCAGCCCAGTTCGCCCTGTGCCAGCGCTGACCACTCAGCCAGGACGGGGTGTGCCAGCCCTGAGTTCCAGACCGCCGATGCGCCTCCACGGCCCAGTGTGCCCCGTGCCCGCTCTGTGCACCCAATCTCCTGTAAGTCTCCCCAGTCCGGGGAGACCGGTCCCAGCTCCACGCAGGAGGCCTCCAGCGACGCTCCTCAGCCCTGAGCCTCCAGCGACGCTCCTCAGCCCTGAGCCTCCAGCGACACACCTCAGCCCTGAGCCTCCAGCGACGCTCCTCAGCCCGGAGCCTCCAGCGACGACCCTCAGCCCGGAGCCTCCAGCGACGCTCCTCAGCCAGAAGCCTCCAGCAACGCTCCCCAGCCTAGAGTCTTCTGAACGGGAGCTACGCCCAGAGCCAGAGCCATCTCCGTAGTGGGAGGATTGGGAAGGGGGGGTGTAGCACAGGGCACAGTGGCCACCCTCTATGTTTGGGGTTGTTTTTGTGGGGTTTTTGTTTGAGATGCATTCAGGGTCTGCACCTTTGGGGGGGGGGGGGGGGGGGGGGGGGTACTGTCACGTCCTGACCAGTAAAAGGGGTTATTTGTCATTGTAGTTTGGTCAGGGCGTGGCAGGGGGTGTTTGTTTTGTGTGTTTTGGTATTTTTGGTTTAGGTTCTATGTTTTCTATTTCTATGTTGGGTTTTTGCTAGGACCTCCAATTAGAGGCAGCTGGTTGTTGTCTCTAATTGGAAGCCATATTTAGTTGAGGTTTGTTTCACTTGTGTTTTGTGGGTGGTTATTTTCTGTATAGTCACACCTTATGGGACTGTTTCGTTGTTTGTTTCTTTTGTTTAAGTGTTATTTCTAATAAATTAAGAAGATGAGCACTTTACCCACTGCGCCTTGGTCCAATCCTTACGACGCCTATCACAGTGTGAGTGTGTACCCATCTACGTGTGTATCCATCTCCGTTTGAGTGTATATCAATCTACGTTTGAGTGTGTATCCATCTCCGTGTGAGTGTGTATCCATCTGCGTGTGTTTTAATTTATTTATTTCACCTTTATTTAACCAGGTAGGCCAGTTGAGAACAAGTTCTCATTTACAACTGCAACCTGGCCAAGATAAAGCAAAGCAGTGCGACCAAAAAAAAAACTGAGTGACACATAAACAAATGTACAGTCAATAACAGAAAAGAAAAGTAAAATAGAAAAATCAATGTACAGTGTGTGCAAATGTTGGGAGGTAGGCAATAAATAGGCCCTAGAGGCGAAAATAATTACAATTTAGTATTAATACTGGAGTGATAGATGTGCAGATGATGATGTGCAAGTAGAGATACTGGGGTGCAAAAGGGCAAGTAATATGGAGATGAGGTAGTCGGGTGTGCTATTTACAGATTGGCTGTGTACAGGTACAGTGATCAGTAAGCTGCTCTGACAGCTGATGCTTAAAGTTAGAGAGGTAGATATAAGACTCCAGCTTCAGAGATTTTTGCAATTTGTTCCAGTCATTGGCAGCAGAGAACTGGAAGGAAAGGCGGACAAAGGAAGTGTTGGCTTTGGGGATGACCAGTGAGATATACCTGCTGGAGCACCTGCTACAGGTGGGTGTTGCTATGGTGACCAGTGAGCTGAGATAAGGCGGGGCTTTACCTAGCAAAGACTTATAGATGACCTGTAGCCAGTGGGATTGACGGCGGATATGTAGTGAGGGCCAGCCAACGAGAGCATACAGGTCTCGGTGGTGGGTAGTATATGGGGCTTTGGTAATAAAATGGATGGCACTGTGATAGACTACATCCAGTTTGCTGAGTAGAGTGTTGGGGGCTATTTTGTAAATGACATCGCCGAATTCAAGGATCGGTAGGATAGTCAGTTTTACGAGGGTATGTTTGGCAGCATGAGTGAAGGATGCTTTGTTGCGAAATAGGAAGCCGATTCTAGATTTAATTTTGGATTGGAGATGCTTAATGTGAGTCTGGAAGGAGAGTTTACTGTCTAACCCGACACCTAGGTATTTGTAGTTGTCCACATATTCTAGGTCAGAACCGTCCAGAGTAGTGATGCTAGTCGGGTGGGAGGGTGCAGGCAGCAATCGGTTGAAGAGCATGCACTTAGTTTTACCAGCATTTAAAGGCAGTTGGAGGCTATGGAAGGAGAGTTGTATGGCGTTGAAGCTCATTTGGAGGTTTGTTAGCACAGTGTCCAAAGAAGGGCCAGTGTGTGTGTGGGGATATGTGTACTCGCAGGAAAGCAAGGTTCCCCCTCCCTTGCGGTGCGGTGTGGCGTGGTTCTATCTACTTTTCGTGCCACCATCACGGAGCCCCAAAGGACTGGAATAAAAAGCAGCAGCGGTGCGTAACCGTGCTGGCAGCCCCACCCCCCTCCACTGCTCCTTCATCCCTCCTTCTCCCTCTCTGTGCAGCGCTGAATGAATGAAGGCGGGCGAGAGTGCTCGTGCTGCGCTGTGTACTTTCTCGTATAGTGGGCTCACAGCTAGGCTTGGCAGGGCTGAGGTGTTACCTAAAAGGGGTGAGCTAAGGTAAACGAGGCCTCTGCCAGCGCTAGGCTAGCTACTCACAGGCAGGCAAGAGAGCAACCAGGAAGGGAAAGGGTGTACAGGAAAGGGGGCTGGAGATGGTTATGGAGAAAGAGGCTGGGGTGAGAGGCTGGGCTGCGTCTTAGGCAGGATTACGAGCTGGGTCTAGGGCTGGGGCTGGGTATAGGGTTGTGCAGTGTGTGCAGTGCTGGGGCTGCATATAGGGACATTGCTGAGGCTGGGCATAAGGCAGGGCAGTGGCTAACACTGAGGATAGAGAGGTGGATTTTTGAATGGGCCAATTTTAATGTCAGGCTAGGTAAGGGGCTGCAACTGGTGAGGTGTTTCACTACCAGTAGTAAGAAGGAAGGGTGTCAAGTTACTTTGAATGTGTCATAAAACTATATCTGCTGTTCTGTTATTTCTCTTGTCCTCCTGTTTCTGCTGTCTGCTGATAGAGTCTAAAGATAGACCTCTGGTCTTGACTAGCACTTAGAGAGCAAAGTCCTCAGAGAGAACTGACGATGTTACCATCTGGTATGTGGAGTATGCCACGACCAGCTGATGTGAACACATCTGAATACTGTGTTGGTTGACCTAACCATGCATAAACACAGCCCTGATGGTGGGAAGCAACCTGTCTACGTTTCCCTTCTATTCTACCCTCCTTCTCTTTGCCTTTAGGCTCCTGTGAGATGCAGACAGAAAATGTGTGTGTGTGTGTGTGTGTGTGTGTGGTGTGTGTGTGTGTGTGTGTGTGTGTGTGTGTGTGTGTGTGTGTGTGTGTGTGTGTGTGTGTGTGTGTGTGTGTTTGTGTACATGCCTACTTGCCTGTGTTTGTGCACGTGTGATCGTGCCAGTGAGAGTGTGTGTGTTTGTGGCAGTTAGCCTCAGTGCAGTGAGCTCTTTCACCCTGCAGGGTTTCAGTATTGTGTGAGTGGACAGGACAGCCATGGGTGGGCAGGCTGGCTGAGAGATGAGAGCGTGAGCCTTGCTGTTTGTCTCTGGCCATTTGCGACTCACGATAATGTGCTAATTACAGATACCCCCTCCGACAAAGCCACAAGTGGTTGCACCCAGACTGCACCAAGTCACGCATCAGCCCCTGATTTATTCTGATTATCAAAACATACAAAGACATCATTCCTCCATAGACCACATCCAGAAACATAAAACGTCGGACTTTTCTCTCTCTCTCCCTCCTCCCCCCTCTCACCCCTCACCCTTCCTTTTGCGCTCTCTTTCTACTTTTAGCCTGCATGAAGCAGCAGATTTCTGGCTTGTCCGGGGCATTCCTCTCATAGTTGTGCCATTGAACGGGGAAAAACAGACTTGAAAAGCATTCTGAGGCAAGCTCTATCAGGTTAATAGTCAATCTTAAACACATCATTAAGGATTGTTTATGCAAAAGATCAAGTAGTCTGGCAGGGGTAATTTACTGTTCCACCAATTATTTGAGTGTTAGCATACTTGGCCCTTGGAATATGCTAAGTGTGAGGAAAGGTAAAACTTAAAAGCATCCGTACGCCTGCCTTTCTGTTTGATTATTATTATGTTTTTACCAAAATAAAAAAATGTAACATTCTAGTTAGGCTAAAAACATTCAAAAACACATTCTATCCCATTCAACATCACCAAGTCGTTCTTCCAGTTTATGGTAGCCCCCAACGACACTTTGTCATCACATCGCAATTAACGGTTAACCCAAAACAGGTGGCCTATGATAACAGTGGAGACGAACTAATAATAAGCACAAAAAAAAAAAAAAAAAAAAGATGTAAAGGAATCAAAGGAGAGGAGTATGGTGAAGGAAGAGCAGATCTGTTCTATAAATCGTGAGCAACAGCAGCAACTTGGTTGTATGTGGGGCAAGGCCGCACAACAGTGGAATCATAATATGTATCTATGTCGAGTTTTGAGAACGCTGTATTGAAAAGTGCTATACAAATTAAATGTATTATTATTTTGATTATTTTAAGGACCATGTTGACTCAAGTCCCGCTCCACCACTCTGAAGACGCTGCAGCCTTGACCCCAGGATTAAACCCACTGGGCACAAACGTCAGTTCAACTTACAAGAATTCAACGTGAAGTCAACAAAACATTTCACCATGTCATTAGATTAAAGTTAAAAGTTGATGAAGTCATCATACAGTCATCACATTGACATTTTTGTTGAAATGACATGGAAACAACGTTGATTCAACACGTTTTTGCCCAGTGGGAAGGGACTGCTCAGCTCTGCTAAGACAATATGGCTTCCCTCACATACCCATCCTCCATTTAAAATGTTCAAGCGGTATGAACACTTTTACATGGTTTTTGGACAGTAAGTTACTGTGTGCCGATAACTGTCTGCTTAGAGACGTTTGTGATATTGTAAGTGTTATTTTTCACAAGTGTTCTTATAAAACAAGATATTGGCCTTTATGGACGAAGCCTGTGATATGTAAGTATAGCGTTTGTGAACTAGTGTTGATGTGCTTGCTCTCTTATTTCATTTTTGGTTAGATTGATGTGGATTTTTCAAAGAAGGATTTGGAAATGAATTGTTTACTGAGTGTGCTGGTGGTCTCCGCCATAAATGTATTGTTTACTGAGTATGCTGGTGGTCTCCACCATAAATGTATTGTTTACTGAATGTGCTGGTGGTCTCCACCATAAATGTATTGTTTACTGAGTGTGCTGGTGGTCTCCACCATAAGTGTATTGTTTACTGAGTGTCCTGGTGGTCTCCACCATAAATGTATTGTTTACTGAGTGTGCTGGTGGTCTCCACCATAAATGTATTGTTTACTGAGTGTCCTGGTGGTCTCCACCATAAATGTATTGTTTACTGAGTGTCCTGGTGGTCTCCACCATAAATGTATTGTTTACTGAGTGTGCTGGTGGTCTCCACCATCAATGTATTGTTTACTGAGTGTGTTGGTGGTCTCCACAATAAATGTTGTAATTGGACTTAATTTACAATGAATGTACAAAGACTGCTCATATATACACTTTAATTTACAACTTTTGGAATTAATCCAAAAGAGAGAATTTACACAAGTGTAACATAAACATTCAAGTAAATCATAAATTATATTAGTGGAGGATCAACAAAATTCAAAGAAAATTCCAGTAATTTCAGCATCGTTCTCAAAAGTGGATTTGGGTCCAACAGAGAACAACCTAATCTGTACATAGTCTCTGGCTCTTCTCCCGGGAATAAATAGAGGCCTAGGTCCAGTTTGCATTGCATGTTTAGAAAAAGAAAACCTTGTAAACCTGGCACAGGGAGACCCCAAGTGTAGGAATGTGTTTGGGAAACCTCTTAAACACAGGCCCCTTTCTGGGAACATGTCAAATCATTCATTCGTTCACTTCTTTCCTCCTCTCCTTACCATCCCCCTGTGCCCCGCCCTCCAGACATATTCCCTGTGTTTATAAGTTGGCCCACATGACATAAGCTGAAGCTCCCCTTTACGTCTTTGAAATCCCACCTTTTTTTTTGTTGCTTTTAAACTGTTTTGACAGCTCTCTCTTTTTTCCACCACCCCTCTGAGCGCTGGAAACGATTTGGTGCATGTCTGAATGAACAAGTGTGTCATTATTTTCCTGTAAATTGACATGAAAGATACTTCACAACTTGTGAACTGGTGTTTGTGAGACACAGAGGTGTTCAGTGAGATATCATTGAACAGTATCATGTGATCATAAAGGAACAAAGTCCTGTTTTCTTACGGTTCTATAATGTACCATGTAGGGCTGGCTGCCAGAACAAGTCTGATTTCATTTTGCCTCAAGGTTCGTGCTGCAGAAATCTTTCCCTCTGGGCTGAGCCGATGTGAAACTCAGAATGACTTGGAACACAATTAAGTGTCAAGTGGCAGGATCGATGTTGGAAAGAATATCCCTCTTAAAAACTGAATTCATGACTTTTCTTTGCACTTGTCTATTTTCTGATGAGACATGCACCATGTGACCCAAGGCAAGCTTGGCTTTTGTTTGTTTTGTAAAACGTCTCACTGAAGAACAATAGAGAATGTATGTTAAGACAAAACAACATACTCGTGGCATATTTGACACTTTATTTAAGGCGCAGGAAATGGCTTCCAATCAGATCAACATACAGTAAGTGTATTAACCCTGCGATTGTCTCTTTCTCTTCCTCTCCATACATCTATTCACTCGCTTTCTCACATTCTAAATCTCTTCACACACTGCACAATTTACATACTGTTCATCTTTTCTCTCTCTCTCTCCCCCTCCCTCCCTCCCTCCATCTCCTCTAGGTGAGTTGTTAAGTCTGGTGGACGACCTGCTCTCAGGTCTTGGTTCGTCCTGTGTGGTGGCAGGTCGGAGGAACGGAGACCATCCTCATTCTGTGCTCTACTCGCTGGTCTTCAAGTGCCTGGAGCCCGACAGCCTCTACAAGTAAGATCCCCTAACCTAAAGCACTTTGGACCTGAGCCCGTATTCATAAAGCCTCTCAGAGTGCTGATCTAGGTCCCCTATGTCCATGTAATCTTTTTCATTATGATTTAAAAGGCAGAACTGATACTAGATCAGCATTCCTACTCTGAGATGCTTTATTAATACGGTCCCCGATTTACTATTGCTTTGCACCATTCCAAGGGTGAAATTTAAAGTAGGCTAAACAACAAGTAGAAATGAAGGATAGAATAGGAAAAAAGACAGATGTTTTTGTTCTGTTGTTCACTTCTGCTAACTCTGTGGTAAATGTTGCACCACAGAAGTCCATTGAGTTGTCGCTACATTCAACCCTTCTCACCTGTGGTATTGTTCTAACACGATTGACTTCATCATTTTCTGACTTTCTAACTTTTATGAGTTCACTATTTCTATTACCATAAAAAACCTCCTTCTTAACCAATGGCATTGTTGTCATTTTTGCATCTCTCCTAAAGAGGAATGACTTAACACATAATATGTGGGTGATATCACCAGCCAGCACCACATATTTTCCCTGAGTGTCTGTACTCCCATTGGCAATGGGACTTGTTTATGGCCATGTTTTAATTCCCTCCAGTCAGAACACAGCTGGCTCAAATTAGGCGGGCGGCACATATTTTGGTCTCACCAGGGTGGAAGTGGTGGATGCTGGTGTTATTGTTTCCGTTATTGTTCCGTTTGTCATGAGGCCCTTTTCAATGGAAGAAAACATGGTCATAGTGAAAAACGAGCATCACAACCAACGTGCTGTTTGTGTCACACAGAGACTGGAGGAGACTGGAGCCATTGACCAGTCGGTCTGTCTGGTGATTACAGTCTGGGGCGGTTAGCAAACAGACAAACAAACCACCCCTCTTAATCCAATTAGTCATAAAGACTGAGAACCATAACACATTGAGCAGCAGGGAGGACATGCATGGAGGACACACACACTGTGGCAGGTCAGTTAGTTGCATGCACATGTCCCAACCCACTGATACATAGTAATATGTTCCGCAGTTGAAGCCCTCCTTAATCTATGGACAGACATAAGTACAGCCCTGAGTTCCTCAGCATGTGTGAGGGGTATAGTCAACCACACATCTTGTATTAGGGTTGTCAGAGAACACTAGAGTATACCAGGGACAGCTGTTAGTCAACTTTGCAGGTGTTTCATTTTGCACAGAAGATTCACTTAGTTGAGTCCTTGTCTTGTGTGAGTATCAAGATGGAGTAAAAAGAAAAGCCTATTAGGGGAAAAGTGGAGAAATGAAATGAAACCAGCTGAGTCCACATGGAGTCACTTGTGTGAATGTTCCATAAGCTGCCCTGCTGCCAACAGACACTATAATGGTTCTGTGTGTCTGTGGCCCCGGCAGGCCCGTCGTTCACTTAGTGTGCCTTTATTAATCCATACATCATCACAGTTGGAGACGTTTACGTTGCGCTGTTCGGAGGAGATCTCAAGCGACAATACATTAATCTTCAGAGGGCCCAGGGTCTGCAGCCCGCCTTCCCAAAGGCTGTCGCTGTGATGTGCATTTGATAGAAGCACTTTGTTCTACTTGGGTATCACTTCCCTGAGCCCTCTTCCTCTTGTCTCCCGATCTTGAAATCAAGTTATTTTTTTGATATTTTTATCAAATCAAGTTAGATGGGCAAGGCATGCTCCGAAACCAAACAGGCCCCAGATGAAATTGAAGAGGGGACACTCCAATCATCACACCGTGTTCCTCTCCTCTGAGCGCTCCCAACTGTTGTGTGGTGTTTTATGTTTGTGGGTCTGGCTCACTGTTTTCCACTTGTTTGTTTTGGGAAGCGGGCCCCTGCAGCTGTGCATGATACAGATAGGTCGTTGGTGCTTATGTTAAACAAGGGAATCGGGGAGTACTGCTGGGGGCAGCGCTACCCAGAAGCCAACAGTAGAAATCATAACAGCGTGATAGTGAGGGTATATTGAGAGGGTTGATTTATTCAAGATTCAGGTAGTAGGAGATTACCTTGCAACCGGTTGCAACTTCCTTCTTTCCCGCCATCTGGCTTTCGCAACTTGGAGGTCAAGCCAACCGAGAAAGAGAGGGAGAGAGAATGTACTTGGAAGCTTCTGCTTCCCCCGTGCTGAATGTACGGAGAGAGCGAGACAGAGACAGCAAAAGAGATAGGGAGAGTACCACTCTGTAGCTGTGCTATCTGTGTCAAGACACCCCCTCCAGTTTTGTTACTCCCAGATAAGAGCCCCATTTACGTCGGCATTACGTCTGTGGGCACACCTCGGTGCGGCCAACTGGGCTTCTCCTAATTGACGGGCTAGATAAGGTTTCCGGGCCGCCGGTAGTTTGGTTTACATTTGATGTACTCCAAGGTTGTCAGGCCTTAATGTTTCCTTTCAGGCCCTGGCATAGCTTGGCTTGGCTTGCTGCTCGCTCTCTCTCTCTCTCTCTCTCTCTCTCTGTCTCTCTGTCTCTCTCTTTCTCTGTCTCTCTGTCTCTCTGTCTCTGTCTCTCTCCCTCTCCACTGTATTGAGTGGGATGTTCAGCTGGGGAGTCCACTGTCATACATGCAGGGCTGTAAGGAACATGTCAATTCTTTCCCTTGGAAATGTTGCCGAGTCTGAGGAGTAGTCCGGAAGCAGCCTTTCTTGTTACAGTGTGGCCATATGGACATGATACATCTCACTTTTTCACATGACACTTGTTACAATTTGACTGTAGCTGAATGGAGTGGAGGAAGTTCAGAGTTAGTAGAGTAATGAGTTTATGATTTATGGTTGATGACTTATGCGGTATCATGAGGCTCTACATACCAGTACTTAGTAGTTATTGCAAGCACTAAACTATATAACAATTTTGCATTCATATCTACCTCCCCCATAAATATCTCCCTCATCCCAGACATGCTGACACAGAACCGAGACAAATAGCAGGACAAACAGGCAATATGGCAGAAAGTAAATCCCTAGCACCTATATCATGGGTGATAACTTTATACCTTCACCATATCCTTAAAAGCTATTGCTTTAAGTGAATGTAGTAAAAGTCGATCTGGCGATTCAGCAATACCAGTGAGTCTAGCATTTCACATCATATTTGCCCTTCATGGCATCATATCCTCTTACATTATCATCTCTAGGTTTTATTGGTACAATTTGAAGCCATGGTAAAAGTTACCCTCAATGTTTCTACCATCACCCTCACAAACAGAAACCATTCACAGTGATACCAGTCCTTATATCTGTTTCATATGACCTATTCGACCTGCATAACTGTCTTTTGAAGTATTGTTTTCTGACTTGTGTCGTGTATATGTTCTTTACTGAAATGCTGCTTTTTATATTGATTGATATATCATGTGCTTTTTATGTTGATGTCATGTGTCTGTTTGTCTGAAACTGTTGTGTTGATGCTGCTGTCTTGGTCCAGGTCTCTCTTGAGAAATAGATTTTTATCTCAACGAGATTCATTTGGTTGAACAAAGGTTCAATAAAATAAAGGCTCCAGTGCGCTAGATCCATTGGTTGGATCCATTGGTTGGTTCTTTTACTTCTCTTCCTTTACTGCTTTAAATAGGGCAAGGTTCAGCACCTGCCTCCCAGTGTTTTGGATGGTACTCTCAGGCCAGAGCAGCAGTTCAGAGCCCTAAAATAGAAGTCTTTAGAGGCAAGTGTAAATCACAGAAAATGACACAGCATAACATGATAAACTTGATGTGACCCAACCCGGCTGGAGACTTATGAGGTGTTGTCTTTATACTGTATACTCAGGATCCAGCTCCACTCTAAAACACGCTGCCAACTATCCCTCAGAAGAACAACAAATATGTCTTCCACGCGGGCGCCATAACAACCTGTGGCAGAGTACGACCGACGAAGGCTTTTTGAACAGCTAGTGAAAGCTTTCTTTCTTTAAACAAAGAACCTGCATGATACACTACATGGCCAAAAGCATGTGGACAGCCCTTCAAATTAGTTTATTCGGCTATTTCAGACACACCTGTTGCTGACAGGTTTATAAAATCGAGCACCATGCAATCTCAATAGACAAACATTGGCAGTAGAATGTCCCATGCTGAAGAGCTCAGTGACTTTCAATGTGACACCGTCATAGGATCCCACCTTTCCAACAAGTCAGTTGGTCAAATTTCTGCCCTGGTAGAGCCGCACATATCAAATCAAATCAACTTTATTTGCCACATGCGCCGAACACAAGTGTAGACTTTACAGTGAAATGCTTACTTACAAGCCCTTAACCAACAGTGCAGTTCAAGAAGAAGAAAATATTTACCAAGTAGGCTAAAATAAAAAGTAACACAATAAGAATAACAATAACGAGGCTATATACAGGGAGCACCAATACCGAGTCAGTGTGCAGGGGTACAGGCTAGTTGAGGTAATCTGTACATGTAGGTGGGGGCGAAGTGACTATGCATAGGTAACAAACAAACAGCGAGTAACAGCAGTGTTCGGGGGGGTGGGGGTGGGGGGGTGTCAATGTAAATTGTCCGGTGATGATTTTTATGAATTGTTCAGCAGTCTAATGGCTTGGGGGTAGAAGCTGTTGAGGAGCCTTTTGGTCCGCTCCGGTATCACTTGCCGTGCGGTATCAGAGAAAACATCTCACAGAACGGGACCGCCGAGTGCTGAAGCACGTAAAAATCATCTGTCCTCAGTTACAACACTCACTATCGAGTTCCAAACTGCCTCTGGAAGCAACGTCAACACAAGCATTGGAAACGCATTCTCTGGAGTGATCAATCACGCTTCACCATCTGGCAGTCCGATGGACGAATCTGGGCTTTGTGGATGCCAAGCGAAACGCTACCTGGCCCAATGCATAGTGCCAACTGTAAAGTTTGGTGGAGAAGGAATAAGGGGCTGTTTTTCATGGTTTGGGCTAGGCCCCTTAGTTCCAGTGAAGGGAAATCTGAATGCTACAGCATACGACATTCTAGACGATTCTGTGCTTCCAACTTGTGGCAACAGTTTGGTGAAGGCTATTTCCTGTTTCAGCACAAAGCTAGGTACATACAGAAATGGTTTGTTGAGATTGGTGTGGAAGACCTTGATTTTCCTGCACAGAGCCCTGACCTCAACCCCATCGAACACCTTTGGGATGAATTGGAACGCCGACTCCGAACCAGGCCTAATCGCCCAACATCAGTGCCCAACCTCACTAATGCTCTTTGGCAATTTTCCAACATCTAGTGGAAAGCCTTCCCAAAAAGAGTGGAGGCTGTTATAGCAGCAAAGATGGGTCCAACTCCATATTAATGCCCATGATTTTGGAATGAGATGTTTGCTGAGCAGATGTCCACATACTTTTGGCTATGTAGTGTATTTCCAACACACAGCCAATCCTACCATAATGAGCTATGTGTTGGTGTCCAATTGGTAATATAAACAAAATAGTTGTGATTTTACATTTTAGTCATTCAGCAGACGCTCTTATCCAGAGCGACTTACAGTAGTGAATGCATACATTTCATACAATTTCATAGATTTTTTTTTCTGTGCTGGCCCCCTGTGGGAATCGAACCCACAACCCTGGCGTTGCAAACACCATGCTCTACCAACTGAGCTACAGGGAAGGCTATAGTTGTATTGGTATAACCAGGAGCTGCCGAAATTGCAAAGACAAAGAAATGGTGAAGACAAAAAAATTATAATTTGCCAGCAAACCTTGCAACAACTAAGACCAAATTGTGTCTGTCTTTCATCATGCTAATAATGTCTGATGTAAGATGTGAAAACTTGAAGACCACACAAGTAACTCTTCATTAGTCTGTGAAAAGACAATCTGGTCTACCCAACAAGTACGATGTGTTCTTTCTTTGTTTTTATTAACATGGGGGCTTTATTAAGTGTAGTATCTCATGTCAAGCCCAAACAATATGCTTGTACCGAAAACCTGAATGAGCAATCTGTTTTATGGCAGGACTTAGAGAGATAAAACACCAAAACAAGGCTTATTTATTAGTGCAAATTACATCTTTACAATTTCCCCTTGTTCCCAGGCATGTCATGTATTGGGTGCTTTCATGTTAGTCACTTAAAATCACCCAATCACAACATGTGTAGACTCTGAGCTTTAGTTTAGATACAGATAGAAAATGCAGCCACTGCTACTGTAGTATGATCATATTTCTGCTCAAATCTCCAGTAATATGTGCAGGTGCCAGCAGTCAGTATGTAAAGCTAACCTGTAATTGATAAAACACGTTGTAGAGAAAGGATATTACAGTGTAAGCGCGGTAAGCCCTTTCTTACAGACCTGACCTGAGAAACTAAATCGAAGACGTAAATGAGATTTGAATTATATTCTCCCGGTGCAATTGATTGATTTGTGGACCAGCTCAATTGATCTCGGACCAACGTCTGATGTCATCAACCAGGAATCCCTAGGCTGCCTGGCTTCTTCTCTGCCTAGTATGCCAGAAATACTGCCATAATTGCTCTCTTTCTTTCTCTCTTCCCCACTCCCCCCCCCCCCTCTCTCAATTCAATTCAATTCAAGGGGCTTTATTGGCATGGGAAACATATGTTAACATTGCCAAAGTAAGTGAGGTAGAGCTCTCTCTCTCTCTCTACCTCTCTCATTCTCTCTTACCCCTTACCTCTTTCTTTTTCTGTCTCCTCTCTTTTTTTCTCTATCCCTCTCTCTCTTACTCTCTCTCTTCTCTCTACCCCCTCCTGTCTCATTAAATTAGAGGACAACCGGTACTTTATGGTGGCATTGCTAATTCAAACAAATATGGTTTTTGTTGAGCTTTCAAAACGATGGCACGGGGACAAAACCATGCACTACAAACATCCAGCTTCTGAGTGGAGCGAGGGATAGAATGGGTGGAAAAGACAAAGGGAATCAGAGAGAGGCAAGACAGATAGAGTGTGAGAGATGAATGGACAGAGAGCAAGAGAGAGCGGGTGTGTAGGGGGTTGGGTATATGTTGCCAGTATGTTACCCTCTGTTTTGACATTCTTGTGGCAGGCAGACCACGGCGCTCGCTTTGTTCTCCCAGTTATCGATGCCAGTGGTGAAGCCTGCCACCTCAGACTCCACTCAGCCCCCCGCTGCACTGCGCTGTGGGTGACAGGCCCGTTTATCCAGACCCTACTTGCGCTTCTGATTGGACATTTTGGATAGGAGTCTGATCAACAGGCCTTGTATGTCTGACCGTAGTGTTAACAGAACTGCAGGGGAAGAAAGCAGCCAAAATACCTTTTGTGGTTGTCTTCGCATAAAAAAAAAACACAAAGGCTAGAGAAAGTTTCTGTGGTAATCTCCTTTCACTATACATAATAGGACTGTGATTAGGCTGCGGAGAAAAGTACCTGTCTTCGATGCCAACCACTTAAACAACCAAAAACAGCAACAAGCTGGCAAGCTGCGTCCGGGATCCTAAACTAAACTCTACTAATTGCCTGATAAATACACCCTGCCCCCCTCCATTTACTGGCCAGTGATGTGACCACATAATTTAAACAATGTGATTGTTATATGTGCCGTTGTTTTGCTGGGCAGAGAGTCTACTGCGAACTTCGGACAGACTCTGGCCCCTTGTCTTTTGTGAGGTTCTTGGAGAATACCAATATACCACACATTTCTCTTGATGAATAACAAGATCGGACAAACTATGCGAACAATGTCAAAACAGGCCATATTACAAACAAAACAATCAGTTGGTGGTATTAAAACACAGGCTCTTCAAACAAAAGGCATAGTTTTTTAAAATGGACTCTGCCAGTGAAATAGCTTTGTGAAACAGAAAAATAAATTCTGCCTCCTATTTGATATTTGTAGTTTTGCATGTTCAGTCATGAGCAATATTCATTTTCACTTAGTGCATTCGAAAAGTATTCAGACCCCTTACCTTTTTCCATGTTTTGTTACGTTACAACCTTATTCTATAATGGATTAAATATTTATTTTTTCCTCATCAATCTACACACAATACCCCATAATGGCAAAGGGAATGCAGGTTTTTATAAATGTTTGCAAATTTATTACAAATAATAAACACATACCTTATTTACATTTACAAGTATTCAGACCCTTTGCTATGAGACTCAGGAGCATCCTGTTTCCATTGATCATCCTTGAGTCCACCTGTGATCAATTCAATTAATTGGACATGATTTGGAAAGGCATGTCAGAGCATAAACCAAGCCATGGGGTCAAAGGAATTGTCCGTAGAGCTCCGAGTCGACAGGATTGTGTCGAGGCACAGAACCCAATGGTCACTCTGACAGAGCTCCAGAGTTCCTCTGTGGAGATGGGAGAATCTTCCAGAAGGAAAACCATCTCTGCAGCACTCCACAAATCAGGCCTTTATGGTAGATTGGCCGGAGGCACATGACAGCCCGTAAAAGCCACATAGGCACCTACAAGGTACCTAAAGGACTCTCAGACCATGAGAAACAAGATTCTCTGGTCTAATGAAACCAAGATTGAACTCTTTGGCTTGAATGCCAAGAGTCAAGTCTGGAGGAAACCTGGTACCATCCCTATGGTGAAGCATGGTGGTGGCAGCATCATGCTGTGGGGATGTTTTTCAGTGGCAGGGACTGGAAGACTAGTCAGGATCAAGGGAAATATGAACTGAGCAAAGTAAAGAGTGCTCAGGACCTCAGACTGGGGCGGAGGTTCACCTTCCAACAGGACAATGACCCTAAGTACACAGCCAGAGGCCCAGCTAGAGCCAGGACTTGAACCTGACCGAACATCTCTGGAGAGACCTAAAAATAGCTGTGCAGTGACGCTCCCCATCCAACCTGACAGAGCTTGAGAGGATCTGCAAAGAAGAATGGGAGAAATTCCCCAAATACAGGTGTGCCAAGCTTGTAGCTTCATACCCAAGACGAATCGGGTCTGTAATTGCAGCCAAAGGTGCTCCAACAAAGTACTGAGTAAAGGGTCTGAATACTTATGTAAATGTGATATTTCATTATTCTTTTTTTTAAACATTTGTAAAAACAAAACAAAAAAAAAACTGTTATTGCTTTGTCATTATGGGGTATTGTGTGTAGATTGATGGTGTAAAAAATGATTTAATCCATTTTAGAATAAGGCTGTAACGAATCAAAATAGGGAAAAAGTCAAGGGGTCTGAATACTTTCCAAAGGCACTGTGTGTATTCTTCTGGACAAACCATCCTATTCCCAGCGGTTTTGCAGTTTAGATAATGGTCATATTCGATGATTCACAGATGTATTAAAAAACAATCATTTGGTCGCAGAATACTGCTTTTTATACTGCTTTTTATCTCCCCCAACACACGTCTAGCACTGAGTCACCATTTCAACTTACAGTATAAACCCTAAAAATAGAATACTAAGAACAACAATTACCGTTTGACCATATCCATGCCAAAGGACCGTTAAGGTATGGTTACTTTGGGAGTGTCCAATCAGCTCTGTCTGTAGATTACCCAACAGCCTTTGTGTTACATGCACATTATCTACATGCATGTTGGTAGTTCTGGAGCATTTCATGTCTCATACACAGCCATCATCTCAATAAAAGCTACTTCTATGAGAAAGACTGGACGACCTACAGTACAGTACTTCACAGGAAACCATCTCTCCAATGATCTATTAGCACCCCATGATCATCAGGGAGCAACATGGATGTCTTTCCACCTCGCTACTGTGTACAGTACTAGCCACGGCCACTTGGAGGTCCAGGGGAACTGAGGCCTTAATCTGTTTTACATTTGTGGAGAGCAGGAACTACGTCATTAGAGGAAGAGGGAGTCCCATTTAAAGGCGCTATTAGGTGTAATGGCCGTTGCTGCCGACTGGCTGGTCTGTCGTGTACCAGGCAGGGATCACTTACAGACATAATCGAATCCCCCTGAGTCCTTTACATACTCCTGGGTCTCAAGTCCTGGCCTGGCTCTGAGTTATGGCTATTTTCAAAAAGGAGTTCTGTTACTGTCAACAGTGGCTCATGAAAACGCTGTGCAAAGTGTAGGAGCCGGGTACACTCGGTGTATCTTGCTTTGAAAGGAGGTTGGGATGGAATGGCTGGAGCCACATAGGTATTTTTTTCTGTCAAAAGAGGCCTGTTTCTTTTGAGTTCCTTTGATTTCCCTCATACTGTAACAGTGCATATGAAAGGTTGTTAATTGTTGTTGACATATTAAATATGTCAGCTTCTATATTGTGTTATTTATTTTCTTAATTCTCTCTCTCTCTCTCTTGCGCTCTCTCTCTCTCTCTCTCTCTCTCTCTCTCTCTCTCAGGTTCACTCTATATGCTGTGGACAGTCGAGGGAGTCATTCAGAGTCTAGCTTCGTCTCAGTGCGGACCTCTTGTCCAATGGTAGATGATAGCAGAGCAGAAGGTACTCCTCCTCATACTCCCTTTTCATACTTGATATTCTCTTCCTACACTCTGTCCATCCCAGAACCTTTCCATCCGTCCTTTATACATTCTCCTTTCCCCATAATTTCTTCTCTCTTAACCCCCCCACAGACACTTTTCTTTCCCTATCACATTCCTCCGTCCTTACCACATTATTTTTCTTCATTCCATCTCTCCCTCACGCTTTCCCCCCTCCCCCCGCCATTCTCACCTCTTTCTCCTACCCCTCTTCCCCCTCTCTAAAACAGCCTGTTGTGATGCCCTTGAAATCTACAGCAGGTTACTCACCATCTCTCTCTTTCCACCCTCCCCCTCCTTCACCACCTTCCCACTCTCCCCATTCATCCCTCTCAGCATCCATTCCTTTCTCTCTCCAATATACAATATCACGTTTTATTCTAGCACCAGGGTTATCACCAGCAACTAGGTTTTACTTGTGATGGTGATCTTGGGTTGACTTGCCCACCTTCATTTGATATACTTATCCCACGTTTACCTGTGTTTTTCAAATGAGTGTCTTTCAAATGAGTGTCTTCCAAATGACTTCAACGTCTCCCCTCTTCCACCTCCTCCTGTGCCAGAGATAGCAGACAAGGTGTATAACCTGTACAACGTCTCCCCTCTTCCACCTCCTCCTGTGCCAGAGATAGCAGACAAGGTGTATAACCTGTACAACGGCTACACCAGCGGCAAGGAGCAGCAGACGGCCTACAACACTCTGATGGAGATTCCCCCTCCGCTGCTTTACAGGGTGCAGCACCACTACAACTCCCACTACGAGAAGTTTGGAGATTTCGTCTGGCGGAGCGAAGATGAGCTGGGACCCAGGTGAGGCTCGGAAAGGCTTGGAGACGTCTAAGTTGTCACAGCGATTCTGGTGCCCCCACGACATCTGGTGTCACTGTTTGTTTGGCGTCAGTGTCAAACGTGGTCTTCCACTTACACTGAGCGAAGTATCTGGGAAAATGGTGACGTGTTGTTGTCTATGTCCAAAAGTTCCTTCTTGTGGCTCAGGTAAAACACTTCATTAGTAAGAGATTATCCCATTGGCCGACAGATTTCAAGTATAAGTAACGATCAACCTAATTGGTCCAGATACTTAATATGTTACTGGTCTAAGTTGACCTATCTGAGCCAGCAGAACTGCAGTGTTAATGATCATGAAGTAAAACGGCAATAACCACTAACATTCTCAAGAATGCCTTGGGGTTCTAGGCGGCCTTTGGACAAAAACCACATGATCGTTTTCACCATCATCTTCAGTTTTCTGATTTTCTTTAATCTTTCCATTCCAGCAGATCTGAGAATGGCTGCCTTCCAACCCTGTAACATGAAGTTTTATATCCAGTCGATAAGTTGAATTTGTCTGTTACTGTAGCGCCACTGTTTCTTTATTATAATTTTTTTAATGTATTTATAGATTTTCAGATATAACAACAAAAACAGTACAACCCCAACCCCTCATTCTCCCATCCATCCATCCATCCAGCTCTCTCCCTCCCAACCACCCACCCACCAAGGCATCTATAAAAGTAAGTTAAATAGGAAATAAAAACAGAAACAAACAGTAATAGAAACAAAAACAATGATAATTAAAGTTATTATCTGCTCAAATGGTCACTAGAACAGACATGACTGCTTACCAAACTATGCAAGTTACACTAAGTAAAAGACAGGCTCTCCACGTATTGTATTAATGGGGACCAGGTTAAGTCAAACTTTTGTCGGTGAGTGTACTTAAGTGTACCTAACCTTCTCCAGAGGCAGAGATGAAATCACCTCCTTAACCCACTGCATAACGGAGGGTGGCTATGCAGACTTCCATTGAAAGAGGACAAGGCGAGCTAGCATTTGCCTGATGCGTGATAGCATTCTGGTCTGGTCTAGGGGAAGTACCCCAAAAATGGCACTGACCGGGTTGGGGCTAACATTTGTATTACACATATGTGAGAATGCCTCAGAAATGGGGTCCCAGAGGCCACTCAAAGACTGGACTCTGGTGGCATCTCAAACACTTGGGGTCAACATTTAGGTATATTTTTGCCAATCTGTCATTTGAGCAATGGAGTCGGTGCAAAGCCGTGAACTGCATAAGCCCATGCCTTATGCAAAATGATGTGTGGATACGCACAATACTTTGTTGCCATATATTATTGGGTAGCTCACCACCTATGTCTTGCTCCCATGCAGATTTTGTATTTGCAAAGGAAGGCGGATTAATGTTCTGTATTATGTTGTATAATCTGGAGATTGTGCCCTTCAGATAAGGGGTAAGAGCTAAGAAACTCTCGACTGGACACTTAGTAGGCGCGAGTGAAAATTAAGGGAAATGTTTTTTGACAAAGCTGCGAGTTTGCAGGTATCTAAAAAAGTGGGTATTGGGAATATTATGGTCAACCCTCAGAGTATGGAATGAGACGAATGTGTGATAAACAAATAGGTCACAAAAAACACCAGACCGTTCCTACGCCAGAACTGGAATGCCGTGTCAATCTGTGACACTGGGAAGAGATGATTAGATGTTCATGGGGAGAAGTCGCTTGCTTGTTTAAGGCTAAAGTGACTTCGGAATTGGGACCAGATTTTAAGGGAGTTCTTAACAATGGGGTTCAACAAATGGGTTCCAAGGTTCATGGGCATTGGGGAGCACAGAAGCGAGACAGGAGAAGTTGGAAGGCTTGACTGTAACTCCATGATGGCCCAAGTTGGACCATCCTTGTTTTCAAATGTAGAAATCCAATAAACACATTTAGATATATTTGCTGACCAGTAGTAGTGTAAAAAATTGGGAATGCCCAGCCCGCCCGCCTGCGGCCTTAGGTCTCTCTAGATATACCTTTCTCATTTGTGGATTTGACTTATTCCAAATGATGTTGGAAATGTAGCTGTCCAGTTGTTTGAACATCAACTTTGGCAGAAAAATGGGGATCATTTGGAATAAGTACAAAAACCTAGGTCGTACAGTCATCTTAACAGAATTAATGCGACCTGTTAATGAAATGGGAAGAGATGACCACCTTATGAAATCCTGCTTAGTGCGCTCCAGGAGTGTTTTGAATTTATGTTTAAACAGAGCCTTAAATGAGCCCCAAATAAGTAAAGACCTGATGCTCCACCTTAAATGGGAAATTGGCAAACCCAATTCCTTCTGCTAACTGATTAATGGGGAGGAGCACACTTTTTGTTAGGTTTAACTAATAACCAGAGAATGTCCCAAAATCTTGTAGCATGTCCAAGAGATGTGGTATACAGTGAGGGAAAAAAGTATTTGATCCCCTGCTGATTTTGTACGTTTGCCCACTGACAAAGAAATGATCAGTCTATCATTTTAATGGTAGGTTTATTTGAACAGTGAGAGACAGAATAACAACAAAACAATCCAGAAAAATGCATGTCAAAAATGTTATAAAATGATTTGCATTTTAATGAGGGAAATAAGTATTTGACCCCTCTGCAAAACTTGACTTAGTACTTGGTGGCAATCACAGAGGTCAGATGTGTCTTGTAGTTTGAGTTTGAGTTTATTTTATTTTTACAGGGACAGTGCACATTAATCAACGTTTCAGTAAAAGTGCCGGTTTTAGCCAGCCGGCTAATTTTCAACCGCAGTCCCTGGGCAGGTTATTAAAAACAATTACAATATAGACAATCATTGAACAGTGAGCACACGCAGAGTAACATAGGACAAGCAAGACATAGCATACAGACAGAGCAACATAGGACAAGCAAGATGTAGCATACAGACAGAGCAACATAGAACAAAAAGCAACAAGACAAAATCCATAAAAACAACAAAGTGTTTCCACACCTCACAAGCTACAGACAACAGACAACATGGAAAGCGGCAATACACAGCTAGGGATTATGTTCACAAGTCTGATTGACCTTTAGCCATGTCTTCATGCATTTTGTGAAAGTGTGATATGTGGTGCAGTTATGTGTGTCTGATGGCAGTGTATTCCAGACATGGGAAGCTCTCACAGAGAAAGCAGATTTACTAAAGGTGCTTTTCCTTAAGGGAACTATACAGTCACCTCTCATGGCAGACCTTGTGGATCTGCTGCCATATGTTTGGGTTTTCTGTTTTACAAAAATACTGAGTGGAGGGGGAGCTAGGCCATTTAGGATCTTGAATACAAGACATGCGTCGGTGTATTGCACAAGATTTTCCCAACTCAGGAGCTCATGCTTTCTGAGGATGTAACAGTGATGATGGCTATTGGGCTTTCTATCGAGCACTTTGAGAGCCTGTTTGTAGACAGACTGAATAGGTTTTAATGTTGTATAGCAAGCTTGGGTCCAACTAGTCAAGCACTATGTTAAGTGGGGGAGTATCATCGATTTGAAATACAGTTTTGCTACCTCTGTGGTCAAACAATTTCGTATAAATCGGAAATTAGCTAGGTTGAATTTGGTTATTTGAATTACCTTTTTCACATGCTTTTTAAAAGAGAGGTTGGAATCAAGTATGATTCCAAGGTATTTCAAATCAGATACCACCTGGAGCTTCTCCCCTGACACATAGACATCTGGCTCAGTAGCATCTGTTGCCCTCTTTGTGAAGAACATGCAAACAGTTTTTTTCACATTGAGATGCAAACACGAGTCACTGAGCCACTTTGTAACCTGGACCATTACAGTAGTGAGTTCTTGTGCAGCTTGTTGTTTGCTCTTTGCGTGCACATATATCACTGTATCATCTGCATACATTTGAACTTCAGACCCAGTGCAGACGGAAGGCAGATCATTAATGTACAGGCTGAACAGGAGGGGCCCCAGTATTGACCCTTGGGGCACGCCCACATCATAGCTAAGAGTGGGCGACAGCTCATTGCTCACTCTGACACACTGAGTTCTGCCTTCAAGGTATGATTTCATCCATCTCAAGGCATTGGGGGAAAAGTTGAACACCAGGTTGGTCACCAGGTTTGCACACATCTCAGAAGGGATTTTGTCCCACTCCTCTTTGCAGATCTTCTCCAAGTCATTAAGGTTTCGAGGCTGACGTTTGGCAACTCGAACCTTCAGCTCCCTCCACAGATTTTCTATGGGATTAAAGTCTTGAGACTGGCTAGGCCACTCCAGGACCTTAATGTGCTTCTTCTTGAGCCTCTCCTTTGTTGCCTTGGCCGTGTGTTTTGGGTCATTGTCATGCTGGAATACCCATCCACGACCCATTTTCAATGCCCTTGCTGAGGGAAGGAGGTTCTCACCCAAGATTTCACGGTACATGGCCCCGTCCATTGTCCCTTTGATGCGGTGAAGTTGTCCTGTCCCCTTAGCAGAAAAACACCCCCAAAGCATAATGTTTCCACCTCCATGTTTGACGGTGGGGATGGTGTTCTTGGGGTCATAGGCAGCATTCCTCCTCCTCCAAACACAGCGAGTTGAGTTGATGCCAAATAGCTCCATTTTGGTCTCATCTGACTACAACACTTTCACCCAGTTGGTCTCTGAATCATTCAGATGTTCATTGGCAAACTTCAGACGGGCATGTATATGTGCTTTCTTGAGCAAGGGGACCTGGCGGGCCCTGCAGGATTTCAGTCCTTCACGGCGTAGTGTGTTACCAATTGTTTTCTTAGTGACTATGGTCCCAGCTGCCTTGAAATCATTGACAAGATCCTCCCTTGTAGTTCTGGGCTGATTCCTCACCGTTCTCATGATCATTGCAACTCCACGAGGTGAGATCTTGCATGGAGCCCCAGGCCAAGGGAGACTGACAGTTCTTTTGTGTTTCTTCCATTTGCGAATAATCACACCAACTGTTGTCACCTTCTCACCAAGCTGCTTTGCGATGGTCTTGTAGCCCATTCCAGCCTTGTGTAGGTCTACAATCTTGTCCCTGACATCCTTGGAGAGCTCTTTGGTCTTGGCCATGGTGGAGAGTTTGGAATCTGATTGATTGATTGCTTCTGTGGACAGGTGTCTTTTATACAGGTAACGAGCTGAGATTAGGAGCACACTCTTAAAGGGAGTGCTCCAAATCTCAGCTTGTTACCTGTATAAAAGACACCTGGGAGCCAGAAATCTTTCTGATTGAGAGTGGGTCAAATACTTATTTCTCTCATTAAAATGCTAATAAATGTATAACATTTTTGACATGCGTTTTTCTGGATTTTTTTGTTGTTATTCTGTCTCTCACTGTTCAAATAAACCTACCATTAAAATTATAGACTGATAATTTCTTTGTCAGTGGGCAAACATACAAAATCAGTAGGGGATCAAATACTTTTTTCCCTCACTGTAGACTCCGCAGGGTTAGAGATGTATAAAAGAAGATCGTCTGCATATAATGACACCTTGTGAGTTATGTTGCCCTCAATATTCCCATAATCCTCTCCTCCGCCCGCAGGGCGATAGCAAGATGCTCAATAGCCATATCAAATAGGTCTTATCCAGAGCGACTCAATTTGTATGTCGCTCTGGATAAGAGCGTCTGTTAAATGACGTACATGTAAATGTAAATGTAAAATAGGAAAGGGGATAAACAGCAACCCTGCCTGGCCCCCCTGTAGAGAGGGAAGTAGCTGGAGGTAACATTGTTGGTGCGAACAGACGCCATTGCGGATGAGTACAATATCTTAATCCAGGAAAGGAATGACGGGCCAAACCCAAATCTCTCTAGTACTGTAAATAGATATTCCCACTCAACCAGGTCTAAAGCCTCAGCATCAAGAGAGATGACAACCTCTGGCTGTAGAGTTGAGTGGGCAGAATAAAGAACATTAAACAGCTGGCACATATTATAGAAAAAATGCCTACCTGAGATAAATCCGGTTTCCACACAGTAGAGTGAGACACGTCAGCAGTGCAGTTGATCTGTAAAAAGACATCAATGTGAGTTGATATGTTTTTTTTTAAAGGCACTACAGGATAGTAGTAGTGGATCAAGTCGGCACGCGCGTTGTGACACAGTACTGTCCGGAAAGCGGATATCTAGCTGGACAGGTCTATGGTCTGAGATAACGATAATGTGATATTGGCTATTAGTTACAAAATGAATAATTATGTTTGTCCAGCAGGAAAAAGTCAATCCTAGAGTATGAGCGGTGTACTGGAGAAAAAAAGGAGTACTGTTTAGCAGTGGGATTGCTCCTCCTCCATGGATCAGACAAATTATAGCATTCTAAAAATGAGTTGATTACTGCGCCTGATTTTGAAATTACATTGTTGGGCTTCGGGTCTGGATCTGTCTAGACTTGGATGCAATACACAATTGAAATCTCTGCCCAATATCAAATGATGACAGTTCAGGTCAGGAAGTTTTGCGATGAGGTCAGATAAAAATTTAGCATCATCCCAATTAGGACCATAGAGGTTAGCCAGAATATCCTGTGTGCTAAACAATTTCCCCATCACTATAATATACAGATGAAGTCGGAAGTTTACATACACCTTAGCCAAATACATTTAAACTCAGTTTTTCACAATTCCTGACATTTAATCCTTGTAAAAATTCTCTGTCTTCCCGGTCAGTTAGGATCACCACTTAATTTTAAGAATGTGAAATGAATAATAGTAGAGAGAATGATTTATTTCAGCTTTTATTTCTTTCATCATATTCCCAGTGGGTCAGAAGTTTACATACACTCAATTAGTATTTGGTAGCATTGCCTTTAAATTGTTTAACTTGGGTCAAACGTTGCAGGTAGCCTTCCACAAGCTTCCCACAATAAGTTGGGTGAATTTTGGCCCATTCCTCCTGACAGAGCTGGTGTAACTGAGTTTGTAGGCCTCCTTGCTCACACACGCTTTTTCAGTTCTGCCCACACATTTTCTGTAGGACTGAGGTTAGGGCTTTGTGATGGCCACTCCAATACCTTAACTTTGTTGTCCTTTTTGCAACAACTTTGGAATTATGCTTGGTGTCATTGTCCATTTGAAAGGCCCATTTGCAACCAAGCTTTAACTTCCTGACTGATGTCTTGAGATGTTGCTTCAATATATCCACATAATTTTCCTACCTCATGATGCCATCTATTTTGTGAAGTGCACCAGTCCCTCCTGCAGCAAAGCACCCCCGCAACATGATGCTGCCACCCCCGTGCTTCACGGTTGCGATGGTGTTCTTCGGCTTGCAAACCTCCCCCTTTTTCCTCCAAATATAACGACGTTCATTATGGCCAAACAGTTCTATTTTTGTTTCATCAGATCAGAGGATATTTCTCCAGAAAGTACGATCTTTGACGCCATGTGCAGTTGCAAACCGTAGTCTGGCTTTTTTATGGCGGTTTTGGAAAAGTGGCTTCCTCCTTGCTGAGCGGCCTTTCAGGTTATGTCAATATAGGACTAGTTTCACTGAGGATATAGATACTTTTGTGCCTGTTTCCTCCAGCATCTTCACAAGGTCCTTTGCTGTTGTTCTGGGATTGATTTGCACTTTTCGCACCAAAGTACGTTCATCTCTAGGAGACAGAACGCATCTCTTTCCTGAGCGGTATGACAGCTGCGTGGTCCCATGGTGGTTATACTTGCGTACTATTGTTTGTACAGATGAACATGGTACCTTCAGGTGTTTGGAAATTGCTCCCAAGGATGAACCAGACTTGGAGGTCTACAATTTTTTCTGAGGACTTGGCTGATTTCTTTTGAGTTTCCCATGATGTCAAGCAAAGAGGCACTGAGTTTGAAGGTAGGCCTTGAAATACATCCACAGGTACACCTCCAATCGACTCTATTGATGTCAATTAGCCTATCAGAAGCTTCTAAAGCCATGACATCATTTTTTGGAATATTCCAAGCTATTTAAAGGCACAGTCAACTTAGTGTATGTAAACTTCTGACCCACTGGAATTGTGATACAGTGAATTTTAAGTGAAATAATCTGTTTGTAAACAATTTTTAGAAAAATGACTTGTATCATGCACAAAGTAGATGTCCTAACCAACTTGCCAAAACTATAGTTTGTTAACAAGAAATTTGTGGAGTGGTTGAAAAATGAGTTTTAATGACACCAACCTAAGTGTATGTAAACTTTCGACTTCAACTGCATATGCACATATCTACCTCAATTACCTTGTACCCCTGCACATTGACTTGGTACTGGTACCCCTTGTAGATATAAGTTATAATTACTCATTGTGTATTTATTACTACATTTATTATTACGTGTTTTACTTTTCTCCCTGCATTGTTGGGAAGGGACCATAAGTAAGCATTTCAGTGTTAGTCCATACCTGTTGTTTATGAAGTTTGTTAACAAGAAATTTGTGGAGTGGTTGAAAAACGAGGCTAAGGCTATGTAAACTTCTCACTTCAACTGTACTTATATACACACATATACTCCAAAAACATTTAATTAAATAAGTAAATAGGAAAACAAACCCAGTTAAATTGAACATTTGTATAAATGTACTGTAACCCTCTGTTGAACATCCTAACAAGCCAGAACACTGAAAATTGACTGGTACTGAACACTGACATTCCTGTTGGTCCTTGGTCACGTTAGCACGGCTAGTGCAGGGTCACAGTATGAGCCCACAATGGCTAGTTAGTATTATGTCGCCTGTCCTCCTGTGGATGTAGGTGCACGACAATGTATTCTTTGGCCTTGGTTGGGTCTAAGAATGTCTTCTGCTCGCGGGAGGGAGTGGTGATCTTCAGTACAGCTGGGTAAAGAATGCCGAACTTGGTGTCCAGACAGCCCCCTCACCTCGTTGAAGACTGACCTCTTCTTCATGACTGTCGCTGTGTAGTCCGGGTAAATGTGAATATTCTGGCCATCGTGGGTGGTGGGAGCCGCTCGCGCTGCCTTACGGAAGACATCCTCCTTCTCCTGAAGGTTGTGGAATTTAACTACTATGGGTCTGGGCGGCTCCCCATTCTTCGGTGCGGACTGTATGCTTCTGTGCGCTCTGTCAACGGTGGGGGTGTAATCGAGGCCTAGAATTTCCTGTAGCAGTTTAGCTATGGACAGGGTAGGCCACATTCCGCCTATGGTCTCGAGTCCCTCTCTCACGCCGAAAATGCGACCGTTCCCCCGGTGCTGTCTGTTCTCAAGGTCCTCAACCTTGGAAGTGAGTTGGATGACATCTGATGAAAGCAGGTTCACTTGCTCTTCCAGTGTCATCACTTTTTCGGAGTAAATATTTGCGCCATCTTCCAGGCTATTCAGACAGGTGTCATGTCTCGCCAAGTCTTCATTAACGGAGTCTATCTTTATGTTGACCTCGTTGGCGAGAATAGCTATTTGTGTGGATAGGTCAGTGGATAATGACTCCACCTTAGCCAGCACAGTCTGTTCAGATTTAATGATAGCCGCCATTACGATGGCTAGGTCGGCGATCAGAGTCCTTGTCAGGTGAGCCCTGCTCCTTTGTGGCCCGGGGCCGTTGTTGTCTTGTCATTTTATGATTAAAAGGCCAAACATTTCTGGAAAAAAAGGAAGATTTGTAAATTGGGTTCAATTCCAAATGAAATGTTACAAAATGAACCCGGTGGGGGAGGTTTTGGTCAAGTATTAATAGTAAATGGTTCGCCCTGGATCGGAGCTCCGAGAAAACGTGTTTTCACATGTTGCTGCTCCCTAGCGCCCCCTTCTCCACTGTTTCTTCAACCATCTTCACAAAGGTGGATCACGCCTATAAACACATGTAGATATAGACATACATGTTTATGTGTATGTGTTCATACATGTTTATGTGTGTGTGTTCATACATGTTTATGTGTGTGTGTTCATACATGTTTATGTGTATGTGTTCATACATGTTTATGTGTATGTGTTCATACATGTTTATGTGTATGTGTTCATACATGTTTATGTGTATGTGTTCATACATGTTTATGTGTATGTGTTCATACATGTTTATGTGTATGTGTTCATACATGTGTGTGTGTTCATACATGTTTATGTGTGTGTGTTCATACATGTTTATGTGTATGTGTTCATACATGTGTATGTGTATGTGTTCATACATGTGTATGTGTTCATACATGTTTATGTGTGTGTGTTCATACATGCACACACACAAATATACGTGCACACACAAACACATGCAAACTCTTTCTTACAGACACGTATGCACACCCTCACACACACACACACACACACACACACACACACACACACACACACACACACACACACACCACACACACACACACACACACACACACACACACACACACACACACACACACACACACACACACACACACACACACACACACACACACACGCACATATGCCTGTACAAACGCACACACGCACACATACACTCTCTTTCTTTCACACACACATGCACACACACACACACACAAACACCCTGGTCAGCAGTAATTTTGGACAGCAAAATATTGGTTTAGGCTTTCACTGCAAATCCTGGCCTATAAAACCAATCATGACCAGGTTTCTTCCATTGGAGTACCATCTTATAAGGACATAAATCTCATAAAAGAATCCACACGGCGCAGCCATATATTTTCGTTTTCATTTACTCAAGTTCATCAGATATTTTTATTTCCTCTCATTTACCTTCTTATTCATATTTTGTACCCAATTGGTGACTGGACACAAGTGCTAAGTCTACAAATTACAGCTTTGTTATTACAAGGGAGCCTAGGATGTAGCCAATGGTCTTGGACCCTAGCGAATGGAAGCGCTCCGGTGTTGGCAATTCACGAGTGTTGCGTTGAATAGGGAATGCACTCTTTGTGTATAGTGTGGAAAACTCATTCATAAAACCAACTTCTCTGGTTACCTGTAAAGGCCTGAAGCCCCCAGTAAACTCAGGAATGATTTCATAACCACGTCAGGAGAGCGTTGCTCCGATTCCCCTGTGCTACAACCACTAGACTCTTTACCCACAAAGAGCTGAAGAAATAGACTGAACCCAAGGTCTCCATTCAATCCAACCTGCACTGGGGTATTTACAGGTTGGTTTTCTACAAGTGTTTTCAAAGAGTTTGCAGTGGTTCCTGGAGCCAAAGAGAAGCCAGTATTTTTTTGTAGATGAGAATTGATGTGAGATCTACGTAAGACTTATGGGATGTGTTTACGACTGCATGTGTGTTCTCAGGATTGGGCCCAGAATGGGTACTATAATGTATTTGCTGAATGGGATTCAATACACATTGGGCTGGTCATGTCTGGCTCGCTCTCTAGATGAAAACAATAGGTAGATGGTAGCACTTAAGACCAGGCGTTATCTATTGGACTGTCTGGGGATCCAGGGTATCACCACACTAATGGATTTCATGTCATACCAGGCATGTCTTGGAATGTTATTACACCATTACTAACACACAGACATGCGTGCAAACACACATGCACGCACACACAGTACACACACACACACACGTTGTTTTACTATCCTTGTGGGGACCAAACAATTGGTTCACATTCAAAGTTCTATTTCTCTAACCCCTAACCCTTAATTTAACCCTAACCCTAATCTTAACCATAATCCTAACCTTAACCCTAATCCTAACCTTAACCCTAACCCTAACTCCTAACCCTAACTCCTAACCCTAACTCCTAACCCTAAACCTAACCCCTAACCTTATACCTAACCCTTAACCCTAATTCTAACCTTAACCCTAAACCTACACTCTAACCCTAAACCTAACCCTTAACCCTAAACCTAACCCCTAACCCTAAACCTAACCCTTAACCCTAAACCTAACCCCTAACCCTAAACCTATCCCTTAACCCTAAACCTAACCCCTAACCCTAAACCTAACCCTTAACCCTAAACCTAACCCTTAACCCTAAACCTAACCCCTAAGCCTAAAATAGCCTTTTCACCCACTTCCCCTTGTTTTACTGTCCTTGTGAGGACTTTTGGTATACTACAGACATGTAAAAGTGGTATACTTTTTTCTCTCTACCAAGTGTCTCAATACAGCATATTTGAAAGATGACATATTTTAAAATGACTTTTGAATGTGTCCAAATCCATCAACACTGTTCTATGTATCTGTTGGTTTGATTGATAACTAGCATCAGTAACAGTTATTTAACTCTTACATAACAAATGCAATAGATGTCCCCAATGTCTTTTGAAGATTAGGACATTTGGGTTTTCCTGTCTTTGCATGCCTTCTGTACTGTCAGCAGAAGCCGAGTTGTGCAATCAGCCTTTTTTAAGTGTTTATTTGGGGAAGCGAATTGGTAAGGTCAGCTTTGACTATAAGGTTACATACTTGTTTCGAATTACAGCCCCAATGCCAAACACCACTCTTACGCCAAGCCAAACACTACATTTGACAGTCAACTAACACTAACTAAACTTCCAAGTCCATTTCCTCCTCATTCTCATAAAGATTTCCTGCAGAGCCCTGCCTCGGTCTGCCCCCTGAAACAGACCACCCCCGACACAGCAGTTTTATGTGAATAGACACAGGGGACATTAGCATGATATGGAGATGGAGAAACACACAGTCTACAGGACAAAAAAAATAATATTTGGACAGAAACTTAAAAAAGAAAAAGGAAAAAAAATCCATGGCATGTGAGTCTGACCAGGTTAAGATTCCAGCGGTTCAATAGTTTTGTAATGATGGCAACATTGGGTCTAAAGTTTCAGGCCCCGTGTTTTGTTTTGTCCACCCCCATTGCCTGGAAGCACTCTCCGGCAGCCATAAATAATATCATAAATGTGGAACAAGTTTGTCTTAAAGAAAGATTATGTTTTTTTGTGATTGGGGTAGAGGAAGGTAGCCTTTGTGGGGACCGGGGGGGGGGGGGGTGGGGGTGAGCAGGGAGCACATTGGAGTCCTGGAGAAGGCATTTGGATGACTGACAGTGTAGGGTTATTTACTGCCTGAAATTGGCAGGGCAAGGCCTTGTTGGGGTAATTTACGAGCCGGCTCTATCGGTGGTGCCTTTTTAAAAGGTAACAGTGTGGCCAAGTGAAATGTGAGCACTCAGTATTTACTCACTATGTCAGGAAACCTGGGAGACTGACGGAGCCACACTGAGACCCAGCCACCAACTGCTAGCATTGTCACGGTCAGCTCTCACAGTTGCACAACTGCACTTTTTTCTTTCTCTCACCATGCATGTACGGTACAGTGTGTGTTTATGTCATGCATTAGGTCGATTGTGCTTAATTTGATTGCAGGTTGTTTTTCTACTTTGGTCAAGTCTCCATGTATCTTAATATTCAGTAATTTCTATTGAAGCAGCAGTTTTGCACACATATTGTGTGTTTTATTCTCTTCGAACAGCGCTACTGGTGTATGTTACACTATTCTTTTTATTGGATGAAACAAATGGGTTTTATTCACAATCAGACGATCATCTAACACCATCCTGATAAGATAAATGAATACATCTGACACTAACCCGACAGAGCTGCCTGTCTGGGACTGTAACTTTAGGACTCTGGTACTGTAACTTTAGTACTCTGGGACTGTAACTGTAGGACTCTGGTACTGTAACTTTAGGACTCTGGTACTGTAACTGTAGGACTCTGGTACTGTAACTCTTAGTACTCTGGTACTGTAACTTTAGGACTCTGGTACTGTAACTTTAGGACTCTGGTACTGTAACTTTAGGACTCTGGTACTGTAACTTTAGTACTCTGGGACTGTAACTTTAGGACTCTGGTACTGTAACTTTAGGACTCTGGTACTGTAACTTTAGGACTTTTAGAGAATTGTGAGTTATGATCTCCAAGGTGATCCTGTCTTGATGAATATATATACTCTTAACTCCCAGTCCTCAATTCACCCACTTGCACTTGAGACCCACTTGCTCATATGTTTGGTGTTATGTTGTTGTAGGCAGTGAAATTTGAAGAGAGAAAGAAGAAAAAAGGTTGCCCTTTTTTTTAAACATGTGAAAAGGTTGTCTGTGCTCCTAGCTTAACCAAAGACAGATGCTGAGGCTGAACAGACATCCACTTCTCAAAACAAATGGAACATGTCTCCTCCTTCAAGCTCTCTTTTTATGATATTTGTAATATTTGTGTCAACATTCAAGTCCTTACACACATACAGAAGAGGTTCATTTTCATTGTTGAGAATAAAGTACTCGAGAATGCAACTAGCTCTCACAGCCTCACGTTGAAAGTTGATGCAAACGTCAGATTTCGGAGTGTCAAAGGTTAAGTTTAGGCATTAAGTCTGCATTTTTAAGTTTAGGGTTATGTTTAGGCATTAACTCAGAATGGTTAAGTTAAGGGTTAAGGTTTGGGATAGGCTTAAAACAGAAATCTCAAAAACAACTTTATATTGCTTGATTCAAACTTGCAACCTTTGGAATCAGAGGCAGATGCTTATGCCCATCCCCCCATCCCAGTCCACAATGCGCTAGGAAAACCAAAACCAACTTGAAGGTAACAGCACTCACTGTTGCCCCTAGTGGTCGGTGTCCACGTCATCTCCCGACGTCCTCAGACATGGATGGACGTCGATTACTGACTTGTATCACGGGTGACCTGGCAGCCCCTTCCACCATCACACACCTACTTCTCTGTGCATCTATTTCTCTGTCAGTTTTTTAATATCATTTAGCCGCGATGGCGAGCGGGGATGCAGACCATGATCAGTCTGTCTGTTGTTACATTTGATACAGCAGCGTGCAGAGTGAAGTGAATACATTGTATATCATTTCATCCCTCCTATAACCAAATAACTAAGAGCACAGGCCATTCTGATAGGCTTTGCAAGTTCGCTGTCACGCACCAATGCTTCGTGACAGTCATGCTTGTAGCTTTACAGCAAAGAAAACAGTCATGCTTGCAGCTTTACAGCAAAGAAAACAGTCATGCTTGCAGCTTTACAGCAAAGAAAACGTCTTGTCTCTAGCTCAAACGGTTAAAAACATATGACTCGTTAGCAGAGCTACCTTTTTTTCTTCCTGCACGATTTCGCTCACATTTGATATAATTTCACAAAACATGTTGGGGCCATTTTAAACTAATACCAGGCCGCTAATTATTGTTTTGATAACAAACAACATTGTTCAGTCATGTTACTTAGCTAGCTAACAACCTGGTAACTTGAGAGTAGGTCTAGGCATATTTGATTGGCGCAGGAAGAAAGGAAAAGGGTCTTCTACTCATGAAATGTGCTTCAAAGGTATGATTCATGTAGGCCTAATGTAAGCCTAAACTATCAAAAATCAATCTATTTCCGGTGCTCCTTACAGTCTGTTGGGTGCCTAACGTTTTTAAAGTTGGGAGAGAGAGAGTGGTGTGTTTATGAGGGAGACACAGAGAGTTTGTGTGGGAGGGAGGGAGAGTGTGTGTCTGTGTGTTAAATGAAGAGTAAAGGTTTCATGCAGTGTTTTTCCCTTACTGCCACAATTACATGCAGATCATTAATGCATTTACACTACCAGTCAAAAGTTTGGACACACCTCATTCAAGGGTTTTTCTTTATTTTTACTATTTTCTACATTGTAGAATAATAGTGAAGACATCAAAACCATGAAATAACACATATGGAATCATGTAGTAACCAAAAAAGAGTTAAGCAAATCTAAATATATTTTAGATTCTTCAAAGTAGTCACCTTTTGCCTTGATGACAGCATTGCACACACTTGGCATTCTGTCAACCAGCTTCACCTGGACTTCCCACATATGCTGGGCACTTGCTGGCTACTTTTCCTTCACTATGTGGTCCAAATCATCCCAATCCATCTCAATTTGGTTGAGATCGGGGGATTGTGGAGGCCAGGTCATCTGATGCAGCGCTCCATCACTCGCCTTATTGATCAAATAGCCCTTACACAGCCTGGAGGTGTGTTGGGTCATTGTCCTGTTGAAAAACAAATGATAGTCCCACTGAGCGCAAACCAGATGGGATGGTGTATCGCTGCAGAATGCTGTGATAGCCATGCTGGTTAAGTGTGCCTTGAATTCTAAATAAATCACAGACAGTGTCACCAGCAAAGCACCCCCACACCATCACACCTCCTCCTCCATGCTTCACAGTGGGAACCACACATATTTTGTATTGAAGGTCTACAGTAGCCTCAGCAGCACTCTGTGTAGGTTAGCACCATGGTGGAGCCGGAGGACAGCTAGCTTCTGTTTTCCTCTGGGTATATTAACTTTGATACAAAACTTAGGAGGCTTAGGAGACTTACACAGTAATTATGACAACTTCTGGAGGATGTCCTCCAACCTATGAGAGCTCTTGCAGCATGAACTGACATGTTGTCCACCCAATCAAAATATCAGAGAATGAATCTAGTACTGAAAGCATAAGCTACAGCTAGCTAGCACTGCAGTGCATAAAAGTAGTTGACTCAAAGAGAATAGTGGAACAGTTTTGAAAAAAATGTATTATTCCAAAATTAAGGAGAAGCAAGAGGAGGAGAAAGAGAGAGATAGCTATATTTGGTTGTATTTTTTTTTTTTACAAAACTTTCACTTAGCTAGAAAATGCAGCTAGCTAGTTTAACCTACTCAAACACCCGGCTCAAGCAGAGCGAGATGCTATGTTAGCTAGCTGGCTATGGCTATCCAACACCGTAACTCTTCCAAGTCATTAATTTATTGCCACCGGAGCCCACCAATATAACTGCTAAACTGCTTTCTAACTACACTGTACTGCATGATTGTTGCTAGTGGGTTTACTAACGTGTTAGTTCTAGTAGCTATGTTGACTATGACGTGACAATGATATAGTCTGTGTGTAGCGGTTATGAATGGAAGGTTTGGCTTGGAAAGGTTTTTTCGCCTGGTTACAGATAGCTGATGTGAGAGGAGGAAAACTCATAGATGCAAGGAGTTATACAACGAGCAAATTATCATGCTGTTTGTATGTGCCTGCTGTGAATGTGAACTGTGTTTGCGTGTGATCAGGTGTTTATTCATTCTGCCGATTCTGTTGAAAAATGTTTCTTAAACGGATGGAAACGGAACAAAACAGGAATAAAAATACCTGAATGTGTCCAATAGAATTTCACATTTGCAACGGACTAATGATTACTCCCTAGATCAGCTAGATGCAGGCAAGAGTGTGCAAGGCGGTATTGAATGTCACCTTGATTACTCAAAATTCTCTACGTTGCAAACTTTCATTCATAGGCTAGGTTGTAGCAATCTCATGATGGGTATAGGGAAAATGTATGTATCATGTAGTAGCCTAAACCTATCGATGTTACATTGAACTGGGTGAATGGAATATGAATGACAGTCATCCAATATGCTGTAAAATAATCATCCTCCCTCATCTTAAACGGCACCGACTGCCACTGGTATGCACGTGTGTCTGCTTACAGCAGTTTGTCTGCCTGTCCTGTACATTGACCTGGTCTCTAACATACCCCCCTCTGGCGAGGAACATGAGTAGGCTGCCAACACAGACCAGAGACAGACCTCTCTACTCTAGTCTGGAATTCAATCAAACCTGCAAAAAGATACATAACACATGAATGAACCTGCTCGGTTTCTAGATTGCTGTTGAACAAGGGGGCAAGGTTGTGGCATATTTATCTACAATACTTCCGTTATTGGTCCATTTGCACATATATTCTTGATTTATTGCCGTCACAGTACCCAACCTAACACACACACACACACACACACACACACACACACACACACACACACACACACACACACACACACACACACACACACACACACACACACACACACACACACACACACACACACACACACACACACACACACACACACACACACACACACACACACACACACACACACACACACACTCACACACATCACATCACAGGCTGGCAATGCAGCGCCCCTGGGGCAATTAGGGCTAAAGTACCTTGCGCAAGGGCACAATGGCAGTACGTAGTATATAGGATGTTAAAGCCTCCAGTTGCCGGCCCTAATTCCACATTATTGGTAATTACTGGCAATGGCCATAGTTATTGTCCTGTTATTACTGATCTGTAAAGTGTACCAATTTTTATATCACCATAAAAATAAATAAAGGAATGACAAAATGACAATGCTGCTGATGCTGACATTAATACTAATCATGACTGTGTTTCTCTCCCCTAGGAAAGCCCACCTGATCCTGCGCAGAGTGGAGAGGATCAGCCGGTACTGCCGGGCCCTGCTCCACAGTGCCTACATCCAGAGCCGCACCGACACTATGGCCTACGTGTTCTGTCGCAGCGAGGAGGTACGGCCCACCAGCAAAGTGTGGCATGGCTCCCTGCATGAGACCCGCACCACCTGCATGGAGAAACTGATCTCAGTACAACGCAGCACATACGGCAACGCCAAGCTCCGATGAGACAAGCTGCCCGACGACACCATGACAGCCGCCTCCTCATCGCTTCTGGTTTCTCCACTGACTGGTATTTTTCCAAACCAGGAGAGCCCTGAAACCTCAACCCCACTGGACATTGTTAGAACTACTGTCAAACATCCTCAACTCCTTTTTTGAAAAAAGTGCTAAGAACTGCTTGAAGAGGAAAGACGGTTTGGATGTACATGCCAGTGACCACTACTATCAATGAGGAGGAGCGGTGTGAGCATGTAAATTATCATTCAACCCAGAGCAAATTGGTTGGCAAAAAAATACTGAATGTAATATTGCAGTTTCTCATGGTACTTCGACTGGAAGCGTACCAGGGAAACAAACAAACAAAAAAACAACTCCCTGTATGTCTCTCCTCTTGGCTGGAGAGATGGGAAAGAGAGCGTTTAGATTTGTATTATCATTTAGATTTTATTTTATTCATTTGTAATACTTAAACATATCACCACTACAATAATGTAGTCTTTTTAATGCAGACAACATAGTGTTTATAATAAAGACTACAGAGAAATCCTGTGTGACGGATTGTGATGTCATCAGCTGTCCCGTACGGTGTGTGAGTAACGCTTTGCAGCTAGAAAAGTCCTCAACCAGCTGTGTTTAATTTTTGCTTTGTTTGTTTATTGTTGTTTATCTCCTCGGATGTTGACAAAGGTGGAGAGCTCCTAAACCGCAGGAAAAATCCATATTTAAAAAATTGTCCATTAATATGGTCAACTGGTGAATATAGGTAAAGAAAAAAAGAAAAAGAAAACATTTTCATAGGAAAATATTCCAAATGATTTCCAGATTTTATGCTAAATGTATGGATTGCAGAGTGATGGCAGGTGAATGCCAATGAATAATGAAACGCTATAAAGGAATCCTGTTTAAACGTATGGATCTTGTAGGATCCCTCCCCTCAAGGAAACATTTACTTGACTTTCCATCTCTCAAGAGCCATGGACATAAAAATCCAACTCATTGTTTTTTTTCATTTCACGTTATATCAATTGTGATAGTAAATTATTATATTGTAAATATGAAATTGTAAATAACATATGTATTATTATGTGGCTTTAATTGTCTTTTTTCGAGAGAATGTGAAATATTAAATACTATACCACAAGCATCTGCATTCTTTTGGACAAGAAGGAGAAAGTAGCTCTGTTTAACCAATTGATTCACATCTGCGGTATAGGCTATACCACACTCCATTGGTTGGAGAGAAATGTAAAAACACGTGCATTGTCATATGGAATTATTGAAAAACAACAGCTGCAAATGAATGGGAACTTGTATGTAATATCCCTCAGGATTACCTGTGAATACTTTCCTACATCATCTACCCCTTCACTCTGCTTACGGTAGGCAAGTAACAACATGCACTGGTGTTTTTTTTCACCATCAATAGTGGACTTCGAACAAAATATTTACATTCATTTCCACGGGGGAAATAAGTCCCTGTGGCAATGAGCAGGTATAAGGTATGACTAATGCCAGTTAATAACATTACTGAAGGTATCCCTCTCTCTCTCGGGAAACATTCTCTTTTTCCATCTCCTCTACACAAACTATTCCTTCACTCAGGTCCAGTCTCTTTCCACTCATGCAACATTAACTGTGCTTTAAAACTCAGTAGACTAATGTTCATTCTCACAAATTAGGCCATTCACGTCTCTGGGGTGCCAGGAACAGCACTCAGGTTTCCATGTCAAGGAATCAATGAGGGCCTTACATTTGGATTCGTACTTCATTACTACTGTTTTGATAGTAGCTTTGACATTTTCATGTCCATAAAATCAAAGTGAGGATAGCCAGGTGAGTAGCACTTCAATGCACTTTCAAGTAAACATCAAGGGGTTGGACAATACAAGGTTTGTAGTATTATCTACAGGGAATTGGCTATGTAAAGTCATCTGTACTATTGGACAAAGGGCTCTATTCAATCCGCATCGCGGAAGTTCAGCTTTACAGCGTGATTGAAATGTAAAGGCAATGTTCCTGCTTTAGTGAAGACTGCGTTCGTGGGTAAAGCTGAATATTTCGGCTCTATCCTGGAATCTGTAACGCTTCAGCTTTACAGATTGAATAGAGCCCAAAGTTATCATGAGCCATGTTAAGCAAAAAGTCAGGTTATATGTAGAAATTGGGCATTCTATTCCATTGTATTGAAAACTCTTTTAAAGGACAAAGAATTGACAACACTGCCTTGGCTTACGTCCACTTAACCAGTGTTTTATTTCTACATAATACATGACAGGGAAATGAACATGATACTCATCTTGAATGAGGATCCATCCTTATGAAAATATAGTACACATCATTAGACCCCTGCTTGCCATGTACCAGAACACCGAAAATATAATAGCAACTGTGAAAAAAACAAAGAATACGAGGAAACATCTGCTGAAACAAAAGTCTGATGTGTTATATGTGCCTGAAAAACGGTGTACTATGAATGGTCCTAACAGAGTGGGTGCTGGAAGCGAGGGAAGGTGAGAGAGAGAGCAAGAGGTGCTGATGGGTAACTTTACAGTGTTTTCAGTTCAAACTCTAAGGCAAGGGAGGAAAGAGTAAGCAAACATCTGTGGTGTAGAGGAAGGAGTAAGGATATGTAAGTTGTTTTTTGGTTGGTGCCATTCAGTCTGAGGGTGAGTTCAAGGGGAATGGTGTTCACTGTTAGAATCATTCATGTCCGATAATAAGAATGTGTTGTAAAATGTTAAATATTCTCTTCAAATGAATGCTTTGCTCTTGTTTTGTTTGTTTTCACACTCTAAAATAAGGAACATTTTGGTCATTTATTTTCAACTGACTGCTCCGAGACTCACAAACTGACCACATGATGCTTTATTAATCTTGACAACAAATAAATTAAGTTTGATTTCATATAAGACTGTTTTTTAGACAATTGACAACAGTGTTTGTGTAGAGCCTTTATGAATGAATAACTGCTGATGACAAGTGTTGTGAAGCATTATGGGTATTGTATTTTTTTCCCAGAGTGGCTGCGGACCCGACTTTTCTTGACCTTTCTTTCTGAGCCCTAAAGGTCCTGAAGCTTCTGCGCATGTACGGGATTCTCTCATTTACGCACAGTCTCTGCTCTACTCGTAGAGAACGGGCTACTCTGGAGAATGGTGCTTGTTTAATAAAGTTAGATCAAAGCTGTCTGCAAAATCGCATAACGAGAGTGTTCTACATATCAGAACCAAATTGAATAGGATGTAGGCCTATAACGTTACTGTAAGACAAAAACACTACATATCTTATGAAATTTTAGGATGATTGTGCAAATGGTCGCATGTTTCTCTCATGGGTCCAAAACTCAACAGCGCACGCCACTAGGCAAAATACACAGGTAGGCTATGCTACAGTTTGTTAACACCATCTGCTCTAAAATTCGCTCACTGTACATCATTCAAAACAACACTGTAGGCTACTTCCAACACTGTATAACTCAAGATCTAAATGCATATCCCCATGAAACTGATTGAGATCAAATGTTTGGTATGCAGATGCTGTATGGATGTTTCACCAGTAAAACGTATAATTAAAGATTGACAGTGGGAAATTTGAAAGGCTGGAGACAACAAAAATGTGTGTCTAAAGTAGAGGTAAAGAAACAAGTGTTTTTTTGTCTTACAGTGTAATTTTATATACTATGCTATTATATTCGGTTCTGTTGAATACTATCATTATGTGATCTTGCAGACATTGATTCAGCTTTGTTTAACTTTATTAAATGAGAGTAGCCTGTTATCTACGAGTAAAACAGAAACTGCGTGAAGTAGAAAAGCTTCGGGACCTTTAGCACTCAGGAAGAAAGGTCCAGAAAAGTTGGATCCGCAGCCACTGCGTATTTCTTTTCTTTCAGGTGGTACTTCGATGGTACACATTGCACAATGTATCTTCCGTAAAATTGTCTCTGATATAAATCCAAGAGCTACCCCAAACAGATAATACATGGTTTTGCCAATACAATCATCATAGAATAAAATTATTTACATCTTAAAATATTTTTGCTGAACAATCGGGTACGAAACATTGCAATAATACCACTAGATATCCACATAATATGTATATACTCAATTTGATACTTTCCCACATAAAAAGGACCATTCATTTTTTATTACTGAAAGTGGGAATGAGAAACAAACACAAGTGGACCATTCTTTAACCAGGAGCCTGTGAAAGGTACTTGATGAGTGAAGTTTAGAAAACAACAATAAAAACATCATGGCACATCAGTGCTTTCTCCACAACTGTCTGTACACAAACTCAAGGGCTACAGCCAGCCACTTCTAGGCTACCACTGTCTCCATTGCTTCCCATGGGTTATGGTGGGATGCCACAGGAGCTGAAAGGATACCACTTTTAGCAGAGCAAGCTAACGCCACAGAAACCCAACTGTTTTTAACCAAAACCCAGGCTACTCATGGCTGGTATGTAGCTAGTTTGGATTTGAGAGAATCACCTCCCATCCACAATAAGATGGACTATATGAATTTGTCTATGGAAAGACATTGAAGCGGACTCTGCCATGCATTTCAAATATTCCTCTGGTCTGAGAGCGAAGGGAAGGGCATGTCCCTCAGTCTGCTGCACTAGTGCTCATATCTTAGGTAGTCTTCCTATCCTCCCTCCTCCCTGGTCTTCCATGCGGCCCACCTTACCACCGTCGCATTCCCTATCCGACCTGACCGTGACAGTGACGGATGGCCCGGCGTGTCAGGAGGGGAGTCCCTCAGAGAACACCCGCCACCTCCAGGAGAAAGTCTGACTCATCGGCCTCGGCCTGCTGCCAGTCAGCGCTGGCCCAGGGGCAGCTCTGTGTGTACACAGTTTTCACACCTGGACAAATACCCAGGCCCGCCAGGAAAAGCAGCCCACCTTCACCCATCCCATCCTATCCCCTGCTCTACACCCTCTCCCTCACCCCACCTGGCTACCTGATTACTCCTCCCCCTCCTCCTCATCCTCTGCAGCTCCCTGCCTGCCTACCACTGGTTGTTCTGAATGGCTGTGTATATTCTGTCCTCAGGGTAGCCCTCAGAGTTAATTGAGTATGGATCTAACCACTTCAACATGATATAGGTTCTCTCTTCAGAGCAAACTCGGATTACATTTGAAAAGTTAATGAATGAACAAAATAAAAATGACAGTACATTCTGGATTTGTAATGTAGAAATAAAAAAACACACATACTTGTGCACTGCACTCAGTTACATAAACATGTGGTAAATCCTCATTGGACGAGAGTAGTGCCCAATGAGACAACCAATGAGACAACAACCTTGACCAATGCTTTGTGACGACGACATTGGGACAGAAATAAAATGACAACAGTTTTTAACTCACAACCAATATGTCTGTTTATAAGAGCAATGTAAAAAATAATTTACATGAACATTAAATATAACTTAAAAAAGTATAACACTCTTAATAAATAGTTTTACTATTTACACCATTGCTAAGAGACGCAAAAATGACTAATTTACCAAAATATAGAAGCAGCAAACATTACAGGCATGAGGTACAGCAAAGAGATCCTGTGGTGTCTTACAGTAGAGGTGATGTTCTCATATTCAAACTTCATTTCATTTTAACATCCTGGCTTTATGGCTTTGGAACAGTACCTTGTCCAATACGGAGAGCACATCAGAAAACTAACGTGTCCAGGTTGTGTCCAGGTTGACACACAAGCAGTCACATTCTGTAGAGACTCTCATATCCCTCTCTCTGAGAGTCACCGTTTCTGGTCTCCAGACTTTTTAATAACATTGATGAGGATGACGACACAAAACGGCGTCAAAGAGAGGAGCTGTAGATGAGTGAAAGAAAGGGTGATGAACAAGATGACTGGTCATCAGCCTGTAATGTTTGTCCAGTTTGAGGATGAAGGGAGGGTCCAATGGCAAGATAACCCTTGGGGAATTCCATGGATGGCGTTTCAGAAATCCTGTGTGAGTGTTAGCAGGTGATGATGATCCACAGTACTGTTGTTGGCTTTGTGTAGTGAATGCTGTTGAATCTCTCCCTACTGGTAATATCTCTAATGAAAGCAGCAGTATAGGGAGTATTATTACATACCATTTGATAATATCAACATAATACAGTTAATTTTACCAGGGATATATATCATATAAAGTGTTAAATGCACAATTGTCGAGGCTGATGTAGGCTTTTTGATGATGAATGTAGTGTCCAGACAGTTGTGTTACTCAGGTTTTCAAAGTCTGAAAGATCTCCAACTTTCAAGAGTCCATTTTTTTGGTAGTTTCTTCATTTAGTTATCCATTCTCCTTGACGTTCCATGGTTACCACGACACAATTTGCAACAAATACATAAGATGGTGGATTACACAAACCATGGAGAGAAAATAAAATGTTTGTCCCCTAACCAGGAGGAACACAAAATACGTAAATGCTTACATATCATGTATAATATTTCAAAATGTGTACATCTGACTTTTTGATATTTGAACCTACATAAAAAAAATGTCCCAGGTTAAATAGCCTTGATACAATAATATCGTTATCATATGATAATGGATACGAAATCTGAGAAAGTCTACGATGAATGTACAAATCATATTTGACACTGGCTTCCTACTGGGCTTGATAATATCAGGTGCAAAGCTAGTGGGAATACAAGACACTAATCACAGGAAAGCTAATAGTAATATCGTAGGAGTCCAATGACCAAAAACATCACACACTTTATCAAATCACCTTTCTGACAATAGCAGCTTCTAAACGGTTTGAATTATATATTTTTCTTCTTAAATGGCAACTAAAAAGTGCAGTAACTGAGGTCAATAATACAAATACTGATTAACTAAGACAACATTTTGTAAAAAATAAAAAAGAAATGAGAAAAATTAAAACAAGAGAACAATTTTACGTTTTTTTTTCTCACGTAAAAAGCAGTATTACACTGAAAATGTTATATTTACATTCTACATTTGACGTTGTAATGTCTCCCTACTTTCCTATGTGACGTGGTATTGTCCTATTATCTCTCTAACCAGTCTGTATCTATGAAGACCTGTGATTGGTCAGAACGGTGTATGGGAATATTCTGGAATGCCTTATAGCAGCCTAGGGTGATGAGTCAGAGGGACCATTCCATTGGTCCATACCAGATGAGAGAGTTTACGAGGGGTATAGAGTTATTGGTTGTATAGAGTTTTAACCAGATAGCCCAGCGATGGTTGAATCATGAGGCAGCAACCTGTGGACCTTATGCCAAGCAGCCTTCATCACCATATGTTGATTGGCGTTTCGTTCAAGGGCTATGAAAGGAGATGAGTAAGTTCAGAGCACAGAATAGCAGCCATAAGTCTATTGATGTAAAGGTGGTTGTGTGGTTGATGGCGGGGGACACACTCAAATGTCACAATACTGACAAAGTGCCAGGGATGGCACCTTCAGCATGAATTGCTGCAGAGGTAAGAAAAGGCCAAACTGGGCTACTAAACACATGCAATCTGTCAAGCCATTGGGCTCAAGAGAAGCCAAGACAACAGTGTCCTGGGCATATAGTGTACTTCTACTACTGCTGCACTAAAGGCTACTTGTTGACAATGAATACATCCAGATGCCATCTATACTAAAATGAGGAAAGCCTCCTATTTGTTTTTATGTGTATGTGCTATTGAACTATGCCTATTGAAATCAAGGCTACACTATGCTGCTGAAAACAGTTTGAGGGTGTAGTTGTGAATGAACATTGACTACATTCAAGAGGTTATAACTGTGTTATCAATGACATTCTTGAAGTCATTTTAAATTCAGTAATATGTGTTGGATTTTGTATTGTGTCAACATTGCTTTTGGTGTAAGATTGGATACATTTCTGGTGTATTCTCCGATAGGTTATTTGTCTATGAAGACTTACTGGACTGCAGAAACTAAGGACAGAGAAATGGAAATGTGAGGTGTTATGTTTTTTGAGGCTATTGCAACTGCATTGTTTCTCTACTAACCGTTTGCAATGTTGCAGGAGTTTTTATTCTAGGTTTAAGTTGAGTGAACTGTACACGCAGAAACAAGTGTCCACTAATGGAAGGTGTTCGGAGGTAAGCGTTAAGGCAGACGGGGCTGACTCCGTCCAACCTCACTGGGTAGTAATAGTCTGCAAGTAGCAGCAAACATAGCAGCAGCAGCCATGCTGACACAACTGGTTCATTTTTTGCAGCCCTATATAACCGGTTTTAAGTTCATAAGTACTCTACCTCTTTCCCACATTCACTTGTTCCTGTGGCATTGTAATATGTCTTAATTTCCTGTTATATGTTAGATATATTGAGTTAGACCTCTCTGGTTTGAATCTCTTTACCAATATGGCCGCCTATATCCCCATCAACGCCTATTCTTTCCTATTTCACATCTGTATAAGAGCAGAGATTCTAAACCTGTGATTTCTGAAGAACAAGAAAATGCATTTCCACCAAGAGAAGGCAGAGGGCACAAACTGTCAGCCTGATCCCTGTGCTGTGCTGGCTCCAGGAACACACGCCAGCTCTGGAGTAATACAACATGAGGGTACATCAAGTGTGTTCATGCTATAAGTTATTTTGGCAATAGCTCTTCTGCCTGTCATTCAGTGCCACCATTGATGACTTCAGCATACCCAAAAAATAAAAGATTCCATATGATATGGATAATGTTTCTCACTCTGTTTCTTTTTTCCTTTGGTCTAAAAGGAAATAATGAGATTGTACGGCAATGTCATTGAAATGGACACAGAAGCTGACACAAAACTGAAAAAAGGCATGCTATCCAGGCTTGGTTTGTTTAGTTTTTTTGTTAATTTTTCATATCCTTCATTCAAAAACCTTCGGGTATTTTTGTTTTCTTTTTTTCTCTTGCTGTAGAAGTTTTGGTGGTTGATGAATTTGCAGGTTTGTTCCTTTCTTTGAGAAATGGGTTTTCCATTATAGCCTCTCTAGTCTGGTCTGTTCATCTAGGTCTTTCCCAATGTGGAGAAGGAGGAGACAGGCGTATGTTAGGGGGGTGCAGTATGGGTGGAGAGGTACTCCTATAAAGCAGCATGTGGAGGATTTGAGGGAAAAGGGGGAGGGCTGGTCTCCCTCGGTCTGGGTGTCGGTAGTTTTGGGGCGAGGGTTCGGGAATCCGGTGGGGGGCGAGGTGGGAGGGTCACCCCAGGGAGTGGACGTGCTCGTCTTTCCTCTTCTCTGGAGCATTGGGGTCTCGGCAGGCACAGTCTTCCCGTATGTCACAGGACATGGGGAACGGGATCACCTGTAGGGGACACACAGAGACAAATACAATGAAACCTCTATAAACAAAGCTTGTTATAGGATTCAGTCTGTATTCCATTTCTCCAGGGTTCCAACACAATCAGGAGGACTGTGGCAGTGTAAGGGCTGATACAGTCCTAAACAGCCTATTAACAACAGTGGTAATAGTGTCCGATGCCTCGCCGTCGGCACCACTAGCGGGAAACGCCGCTTGACAAACAACACAAGCCAACTGCTGCCAGCCAATCCCATCGCGCCATATGGAGGAGTACTACGAGTGTTGTGAAGTGTCAACTCTCTAAGAAGTGGTGAGTGCCCACAAGCACATTCAAAATAGCCCCGGCGTACCATTGGCCGCCGCTGTGTAGCGTTTGACGTCACAGGCGCTTGTCGGCGGTGCGTCAACAGCACCAGCTGTTGACGAGGGCCTGCTTCAGCTGTTTGGGTACACACAATGCATCCCTAGTCACTCGAAACTAACTACACATGTGGCTCCAGCAAGTGCCTGGAGGATTCAGACGAGAGTATATCTGCATTCTTCCCCCCATGGCTTATTGGACGGATTTGGGTCTGCTGCTTGTATTTCGTTGTCCTATTAGTGGCTTTGACAGAAGGGCCAGAGCAGTGACGCTAGATAAACACTGGCCACCACAACAAATAAAACAGCAACGGGGTAACAAATAAACTGAGTCATTAAGAATTATTAGGCCTAATAGCTAGCACAATTAGGAAAGCTGTTGGCTGGTATGGGACTTCAGACTTAAGCAGTCAGTGTCTCATCTTCCTATTATCTGAAAGTGGAATCGTTTGTTGTTACGGCAACATACAACAAAACCCTGAATACGGTAATAACATCACTGAGTCATTGGCCAACACAATTAGCTAGTTCATTGGCTGGTAAGAAGGAGATACAGTACAGTACAGCAAAAGATTCCTCAGAACCCTCAAGAGTCAAGACTTTCCCCTATGGCCTACCAATGCTGTGGTAAGCCTTGGTGGTATATACTGTACAGTACAGTGCCCACAATGGCCCTTGGACTCAGGCCTCTAGGGCCATTGGGGGCATGGGGTTTGTAGAGTGGACATCGGGGGCCCTGGGGCTGACAGAGGGAGTGTGCACCAGTGGCTGAGGCACGATGACGCAGGTCCGTCTTTGAAATGGGGTATTAAACCAAGTTGTTTGTGAGAGGGATTTCCTAATGGGCGAGGGTTGGGCGGCCAGCGCCAGGCTCTTCTGAGAAAACGGGCTCTCCATGTGACGACTTTACAAGCGCAGGCCGGACACACTTCAGAAACAGCTGTCAATAGCATGAACAGCGTTTCCTCTGTGCCTCTTTAGAGCCAGGCATGGGGCAAAAAACACCCTGCTTGTCACGCTCGTGATAATGGACGGACCAAGGCACAGCGTGATTAGAGTTCCACATCTTTTATTTAGTGAAACTTAAACAAACAACAACCGTGAAGTAACGTAGTGCTACAAAACACTAACACAAACAATATCCCACAAAAGCAGGTGGGAACAGGGACACCTTAAGTATGATCCCCAATTAGAGACAACGATAATCAGCTGCCTCTAATTGGGAACCATACTCAATCTCAAACATAGAAATTAATTAACTAGAACACCCCCTAGTCACGGCCTGACCTACAACACCATAGAGAACCAAGGTCTCTCTATGGTCAGCACGTGACACTGCTCCAATTCTTCCTTCTTTTCCCCCTCCTCTCTGTGCTCTCTTGCGTTCCTGCTGTCTGTTTCACACTTTCACTCTGTCTCTCTGTGTCTCTCTCTCCCTTCGGTCTCCCCCTCTTGCTGTCAGTCTAGCTCCCTTCTCTTTCTACTATCTCTCCATTCCACCCAATCCCTCTCTCCCATAATCCTAACCCTACACCCTTTCCTCCATCCCTCTTCCCTCTCACTCTGTGTGTTTATCTCTCTATCTGGTCGAGAGAGATGGTGGGTGGTAAATTTGGCATGGTTTCCTGTGACCTTGACCTCCAGGGTGGCTGGATCAGCTGCCACATCTGGCCCTGATCGGGGCTCTCCGAGGGTGGCTGGGAACGGGGCAGCCGCAGGGGCCGAGTGGGGGCCAGGAGCCCTGTTGAAGTCCCAGGGCCAAAGAAAGGAGGACAGCCACAGCAACATGAAAGCCCCCATGAAGGAGCAGGCATGTCAGAGCCCCTGACCCCCACCCTCAGAAACAGGCCACAATCACGCCAGGCCCCAGGTATGTGCGTGTCAGTCTGTGCTCAGTCTGTGCTCAGTGGAGAAAAGTGTGTCTGGGGCTGGGGAGGACTACTCTCCAGCCACACACACACACACACCCTTAAAATCAACAAGACAACCAACCCTGTTAGGTAACATGCTATTACTTTTCTACAGGTGGAGGTATCCATGGTATCCATGTATGAGGAGGTCACTGACATATTGCATGCATTAAATCCATGAAATAAAAACTGAATATAATACGTGTCATGAGAGAAGCTACATTCTCATCCACAGACCACGCAAAAAGAGAATCCCACATCTGGAATCAAGCTTTGTTTTTGTTATTTAAACACATTGAGTGTAATGATATGGAAAAGATCCCTTCTCTAATTAATATTCACATAACATTGTCTCATATGAACACAGGCAAGCAGATAAAACAAACCAGAACTAATTGTGTTATTCCAATGAGAACCACTGGTGATCACTCTCCACTGCACACCAGATACATGTTGTTATAACAACACATGCAGGAGAGAGGGAGAGAGAGGGGGAGAAAGGGGAGGGGAGAAAGTATGCATGGAAGAGGGATAGAGTGGGAGAGAGAGCACTAAAGACAGAGAGGGAGTGACAAAGAGAGAACAGGAAAGAGAGTGCATGAAAGAGAGAAAGAGGGAGAGAGAAAGAAAGATAAAGAAAGTTCCAGAGAGAAAGGAGGGCAGGTTTTGACTTTGCTAGCGCCTGGCACTCGACGTGAGCAAACAGCCGAGGCTCCTAAACCTGCGGGAAGCGTGTTTCCCCTGGAGAGTTACTACCTTTACTCAGTTGTGGAGAAACCCGATCCTCCCACCTCCCAGATGCTTGTTTTGTTCAACAACCCCCTCCATCCTCCACTCCTACACTGACACGGTGCCTACTCTCCCCCATTCCCGGTCTGTACCATACCTCCTCTCCCCCTTAAAGACCAGGATTAAAGGAAACTATTTGGAAGGCATGAGCTGCTCGTTTAGGGATTGGGTTTTATTGCCGTAAACATTGCGTGGCAGGGCAGACATACGTTGATAATTAAGCCTTATTTCTTTTTTTAAAGGCAGGTACGAAACCAACACTTAATGCTTGCTGACCAGAACTCTCTAGCACTGCTCCACTGCTGGGCCCTGGTCCCCCGCCACTGCTTCTCTCCCCTTAATTGACTTGGCATGGGGACCAGAAGTCAAACTCGGTTGCCCTCAGATATTTAAAAATAAGAGCTGTTGATGCAGCGCCCTCTCTACATGCAGTTAGCCAATATACGCTGTGACCGCGGTGGAACTGAATGGGCCGCGATGGGGCTGGATGCCCAAAGACTTGGGAGCACAAGACAGTTCAGTCAAAGACACTTCAGTGATGCTCAGAGCTTCCATTGAGAATCAAACGGAAAGCAGTCTATTGGTTCTGAGAACCGGTTCACAGTAGAACAGCCCAGGAAGCTGTGTTCTATGCAATTATAAAATTTCCAAGAATTATCAGTTTCAAGGTTACAAGGGATACAGAGTAAGAGGCAATAGTGGAACCTTGTGTATTTGCAGCCTAGCCCCGAACAAGGTGGGTCACAGAGGAATGGCCATGGAAGGCTGGCCTTTTTATTGCCTGAATTTAATCATTCGCCCACTATCCGGCTGGGTAAACGTCCACGTACAGCTCCCTTTGACGCAGTAAAGGATTATCATGATCTGATTCTCAGATGAGTACTAGCCATACCAATAAACAATGGATAAATACACTTTTTTCAATACAGGTGCGTCATCGGGTGTGAAAAGATAATCCCCAAGACAACAAACGGGATAAATCTGCTACTCTCCACACCTCCAAGGTCATTGATTCAATCATTACTGCTTGATATAAACTGAACAACATTGATAGGATTATAGAAGGGATGCAGCACCCCAGCACCAGAACACTGTGCTAATTGGTTGAACTCCTGATCTGAGAAGGTCATTTCTATGGGAAAAAACAGAAAGTGTATGAAAAGCAACAAAAAAGACTTGAAAAACAAGTTGTTGTATTGCTGATTTGACTATCTCAGTTTATTACCGGTTTGTAAAGGTGTGCTGTGCCAGTCTAAATGGGTGTTTGTGTATAAATGTAGCAGAGTGACAAAAAAATGTGGTTCATTTTCGCTGAACAAACCTCACCTGGCCTGACATATTTATTTAGCTGAATTTTTTCTCTTTAAATTGGTGTACCAACATTTTCTTTAAACTTCAAAAGGTATGTCTGTTTGAAGTTTCTCCCTGGTGGAACTTGTAGAAGTTAGAGTTAGATGTAAACACAGCAACAGTCAGTAGTAGTGATGTCTAGAAAAAAACACGGGCTGCAAAGTGCATGTTTGGGAGAGGAGCAAAGTGCCCTGCCTCAGTAAATAAACCAATGGAAAGGAAGAGTTCTGTGACACTGGAAAAAGACAAAGCGACATAATGCCACAGGGAAAACAAGAGCATATTATGGAAGAATATGGGTCATGGAGGGGAAGGTGTAGGCGTGGGGTGGGGGAGCTCCCAAAAGTTCACTTAAGTCATCAAATTGGCCCAGTCCACAATACCAAAAACAAACAGCGACATTATGAACGTGGAGGGGTGAGGAAGGGTTGACATGCCTGGTGGCTTCCATTTCCCAATATGTATTTTTTTCTATGGGGTTCTGGAAGAAACGGAACAAGCCCGGCAAGGCAGGCAGGCAGAGAGGCAGGCAGCCTCAGTCATACTCCGTATCCTCCCTCTTCCCTCCCCTCCTCCCCCCTTGCCTGCCAACAGCTTGCAGTCATTAGGGGGATCCTGTGGTGACCTTACGTGCAGCCTGCCTCGCACCTTCAAAGTCCCTGAGAGGAATAATACACCGCAAGTCATCCAGAACTCCTTAATACGCAAATCTCCAGGAGAAAGAAAGAAGGAGGGAAAGAAAAAGAGTGGAGATAAGAAACAACAACAAACATGGGGTGGCGGGGAAGTACTTCAGCCTCCCCCTTCTCTTCTCTTTCATTATTCACGCTCACACGAAAGAACAGAAAAGAATGGGGGAAATAAAGCGGTGAAGGTTTTTCTTGGAGGAGAGGAGGAGGAGGAGAAGGAAAAGAGTAGTGGAGGAGAGGATGGGGTGTTCTGATGTTATCTCTGGTATCTCCGGCTGGCAGGGCTGTGTCACAACCCTGCCTAGGATTCCAGCTGAGTCACTCCCCCCACAGGCACAACAAGTTGTGGCAGTGTATGATACTGTGTGTCACTGTGCGTGTGTGGTTTCCAGAGAGCCTTTCTGGGGACTCTCCCTATGGCCACAGTGTGGGCTGCCAGACTCCACAGTACCATGCTCACTCTCACTCTCTGTGTGTGGTGTTCCCTTCACAGCAGTGCAGCCCATAGCGGTAATAAACCATGGCTGTAAGGTGGGATACCCAAAGCAATAACAAAGAAATGGTTGTTTGGAGAGATGGGGGTGCTGGTGGTTTCCGTTGACCTCTGACAAAGGCATACCAGCACAACAATCCCAGCTAGCTCACTATGTACTACAAACACCCTTTCCTGACCTTATGGGGTTTATAAGTCACTTGATCAAATAATGTCCCTCCACGAACCTTATAATTGTCTAAACAGTTGATAATGTGTAACCCTCTCTCCTGCCAAAGACTGTGTATACCAAGACTACAGCCTATATTCCCAGCCCCTTGTTACACTGGTGTTCTACATCTGGACTACAGCCTATATTCCCAGCCCCTTGTTACACTGGTGTTCTACATCTGGACTACAGCCTATATATTCCCTATATTCCCAACATGAAGGGATGGAATTAGAAGTCTGTGCAGGACTGATTACTTCATCACGCTCTCGCCCAATCCCGCTGCTTTTCATACCGCGCCAGCCTGCTCACTCTGACTCCTTGTCTGACTCCCACCAGCTCCTGCAAGGACTGGTCCAAAAAATGTTATTTTAGGTGTATGTAGCAGCTCGCTTTGCATTCCCTGTCCCAGCAATTTTCCCACCGCTAGTAAAGATCAAAATGCGCAAAAATAGCCTAAGAAATAGGTTAAAATACCAGAGATGCTCACGTGGCCCATTATATTAGGCTATCAGTATTATTCAGCTACATCAGCCAAAAGGTAGACGTGGTTTGAAAAAGAATATAGTTGGAACAAAATATAGTTGAATTGACAGTTAATTGACAGTTAACATTTTGCATAACTTTAAGGAACGCAATAATCTGCAAGCAATATTGAGTTATCAATATTTATTTACAGTCAATGTCGGAGTCTAAACTAAACCCTATCATTGCCGTACTTCTCCGCCCATATAGCCTAGTCTACAGGCCATTTAATTGGGACCACACATACAGTATGTTGCAGCACACATATAAGTGCATTTGATCTCGCACGCCCAACACAAGAGAAGTATGTTACTGAATTTGAAGCAGCATTATCCTATGAGAGATTGAGAATAGTGTGACAACGAGGTGCTTTAATACATCAGATAACACACACACATACAAAACAAAAAGACAACCTTTCAAAAATAATCTGCGGGACAAAAACATATTTTCATCCCAAAGTGGTCTGTCTGACCGCCACTCCCTCCCACAGCATGGAAAATGCCAACCGTGCTGCAATGCTCTGTAGGGGCCCGCATGTCCCACGGGACACCCGCGGGAATGCAGCTCTCTAGATGGAATCTCTGCCTGTGGCTGAAACAACAACACTAACTTCCCACAAGCAGGAAAACAGTGTGTGACTGACTGACTGTGTCTGTGTGGCACCAGTGAGTGGGCAGAATAGATGGAGACTGTCGTAAAAAAGAGGTCTGAGTTACTTTGTCATTGTCGTGTTGTTTTGTTTGGGGCTGGGATGATCAGACAGAGATGAGGGTCAGGGTGAGCTCTGCCTCACATGAAAAACAACCACATCTAGAAGGCAAAAACAACAACAGCCAGCTACACTTCTACACGCTTATCAAAACAACAATACAGTCCATATGCATGAAACACCATTTAGGTCTGGACTGTTTTCACAGAGTCAGATGAGGCATTAAAAGGTGTCTTTGAGCAGTCTTTATACTGAATTTAGATGCCAAATGTTCTATATTCATGGATGAGTTCCTCATACATTCTCGATAAGAAATGTGAAGATTTTCAATGGACTACTGTTTGATGCCTCTCCCACCTGTCAGACCCATTTCTACTCCATATATTTCCTTCTCATGTCTTCAACTCAGGTAACCTCTTTCGCCATTCTCTCCTGGCAGCCGATAAATCAAATTATGATCGGTTATTTCAGAGCAATTTTCTCTATCTTTCCCAAATCCTAACCATTTCCAGGGAAGTCACTTTTGAAATACCAGCTGAAGTGTTTGCTTCAACAGCTGCCAGGCTGAATGCCTGGGAGTAGCGCATGGCTTTGGGGCTTGAGCCCAGGTGATCCTCTTATCATTGCGGCTCAGCGGAAATGGCCGACGTTCAGAGACACGCGCTCCCAGAGATGGGCCTTCTCCTCTGCCTGTCTGTCTGTCTGGTGTCTGTCTGGTGTCTGTCTGGTGTCTGTCTGGTATCTGTCTGTCTGTCTGGTATTTGGTATCCAAGGACACCAACCACCAAAGTGGCCAATATTATGCAGCTAACAATTGTTGGTAGGAGTTGTATTTTTGTTTATCACAGTGGCTACATCCCACACTGTGACAGTGTCTTTCTACCCTCAATTATGGACTTAAGACTCTAAAAATCCTCTAAAAATCCTCTAAAACCCCCTATTCCTGTGCTAATACGCAACAGATGAGTGAAGGACAAAAACAAAGCCTGTTTCTATGGGGCAACATGTCTGAACATACAGTAGTACATGACTGACTTGAATGAAAGGAAATGGACAGAAAACATTCCAGTAAGAATGATGGAACATCAGCCAAGTAGGCTACAGCATGAGACTGGTGACTGGCATACTACTACTGCTCTGTTAACAGATACCAGACACATTCGTTATCAGATACATACCAGTCAGTCCATGCCTACTGCTGGTTTTCCATATCTAGAGACAGAGAGTTTGTGAAAGACAACTTGTTCATGGTGCTGCTGAACAGCTTCTTACTGGAAGCCCTGGCCAGTCAATGGGCCAAAGCAGCTAGTCAACAAGCAGCAGTCTTTTGGAACACACCATGGGTGGGTCCAACAAAGACGATGCAACCGTCTCTGGCTTGATCCTGGTTTTGGCTCTTAGTTTTTGACTTACAAATGACTTTTTATTTTACCAGGTTGGCTACACAACAGAAGCCAATAACCTTCTCCTTTTTACAACAGGTACAGAGAGAGTGGAACAGGGCAACGTGGAGGAGCCTGAGAGGAACAGGGAGGGTGGAATGGTGGGAAGCACAGAAAAATGAGGATAAAACATTGATTGACCCTGATACCGTGGAAAGCTGACGTTAAAATAGCGAGGGAGGAACAGTGAAGGTGGAACGGAAGCAATCACACACGTTCTGATTGGACCCTGGGGAGAGGGGACACATGCGCCCGCCTCCCAGCAGGAAATGAAGAGACTCCGGATCCAGACAGACAGACAGACAGACAGACAGACAGACAGACAGACAGACAGACAGACAGACAGACAGACAGACAGACAGACAGACAGACAGACAGACAGACAGACAGACAGACAGACAGACAGACAGACAGACAGACAGACAGACAGACAGACATGCTACAGTAAAAACCCAGCCAGATACACAGAGGAACAGAAGGAGCCAGAGAAACAGATAATGGTACAGACTCAGGCAGAGGAACTATGATAGACTTCTAACCCAGCCAGAAAGCCAGACACAGCCTGGGGAAAAGACCACAATACACACAAGCTAGAGAAACACAGAGTGTACAGAACAGCTGTGTATTGTTCACATAGCGGAATAGGCTCTTATCTGGATCATAGAGAGAGGTGGCAAAGGACAACCATGAGCACCAACTGGTGGAGTAAAGACCCTCAACCCCTAAAGCTGGGCAACTGAGCAATGCCAATGTGCAACAGACAATGGAAGCTTTATGTAGCTTATCTTCAAAATGTCAAGTTCAAAAATACATGGCAGCAAACACAAGTTCACAACCGATTTCAAATAACTCTCAGTAGCCACAGTGACAACATAAGAAGAAGCAACATATCTTATACTAACATAACTCTTTTCTTAACTTAACTCAACTCTTATCTTAACTCTTATCCTAACTTAACTCTTATCCTAACTTAACTCTTATCCTAACTTAACTTTTATCCTAACTTAACTCAACTCTTATCTTAACTCAACTCTTATCTTAACTCTTATCCTAACTTAACTCTTATCCTAACTTAACACTTATCTTAACTTAAGTTCAAAAGGCAGATAAAAAGAAGACATTTTGTCTTGATAAGGTTTAGTGAATCCAGGTCCAGATGTAACTCACCTTCTTGGTCTTGACGGTGGAGTGGCAGCAGTCCCCTCCGTCGTAGTTACAGAAGGCTCTGTTGTTGACCGAGTCACAGTAATTGTCTCCCATGAAGGGCTGTGACAGATAGAGACAGCAACAAACAAGAGGAGACAATAAGAGGCAGGACGTCATCAACAACCTATACAGTGTACTGTACTTACACATATGGACAACATAGAGAGGAAAAATCCACTGATTCCCTCTGATTTATTTGTGTTTGATTATCCCACTTAAGTGCTCTATATTAGTTTAAGTTTGATTTAGTTAATATTGTATTCAGGGCTGCCAACTTTTGAAGAAAGCATGGAGTGAGATTTGCTATGTGAATTTCATTGCCCCCTGGCACAACCCTTATACCCTGACTACACCGCTCGTGTGTGCGAGCGTTGCAAAATAAATGTAGAAATCTATGTTATTCAATTATTGCACCCACACTGCTCGCGCGCGTCAATGAGCGTCTGTGTTGCCAAGGGCTAAAATAGAAGTCCTTCCTATTTCTGACGCAGATCGCGCTGCAAGTCCTGCCTCTCCCATCTCCTCATTGGTTTATAGAAGCAGGTACCCACGTGCCATCTCCTCATTGGTTATACCCACGTGGGTGATTGAAAGACGAACTGTTGCCGGTTGTCGTGGTAATTCTATGGAAGTTTAGAAGCCAATCACCATATAAGTTAAACAATGAAAAAGCCTGGAAGGAGGAGAGTTGACAAGAAATGATGATTCGGGTGACCGTTTTTATGTGTGGATTAATTGTCGGAGTAGAGGACCTTGTGCATTTCAGGTAAAATAACAACCTAATGTTTATTTCCCAGTACAAATTAGCTAGCAAGTGCAAGCTAACTAGCTAAATTGCCATGAATTTTTTATGCTTTTCGACCTGTCCCCAAATGAATGTCATTGGTTCAGAGTTTGTTTTGATATTTTAACCTACACCAAACGTGATCGTCGTTTGGTGTAGGGGGACAAAATAAATGTATACACGATGACGCATGCGCACAGCCGGTTTGGGTTCGGTGTTAGACAGAACATTTTAGTTTTAAAGCTAATTTACTGCAATTCTATGTATTTTGACATGGCTTAGGCGCATGACCATTAAAACCACAGGTCAGGCGTATTCAGGATGCTTTGAACAATAAATGAACACTCAAAATTCAATGACTTTGTTACTTTCAGATTTTTGGGGGATGGATTTACAGTAAAATGTTTATATTAATGGTTCATGGCAGTGGGTAAATATAGACTGATTTCAAGGTAAGGAAACAAACATTTTGTAATTTGGGTAAAGTATCTCTTTAAAATAGGTCTGGAAGAAAATCCTGCTTGCTCTTCAGGAGGGTTGGCCTCCCCTGAAGTGCTGGGTGTTTCAAAATGTTCTTGTTAAAACAGTTAATTTCTCTAAATCACCCAACCTTTAAGAAAAATCGAATGAATATCAACATTCAGGTGGTTTATGGCCATTAGTTGAAGATCCTTGCCATCATCTTACTTACATAGAAAATATGATGTGTTTATGAGTTGTGAGTCCCCCTACCATCTCTGCCTAGCATGGGCACAATACTAAAATATACAAAATTATATTTGATTCCTGGAGAATTTAATATCCATTGCTTATTTGTATAACTTATTCAAAACTCTCCATGAATGGCAGCAAAAACTCATATCCTCATATAATACATTTTCAAAGACACAAGTTAGGCATATCAGATTTTAAATATGTGATTACATTGGCAAAATTGGGAAGAAGTGGAATAATACAAAAATAGTGGGGAATAACTGCAGGGTTCTTGCTGACAAGCACATTAATTACCCCTATATTTTAGCCCATTGTTAAGAATGAGAATTGTTCCACTGATCAGACTAAATAAACAATAACATCTTCTGAAAACAAGATGAAGTAAAGTTGCCCCTACACCCTAACCAAATTAGTTTTCTATTTATTGTCCCCCTCTAGAATACACTTTTGGGTTCAAAATCTGTTTGACAAAATGAACCCCTTTTGACCGAAAATAAATTAATACTTACAAATCAGGTCACCCCCGCAAAAACTAAACTTAAGAACAGGAAGGATAGAAATAGCACACAGAGAACAGATCTACCACTACTTAGACTTGCTTTCAATGAGAATGACAGAATATAACTCACATTTCTATGGGAATTAAGTTGGGTCGCCCAAAAAGTTACATAGTGCAGCTTTAAACTTGTAAACTTGTTTTGTCCCCATCTCACCCAGTGCCATTTTTGAGGTTGTGTGCTGAATTTGCTGATTAATCTGGTGCATAATTTACACTTGTGACACAATGTGCCTTTTTAAGTCGTGAGAGGTCCAGACATGTAAATCAATGTGAAGACACCATAAACTATATGAGGCTAAGAAACACTCCAATCATGTGATTTATGAGGGTAGCCCCCCTCCCTTGGTTATCCAATTGGCTTTAACTGTGTGAATGATGACATCATCCTTTTACCAACACTGAGCAGAAGGGGGATACTTTCTTTACCACGATCAAATTTAAATACATAGCTTATCACAGTCAAATCTAAATATATATTTTGCCTGAGGAAAGAACACATTTTGTTAACATATCTGATCTGAAAATATTGGCATACTACAATATCAGCTACATAGGGCGTGTAGACAAACTACTGAAGCTATAGCCCAGTATCAGTTCTTTCCTGCTTCTCTTCTCTAGCAGAGGGATTCTCTGAAACAGATCCAGGTCCCCATGTGGGTAAAGTGTTTCATTTCGGAGACGACATGAATCAAACCCGCCTCTAATTGCCTTCCACTGACAACCGTCTCCGCTTGTGCTGGTATCCACGGTAACTGACGTCACAGGAGCAGCACATCTCCCCGGAGAGAACAATTAGCTACACATGCTCTGAAACAATATTGTATTACAACCCTCTCCCGAATGAGCTCGCCTGATGTAAAAAGGCATGTCTCTCTGATAGCTAGCTAAAAAACCTAGTCATCATAATAATATTGAGAGTGGAATTGACTGAATCGATTAACAATGTCATCCATGTATCTGGCAGCTGGCACTTCAACCAAAGGAATTTGTTGTTGTTGCTACGAGTATTTACCCGTCACAACCATTCCCCTAGGTCTAATACTAGCTAGCTAGCTACCTGGCTGGCATTGTATTTAGGGCAGTCTGTTCAGAAGTGTGTGTGTCTGTGGGTGTATCTGTGTCTGTATCTGTGTGAGTGCTAGTCAGTTCCAGGTAAGAGCCAGTAATGGCTGCCAACTCTTTCAAACATGACCAGGCCTGATCTCTCTTATCTGTCCAGCTCCATTTGAAACAACTGACTGAGTGTTGGATTTTGACAGCTCCCGCTGAGCTAGTGTCTGCACAAACTCCATGGCGAGTAGAACAACTTGAAAAAAGCAACATATCTGGAAACTGAAGGTGATGTCTGATCTGATAACATGTTAGAAAATATCAGAATAGGTTACAAACTACATAAAGAAGCCCTTGTTATCTGAGCACTTAATCGTGTGTATATATTCTGTTACAGTGTTTATACTCCTCACACACCTCCCCTCATCACCACTGGCCTCCATGACGCAGGCCATGTCCTCTTACCTCACTTCCTCTCATGCAGTTCAAGCCCTTACCTCACATCCTATCACACAGATGAGGCCCTTCCCCCATATCTTCTATCGCAAGTGAAACCTTTATCTCATAGATAAACTACTATCCTCAGAAAGCTCATAGACGTTCTTACCTCACATCCTTTGATGCAGTGGAGCACCTCTGGGTGTGGATACCACTTCAGTCCCATTGTACACACTACATTCTGTAAGGAGACAAAAGGAAAACAGTCAAAAGTGGTTCAGACACTCAAAATATCTCTACTGTATATGGATGAAATGTCAATCTGTGAGCTATGGAATAAGATATACTGATTCAAATATAAATGACAGGTTGGCGATATAGTTGTAAGGATGGACATTGTAGCCATAGTAGTGGTAGTAGTACTAGTAATGATGGTGGGAAAAGTATTTTTCCTGCTTTCAATATTAGATTGTGGAGTGAAAGTATATGTGGAACGGCATGTTGTTGCCGGCTGCTGTGAATGCATCATTGTGTTGTCTTTCCCCAAAACCCACACAAACATAAACAAGGAGTCATATGGCAAGACTAGGCTGCACACACAGTCTCCACCAGCCAACGTTGACAGGAACGCTGGCACAGAGCTTTTTCTCTCTTTCTTCCAATGCCAGACTCAGGTCATAACCTTGGTCCTTCAACTAACTGATACATATCTCTCTATACCATATAAGGCTATATTGATATTGTCAATGGTTCGCAGGGGGCGTTAACAAATATAAACTTGTCATGAAGCTAGAGAGGAGGATATAGTACACGTCTAATGATGGTTGGTTGGTTCTTTGAAGTCTGCCACCTCTGCGCCTTGTTTCAACAGATCCGACTCGCAGTGACGTCTGATCCCAACCACAAGCACATTACACTCCTAGCTGATTCACTTGCACAAAGGTGAGTTCCGACAAGTGTTTCTACAGGTCAAATACCTTGAAATACCTTACAATGAGATGTTTTTACCAAAGCGACTGAAGCTGACTAGACCTATCCTGCTCAACCACGTCATGCCTCCACCTCATTCCAACGTTCCTAGCTTACCTAAATCAAACAGCTTTTGTTGTAAATCATTATTTTTTCTCCCTCTCTTGCCACGCTATGTGTGCCTGTTTGGATAACGCTTACTGCAATTCCTTTGATCTCGGACACATAATGTGAAGGGGTAAATGTTCTCTCCTTGGTTTTTGAAAAGGAGGTTAGGGTGCCAACACTCCAGTGGAACGACCATGTTCCTTATTAAAAGGTGTTCACCTTAACTCACTCCACATTCAGGATGAGGAAAGTCCATAGTGTTTTCCATATGAATGGATGCATGAATGTTTCCAGTGGTGTAGAAGCCTGCTTTTGATTGATTACCACAGATTGCTGAATAAATCTACTTGACATGATATAACTTGATCCGTATATAAAGGTGCTCTTTCATACCAGGGCAATGGCCCTGGGAGATTGCATCACTGTATGTATGAATATGAAACGTGTTCTCAAATATTTCCACAGTATGTGTGGAATCTGCACTGTTCTTTTCATTGTCTGCTCTTATTGGGATTAATGGAGAAAGAAAGGGGGCTTCTGAGGTGATTTGAATGTAGTGTGTGTGTGTGTGTGTGTGTGTGTGTGTGTGTGTGTGTGTGTGTGTGTGTGTGTGTGTGTGTGTGTGTGTGTGTGTGTGTGTGTGTGTGTGTGTGTGTGTGTGTGTGTGTGTGTGTGTGTGTGTGTGTGTGTGTGTGTGTGTGTGCACGTGCGTATACAAGACTGTGTCTGTGTGAGACCAGAGAGGGTTTTCAGGGGAACATGATGCCCCCAGACGAAGGAGATCCTGTACATGCAGTGAGGCAAAAGCAACCCAGTGCGGACCGGATCAAAAGTGCCATCCACAGCAAAGGACTGGCTGACCTCCGCCGCAGCGCTGTTTCCCAGCCCTGCTGTGTCCCAATAACACACGAGTTGAAGCGCTTTTTCCCTGCTGCAAACTAGGGTATTTTTCATTTCAGTACCGTCAGCAAATCAATGGCAGAAAAAATAAGAAGGGAGAGAGGGCAGAGAGAGAGAGGGATCGGCGGAGAGAGAGAAAGAACAACAGAGCATCTGAGGACAGCTGGGTACTGGGTAGCAGCACACTCCTTTCCCAGCATGCCTTAGTGAAGTGGGTGAGCTCACTGAGGGGTTGGGTGGGTCAAATAGCCTCCCACAGTTAAGATGACCACAGTGAGTGGTTCAAGTTTGGTAAATGTACAGCTGCAAAGTGGAGGGGTGGGGGCTAGAGAGACTTAGTTTAAAAACTTTTCGCTGCTGTTTTTGCCTAGTTAAATAAAATAAAATGTTCACTAAGATGAAGTCCTCCGCAAACTTGCTCGGCCGTAAATCAGCAGAATTCACGATTGTGGCTTTGCCTAACACCTCCGAGCACGGGCTCCTCGCCCCCAACACCTGCCCCAGAGGCACTGACATCCCACCAAAATAGATCCTTATTTGCACAGTGAGGTCATGTCCCAAATAGATTTTATTCACAAAAAAATGACAGATTCTAAAGGTAGCAGTGTCATTTCTGCTGAGGCAGGGAAAGCGTGCTACAGAGAGTGAGCGAGAGGAGGAGAATGGTAGCCTAAGTGGGTCAAACCCCACAACGAATGGGTCGGAAGGGTGATACATCACTATTAGTGATGAAGAGGCCAAACCCCCTGGCTCAGCACATATGGAAATGCAAAGTGGATTTTTTGCCTGGCTTCTTCTTGAACATGTGGAACACTAAAGAAACGGCTGCATTTTTTGTTGTGAATCTAGAGTAGAATGATGGAGCTTTTAAGATAAAATGTTATGAGAATATTACCATAGAATCTAATCATGGGTTATTAGTGATTTAATCATCAACATATTTGATGGTTCTCTATGCAAATATACTGTACTTATCATAATCAGTCTACTATTGAGTTCTTGTGATATTGTAGGTGGTATGGATGACATTTGGTAAGTATCACTCATCTGAGAACACTTACAGGCCGGGATTCAATCATTTGCAGATATCAGGGTGGATTTCAAGATAGCGCTTCAGAAGTGTGTTCGACTTGCACAGTAGCGTTTCCCAGATGGAAAAGGTTGAGTTGACACTTTAATATAGAAACTGGACGTCCCGTGGCATGAGCCGTCAGCTCTTAATGCAAACCTTACCGAGTAGTCATCCGCTGCACGCAACCAGACTGACAAAGTTTACATCCTTTTTTTCTAAAGGGGGGGGGGGGGGGGGGGGTCCTATCCTTGTCTGGTAGCCAAAGACGTGGAACAGGTTGCATAGGAATTCATATGCATCGATTGACATGGGCCGGCACAGAGGCACAAGCTGCTGAGCACACTAGAACAGCCTATTGATTTCTCCTCATCCAACCCCTGTGGAACATCTCGATGCCCCATTAATCCTGTCTCCCTTTCCCCCTCTTGCCTCGTTTCCAGACTAATATTATCCCAGTGAATAAATCATATCAATTACACAAATCAATTACAAACAGATCATTTTATTTCCCCCGTACCGCCACAAACGGCTGACTCGGCGCGACTCGCAATGAAAACAAAACACCCCCAGAAAAAAAACGTAGTGTTCTCAGTCCTAACTCCCAAGGCCCTCATTGGTTAGCCTAGTCCCTAGCCCTATTTAAGGTCCATCCAACTGCAGCTAAAAACCTTCAAAACAGCTTTTAACTGTAATTTAATAATTAGGTCCCATTGACTTAAATCGAGTTCAATTAAGTGAGGAAGCGGTGGAATTCTCTGACAAACACATTTAGATACAGCGACATTATGGTATTTATCGTTGTGTATTTCATTACTCTCCATGTGAATTGCGCCCCCCAGGGGGATAACGTTTACACAACATTTAACGTACGCTTCTGTAAACTGCCCGCCGCCCTTATTTCCCAATCGCAACCACCAATTTAAGCAATCAGGGAAGAATCAATACAATATCCCTGTCAAGTATATCTAAATCAAACTATTAGGGTTTTTATGGTGTCATTTCTAAAATGATAGTGATTACTGACGACACGGCGCTTTTAAACTTTTACGACTTGGCCCCAGCGCTGGCTGTGGTTCACATGAGTTCAGAGATGACTGGCTGGGATCTGCCTGTGTTCTTCCAAGCCGCGGTGGTTATTGTGTTGATTGGGACCTGCCTTCCTGTGCTGGTAATAGAAAGATAATTGAATGTAACTGGGGTATACTCTAGCGGGTGGTGCTGGACTACGCCGAGTGTGGGAGCATAACACTTCATGTCCCAGAGTGCACTGCAACTTGTTTTCTTTGAGTGTTCCTCTTATATTGATCTCCACATTCTGTCTGTCTCTTTCTATCCCTCTCTCTATCTGTCTGTTCCTACCAGTATCATCTGTTTTCCAGTGTCTAGCCAACCAAGATGCATTGGCCAGACAGACAGTAGGTGTGAAGGGTTTGGTCCTTCTGTAGTTCATAATATTACCAGGATACAGACACACAGTGTCAAATTCCAAATAGGACAGATCATGAGCAGCAGTGCTTTGTGAAGTACGTCTGTGGGACTTGTGACAGACACACACACCTTGACTTTGGGTGGGTTTCTCCAGTGCTCTTTGAGTACGCTGTCTGCGGTCATGTTGCTAGGCAGGATCACCACATCGTTGTTACTGTCCTTGCACATCAGCTCACACTCCTCACCTGTGTGAACAAATCCAATGACATCATCAGTCTCTGCACAAACTGTACACACATCAAATAATGATTTTAAAATGGCCTTTGATCCTATTTAAAGACGCTTCAAATGTTTACTTCATATCCACTTGGTCATCTATTTGTTATGTCAAAGTCCCTAAGTTTTACCTCAAGGCCCCTAGTGATTCTCTATAATCTGACAAACATAGTGTATAATATGGTTTCTACTATGCCACACACATATACAGACCTATTCCATGTCCCTTCTTGCAGCTGACTCGTATGCTGGGGTTGAGGTTTTGAGGTAGAGAGCACTGTCCCATGCTCTGAGGACAGAGCTTGAAGGTGCCAGTCCAGTTGCCGTCCTTCCTACAGCGGATCACATTGGTGCTAGGCCCCTGATACACACACACACACACACACACACACACACACACACACACACACACACACACACACACACACACACACACACACACACACACACACACACACACACACACAGAAAAGGACATTAAGAACCACTTTCCGTACCACAACGAAACTTGGTACTCTTATCTGACAATCATCTGAGGAGCTGTAGTCAAGGAGGATTAAAGGGCTTGATTAATCTGTCTGTGGCACAACTATTTTGAAAATCAATCTAATCTAATAACTGGCGGTGCTAATTGAATCGGACTGATGGGGAGAGCGAGAGAGGGAGAGGGAGAGAGGGAGAGAAAGAGAAAGAAAGGGGAGGCAGTAGGAGAGAGGAAAGGGGGATGAGAGAAAGAGAAAGTGAGAGAGGGATAATCAATTCTGTCTATGAAACATTCATCTCTTTTAAACCAGAAGTAAGATCAAGTGTAATTTGGTCAGCTGCCTGATTAACTTCTGTGTTCATACGTGTTAGAAATTGAGAGTTCTGGCAAAAAAACATCTCCACCCCTCCCAATGCTGGCAGATCCTCTCAGTCCTGGCAGATCCTCTCGGTCTACACGCAGAATCTGCCCACGGGAGATTCATGAATTATACATGCAAACGCTGGACCTAACACCCTCTGATCCTCTCATTATAATCCAGCCACACACACCAGAACATACTAATCCACACACAGTTCTGCATTAAAGGCTACCACACAGAGAGATCCTCAGGTTAAGGACAATGCAGTGAAAGGCAGTCTGTGTGAATATGTGTGTGTCATACAGTACTGTATGTTGCATTACGTTGATCTTCACATCTCCTGTTCCCTAACACATTATCCTCTTACAATTCACAAAGACAACAGATACAGACAAACCGCTAGACACTGAGGCCAGTACAATGTTTTAAGACACCAAAAGACAAGGCAAAGCTGACAGACAGACAGACAGGCTGACAGACAGACAGACAGACAGACAGACAGACAGACAGACAGACAGACAGACAGACAGACAGACAGACAGACAGACAGACAGACAGACAGACAGACAGACAGACAGACAGACAGACAGACAGACAGACAGACAGACATCTAGCTAGCTAGCCAACTAGATAACAGATTGACAGAAAACACAGAAAGACAACACACACACACACACACACACATACACACACACACACAGAGAGAGACAGAAACCCACAGAGACAAAAACACACAGATAGACAGTTCGGCAGACAAACTGTACAAAGCCCCACAGACAGACAGACAGCCCCACAGACAGGCAAACAGTCAGCTCCATAGACAGACAGACAGACAGACAGACAGACAGACAGACAGACAGACAGACAGACAGACAGACAGACAGACAGACAGACAGACAGACAGACAGACAGACAGACAGACAGACAGACAGACAGACAGACAGACAGACAGACACTGGCAGTTGAGGGGAGGAGGAGTAGAGAGAGACAGACCTGCTTGCATGGAGCGGCGTGCAGCGGTCTCACCGTGTGGTTGGCTCCGGGGCAGTTGATCCAGCAGGTGCTGTCGAAGCGGAAGCCATCCGTGCACTGATACATGCCGTGGAAGATGGCAGGCGGAGGGTCACAGGTCACCGGCTCGCACGCTCCCTCCAGCCAGCTGCCGTCTTCTGTGCACTGACGCTTAAAGGCTCGCCTGAGATAAGGAGGGGATAAGAGTTTAGACAAAGCCAAAGACCAAGACAAAGTTTCTTGGGTTGAGATGAGTGGAACTTAATTGACAGGACAAAGACTAGAGACATACTCCATGTTAAAAGGATGGGATAAGTGAAGTAAAGAGTTGAACAGGATCAATTGGATCAAGTCCATTTCAAACCCAGTCAATTGAACTGAGTCTGGGATTTTGAATGAAAATGGAATTGACCCCGACTGTGAGTCACTTTATATTCACAACAGCATGTGGGTGGTTGGTCACCTCTTGGGCTTGTTGGTGACATGGTAGCCCGGCTTGCACTTGTACTTGCAGAGGGAGCCCACTTTGAGGCCCGTGTCGTTGCAGCGCTTGGTCTGCAGCATGGCGTTGGGCACGTGGGGTGGGGCCGGACAGCGCAGCTCACACAGTGCCTCAGGGAATGACCACAGACCATCCTCCAGACACGTCAGAGTGTTGTTAGAACCTGGGGGAAGAGGGGGGTGGGAGAAGGGGAAATGGGAGGGAGAGGTAGTGAGGTAGGAGGAGATGTAAACAGGGTAGAGATGGAAGGAGAGAAAGGGAGAGAGGGGTGGGAAATTGGAGAAACAAATAGTTGAACAAAGCAAATAATATAAAAGGGATATAAAAGATATCCCATGAATCTGCCAGCTAAGAACAGTACTGTAGAATACATTAGCTGTTCTGAATTCATTTCACACAGCCAAAACCCAAACCACTCACCTACGAGCTGGGCAGGCTCCCTGCATTGGAAAGTGCTCCTCCTGCCATAGGTAGTTCCCTCAGGGAAGTTAAAGTTGGCTGGGTGGACGTGGTACTTGTCTGGTAGACCACAGTCTACGGGCTCACACGACACCTGCTTATTCCACTTACCATCTGCACAGGTGATGGTCACTGTTGAGTCCGACTGGAGTGAGGGGAGACATTAGAAAAATTGTGAAAATTGGGACAAGACACACATGGCTGCAAGCTCACATATACACACATACACAAGAATGCAAATACACACAAGTACACACGAACACACACACACATACACACACAACCCCACCCAGTACAGTACATACTGCACACTCACACAGACAAACAATACGACACACAAACACAGTATGTCTGTCAATTTAGCGTTTGCTCAACAAATCATTGTAACACAACAGAGCCAAGCAGTTCTTAAATGTCACTGACTTAACTGACTGGGATTTGTCAGCGGCTCAGGTAACTGATGATGAGAACCCAGTCAACAGAGCTGACATCCAACTACTGTATAATCATCCTAATGCAAACCACATTTAGTCCGGGGGAGGGGACACTTTCCACCAGAGCCAGTACACAGGGGATTATCCCCAACTCCACATGGGGAGGATGGATTCATGGCCTGTTTTGATCCCAGCACAGCATTGTGTGGTCGGAATACCAACTGCGGAGAAATGTTGGCACCTTTCGCTTCAGCGAACACTGTTATTCAGAAGAGCCGCTGGACTGAGACAACATCCGGACAGGCAGACGCACCAGCGCAAGCAAGCACGCACACACACTCAGAGGCCCAAACACAGACACATACATATATATATATATATACATATATATTATATATATATATATATATATATATATATATATATATATATACTGCTCAAAAAAATAAAGGGAACACTTAAACAACACATCCTAGATCTGAATGAAAGAAATAATCTTATTAAATACTTTTTTCTTTACATAGTTGAATGTGCTGACAACAAAATCACGCAAAAATAATCAATGGAAATCCAATTTATCAACCCATGGAGGTCTGGATTTGGAGTCACACTCAAATTTAAAGTGGAAAACCACACTACAGGCTGATCCAACTTTGATGTAATGTCCTTAAAACAAGTCAAAATGAGGCTCAGTAGTGTGTGTGGCCTCCACGTGCCTGTATGACCTCCCTACAACGCCTGGGCATACTCCTGATGAGGTGGCGGATGGTCTCCTGAAGGATCTCCTCCCAGACCTGGACTAAAGCATCCGCCAACTCTTGGACAGTCTGTGGTGCAACGTGGCGTTGGTGGATGGAGCGAGACATGATGTCCCAGATGTGCTCAATTGGATTCAGGTCTGGGGAACGGGTGGGCCAGTCCATAGCATCAATGCCTTCCTCTTGCAGGAACTGCTGACACACTCCAGCCACATGAGGTCTAGCATTGTCTTGCATTAGGAGGAACCCAGGGCCAACCGCACCAGCATATGGTCTCACAAGGGGTCTGAGGATCTCATCTCAGTACCTAATGGCAGTCAGGCTACCTCTGGTGAGCACATGGAGGGCTGTGCGGCCCCCAAAGAAATGCCACCCCACACCATGACTGACCCACCGCCAAACCGGTCATGCTGGAGGATGTTGCAGGCAGCAGAACGTTCTCCACGGCGTCTCCAGACTCTGTCACGTCTGTCACGTGCTCAGTGTGAACCTGCATTCATCTGTGAAGAGCACAGGGCACCAGTGGTGAATTTGCCAATCTTGGTGTTCTCTGGCAAATGCCAAACGTCCTGCACGGTGTTGGGCTGTAAGCGCAACACCCACCTGTGGACGTCGGGCCATCATACCACCCTCATGGAGTCTGTTTCTGACCGTTTGAGCAGACACATGCACATTTGTGGCCTGCTGGAGGTCATTTTGCAGGGCTCTGGCAGTGCTCCTCCTGCTCCTCCTTGCACAAAGGCGGAGGTAGCGGTCCTGCTGCTGGGTTGTTGCCCTCCTACGGCCTCCTCCACGTCTCCTGATGTACTGGCCTGTCTCCTGGTAGCGCCTCCATGCTCTGGACACTACGCTGACAGACACAGCAAACCTTCTTGCCACAGCTCGCATTGATGTGCCATCCTGGATGAGCTGCACTACCTGAGCCACTTGTGTGGGTTGTAGACTCCGTCTCATGCTACCACTAGAGTGAAAGCACCGCCAGCATTCAAAAGTGACCAAAACATCAGCCAGGAAGCATAGGAACTGAGAAGTGGTCTGTGGTTACCACCTGCAGAACCACTCCTTTATTGGGGGTGTCTTGCTAATTGCTGTTGTCTATTCCATTTGCACAACAGCATGTGAAATTTATTGTCAATCAGTGTTGCTTCCTAAGTGGACAGTTTGATTTCACAGAAGTGTGATTGACTTGGAGTTACATTGTGTTGTTTAAATGTTCCCTTTATTTTTTGGAGCAGTGTATATATATATACACACACACACACACACACTCAGAGGCCCAAACATAGACATATATATCACACACACACACACACACACACACACACACACACACACACACACACACACACACACACACACACACACACACACACCACACACACACACACACACACACACACACACACACAGATAAATACAACTGCAGGTACCCACACAAATACTTTCTATTGAGTGGTTGGAATTACAAGGTTCTATCTGCTTTTTTACCTAAATGTAGTTCTGTACAATGTTCTCTACCTAGCAAATATTGTACTCCAAACCCCAATCATGTTGTTAAGTAAAAAAAAAAAGAAGATACAAATTGCTGACACCATTCAAACCAATGAGGGTTTGATCCTTTAAAGCCAATTATTTCAGAAACCTTATAATTCTAAGGTCATGCGGTCTGTTGTTCATAAAAATGACAATAAGTTGTTCTGTTTACAGCCGATACTTAGCAGCAGCAGTGAATTAAGGACACAATAAGACTTCATGCATTCCTGCTGTAAATAAGGGGTCATTTTTGGACCGCAATTTAGGAATGATTTCAAAGAGACACTGTCTTTCAAGCAGTAACACTTTGTATTTACTTAACCTTTTATAACACAAGAAAATTGTTTAAATGGCCCAAAGTACATTTTTGTATGTTTTGCCACATATTCATTCAAAGTGTTGTGTTTCTGTGATATTCAGAGCCTGAGAAGTTGGCGATTGAGCTGATCTGACATACCAGTATGACCTAAAATGGCCACCATTATGGGGCTATAGGTGAAATGGGCACTGGTGCCATCATACTTTTAGTTCTAACAGTGGAAAGGCTATGGGCTATCAACTCAGTTTCAATTGCATCTGAAAGATGAGACTCTCAACTTGGTATAGAGACATTGGAAGCTAATTATGTATTTCCATTTTTGAGTTATTTTTGAGTTATAGTGGTTGCCACGCCCCCCAGAGGCAAAATATGGGGTGGCTCCATATTTATATTTTTTCAGGGTACAAACATCTACCTCTGTGCTAAATGTGGTGCTTTTATCACAAACTGCACTACTGAGTCAACATTTTCAGTTTAGCCACTCTTAACATTCAGAAGGATCAACATTTAACCCTAACTTCTAATATTTCAGAAGGACCAACATTTAACCCTAACTCCTAATATTTCAGAAGGACCAACATTTAACCCTAACTCCTAATATTTCAGAAGGACCAACATTTAAAAGGGTTCAACATCCTAAAAGGGTTATTTGGCCGTCACCATAGGAGTACCCTTTAAAGAAACCTTTTGGGTTCCAGGTAGAACCCTTTCCACAGAGGGTTCTACCTGGAATCAAAACAGGTTCTACCTGGAACTAAAAGGGTTCTGCTATGGGGACAATAGAAGAACCCTTTTGGAACCCTTTTTTCTAAGAGTGTAGTAACTGAACTCAGTTCCATCTTCAACATGTTGGGTTTATAGAAACCTGGTATATGGGTTTCTTCCCCTTTAATTACATACCCTGCCATTCAAAAGTTTGAGGTCACTTAGAAATGTCCTTGTTCTTGAAAGAAAAGCACATTTTTGTCCATTAAAATAACATCAAATTGATAAGAAATACTGGAAATGGCAGATTTTTTATGGAATATCGACATAGGCGTACATTTGCCCATTATCAGCAACCCTCACTCCTGTGTTCCAATGGCACGTTGTGTTAGCAAATCCAAGTTTATCGTTTTAAAAGGCATATTTATAATTAGAAAACCATTTTGCAATTATATTAGCACAGCTGAAAACTGTTGTGCTCATTAAAGAAGCAATAAAACTGTCCTTCTTTAGACTAGTTGAGTATCTGGAGCATCAGCATTTCTGGGTTTGATTACAGACTCAAAATCGACAGAAACAAAGGACTTTCTTCTGAAACTCGTCAGTCTATTCTTGTTCTGAGAAATGAAGGCTATTCCATGCGAGAAATTGCCAAGAAACTGAAGATCTCATACAATGCTGTGTACTACTCGCTCCACAGAACAGAACAGTCTGAACACTTTCCGAATGCACGGTGAACACTCATACTATGACTAAAAGCTGGTGTTGATAGGTCCAATTGTGTATCTGTGTGTGTATATGTATGTGTGTGTGTGTGTGTGTGTGTGTGTGGGGGGGGGGGGGGGGGGGGGGGGTTATGACTGTGTATGCTCAAGTGTGTATACAGTTTGTGTATGTGGAGTTTCCTTCTTTAAAATCTTTACAGCTGCCTGACTCACCTCCAGAGTGGATTTAACAACCCTGGCTACCGGGCCTAACTCAAGCCAGACAGACAGACAAACACTTCTTACGTAGTCGGTTCCTCTCCTTGTTCGGGCGACGTTCGGCGGTCGACGTCACCGGTCTTCTAGCCATCGCCGATCCACCTTTCATTTTCCATTTGTTTTGGCTTGTCTTCCCACACACCTGGTTTCAATTCCATCAATTACATGTTGTGTATTTAACCCTCTGTTCCCCCCATGTTCTTGTCCGGTATTGTTTATTGTAAGTGCTTCTGCACGTTATGTCTGGTGTGAGTTGGGTTTTGTACCCATTTATTGATTGTTCTGTTTCCGGTGGTTTTTATTATTAAACTGCGCCGTTGGTTTTTGCTCTCCTGCGTCTGACTTCTCTGCCGCCAGTACGCACCCCTTACAGAATATCGGACCAAACTTATGGAGTCAGCAGGAGCAGGTACCCCGGGTATAGGGGTGGAGGAGCGCGTCCGGGAGCACGCAGCAATGCTCCACCATCTTGGCACCGCCATGGACTGCGTTGTCCAGACAATGGATCGCTGGGAGAGACAGGGAGTTCTCCCAGCGCCTCCACCAGCACAGCCGGGGTCTCCACTTCGCGCCCCTCCTTCTCCTGGTCCCAATGGGATTCGTCTCTCCCTTCCCCAGGAATACAATGGGACGGCTGCAAACTGCCAGGGGTTCCTCTTGCAGGTGGACTTATTCCTGGCAACCGTCCACCCTGCTCCTTGAGAGGGTGTCCGCCCTTGTCTCGTGCCTCACCAGGAAAGCCCTGGAGTGGGCCAACGCCGTGTGGAGAGAGGGAGATGCGGCGTTGGACCAGTTTGAGGAGTTCATCCGCCGCTTCCGGGCAGTCTTCGACCACCCGCCCGAGGTTAGAGTGGCGAGTGAACGCCTATTCCATCTGAGGCAGGGGACAAGGAGCGCCCAGGAGTTCGCCCTGAAGTTTCAGACCCTGGCTGCCGGCGTGGGATGGAACGACAGGGCCCTGATCGACCATTATTGCTGCAGTCTGCGCGAGGACGTCCGTCAGGAGTTGGCCTGCAGAGACACCACCCTCACGTTCGACCAGCTGGTGGACCTGTCCATCCGGCTGGATAACCTGCTGGCTGCCCGCGGATGTTCAGATTGGGGTCTGTTGGTTCCATCCCCCTGCACCCCCTCTCCGGTACCCATGGAGCTGGGAGGGGCGGTGCGCAGGGAGACCGGAGGCGGTTCCAGCTCGTGCACCATCTGTGGCCGCAGAGGTCACACTGCCGGTTGGTGCCGGTTCCTCTGGGCATCGAGGCAGCAGGCAGGGCGCTCTGGCGTCACCCCAGGTGAGCTGGCACCATTCTCACCCAGAGCCCGCTGTCGCACATATGTTTGTGTATGTCACTTTTTTTCCCTGCATTCCCAGCATAAGGCGCTCGTCGATTCAAGCGCAGCTGGGAAATTTATAGACAGATCGTTCGCCCATAGTTTAGGGATCACCATTGTTCCCGTGGCTGTGCCTTTCCCCGTTCACTCCTTAGATAGTCGACCATTAGGGTCAGGGTTGATCAGGGAGGTCACCGCTCCTCTGGGCATGGTGACGCAGGGGGGGTCACAAGGAGAGAATTAGTCTCTTCCTTATTGACTCTCCTGCATTTCCCGTGGTGCTAGGCTTACCCTGGTTAGTTTGTCATGACCCCACTGTTTCTTGGCCACAGAGGGCTCTCACGGGGTGGTCGCGAGAGTGCTCGGAGAGGTGTTTAGGGGTTTCCGTTGGTGCGACTATGGTGGAGAGTCCAGACCAGGTCTCCACCGTGCGCATTCCACCTCGCCAGGCAAGGTGGACCATGTTTTTCACCCGTTTTTTGTTTACCCTTTCCTACAGACCAGGCTCCCAGAACGTGAAGGCAGACGCATTGTCCCGGCTGTATGACACAGAGGAGCGGCCCATGGATCCCACTCCCATACTCCCCGCCTGCTGCCTGGTGGCGCCGGTAGTGTGGGAGCTGGACGCGGACATTGAGCAGGGTTTACGTGCAGAGCCCACTCCCGTCCAGTGTCCCGCTGGGCATCTGTACGTCCCGTCTGCTGTTCGTGACCGGTTGATCTATTGAGCCCACACATCACCCTCCTCTGCTCATCCTGTGATCGGTCGGACACTGCGCTGTTTGAGCGGGAGGTACTGGTGGCCTACCTTGGCTAAGGATGTGAGGGTTTATGTTTCCTCCTGCTCGGTGTGCGCCCAGTGTAAGGCTCCTAGGCACCTGCCCAGAGGGAAGCTATACCCCTTACCCTTTCCACAACGGCCTTGGTCGCACCTGTCGGTGGATTTTCTAACCGATCTCCCCCCCCTCACAGGGTAACACCGCGATCCTGGTCGTTGTGGATCGGTTCTTGAAGTCCCGTCGTCTCCTCCCTCTGCCCGGTCTCCCCACAGACTGCGGCCTTGTTTATGCATGTCTTCCGGAACTACGGGGTGCCTGAGGATATACTGTCTGATCGAGGTCTCCAATTTACGTCTAGAGTCTGGAAGGGGTTCATGGAACATCTGGAGGTCTCGATCAGCCTTACTTCAGGGTTTCACCCCGAGAGTAATGGGCAGGTGGAGAGAGTAAACCAGGATGTGGGCAGGGTCCTGTGGTCCTATTGCCAGGACCGGCTGGGGGAGTGGGCGGTGTTCGTGCCCTGGGACGAGATGGCACAGAACTCGCTTCGCCACTCCTCCACTAACCTCTCTCCCTTCCAGTGCGTACTGGGGTACCAGCCGGTTCTGGCACCTTGGCATCAGATTCAGACCGAGGCTCCTGCGGTGGATGGCTGGTTCAGGCGCGCAGAGGAGACATGGGAAGCTGTCCGTGTTCACCTTCAGCGGGCCGTGCTGTGCCAAACCGCCACTGCAGTGAGGACCGGGTCTGGCTCTCGACCCGAAACCTGCCCCTCCGCCTGCCCTGCCGGAAGCTGGGTCCACGGTTTGTGGGGCCATTTAACTTTTTGGGGATAGGGGGCAGAATTCGGAATTTTGGATGAAAAGCGTGCCCAAAGTAAACTGCCTGCTCCTCAGGCCCAGAAGCTAGGATATGCATAAAGAAGAAACACTCCAAAGTTTCTAAAACTGTTAAAATTATGTCTATGAGTATAACATAACTTATTTGGCAGGCGAAACCCTGAGGACAAACCATCCAGGATTTTTTATTTTTGAGGTGACAGTGTTTTCAATAAGTTTTCTATGTGGATCTAGATTTCTAAGGCACTTGCTTGCAGTTCCTATCGCTTCCACTGGATGTCAACAGTCTTTAGAAATTGGTTGATGTTTTTATTTTGAGTAATGAAGAAGTATGGCTGTTCAGAACGAGTCTAGTGTACTGTTGTGGTTGGGGCGAGCGACCTGAAAGCTTGCTCCACTTTGTTTTCGTCCGGTATTGAACACAGTTTATCCCGTCTTAAATTTTATTGATTATTTACGTAGAAAAATACCTAAAGTTGTATTAGGAAAGTTGTTTGAAATGTTTGGATCAAGATTACAGGTAACTTATTAGATATTTTGTAGTCATGTTGCGCGAGTTGGAACCGGTGTTTTTCTGATTCAAACGTGCCAAATAAATGGACATTTTGGAGATATAACGATGGAATTTATCGAACAAAAGGACCATTTATGATGTTTATGGGACATATTGGAGTGCCAACAGAAGAAGATCTTCAAAGGTAAGGCATGAATTATATCGTTATTTCTGAGTTTTGTGTCACGCCTGGCGGGTTGAATTATAATTGTCATGTGTTTGTTTGATGGGGTGCTGTCCTCAGATAATAGCATGGTTTGCTTTCGCTGTAAAGCCTTTTTGAAATCTGACATGGTGGCTAGATTAACAAGAAGTTAAGCTTTAATTTGGTGTATTGCTCTTGTGAATGTATGAAAGTTAAATATTTCTAATAATTTTTTTGAATTTTGCGCTCTGCCATTTCCCCAGATGTTGTCGAAACGTTCCGCTAGCGGAACCCCTAGCCGTAAAAAGTCCTGAGGAGAGTGAACGAGGTTTGTTATAGGTTACAGCTTCCCCCCGATTACTGTATTAACCCCTCGTTCCATGTGTCTCTCCTCAGACCGGTGGTGGCTGGCCCGCTCCAGGAGTCTGAGGTGCGGGAGGTTCCTCCGCCCCCTCTGGACATCGTGGGGGCCCCGGCGTACTCCGTTCGCTCCATACTGGATTCGAGGCGTCGGGCGAGGGGCCTTCAGTATCTCGTGGAGTGGGAGGGTTACGGTCCGGAGGAAAGGTGCTGGGTTCCGGTCGAGGACGTGTTGGACCCTTTAATGCTGCAGGAGTTCCACCGTCTTCGTCCGGATCGCCCTGCGCCTCGCCCTCCGGGTCGTCCCCAAGGCCGGTGTCGACTCGCGGCTAGAGCTGCGCGTCAAGGGGGGGGGTACTGTCACGACTTCCTCCGAAGTCGGTCCCTCTCCTTGTTCGGGCGACGTTCGGCGGTCGACGTCACCGGTCTTCTAGCCATCACCGATCCACCTTTCATTTTCCATTTGTTTTGGCTTGTCTTCCCACACACCTGGTTTCAATTCCATCAATTACATGTTGTGTATTTAACCCTCTGTTCCCCCCCATGTCCTTGTCCGGTATTGTTTATTGTAAGTGCTTGTGCACGTTATGTCTGGTGTGCGTCGGGTTTTGTACCCATTTATTGATTGTTCTGTTTTCCTGTGATTGAAAAAAAAAATGCTCCGTTGGAAACACAGTTTTTGCTCTCCTGCGTCTGACTTCTCTGCCGCCAGTACGCACCCCTTACAGACACACAGCTCCAACCCTCCTCATCTCAACCCACCTAACCTTACTCAGGATGACACTTCATACAGTATAACATATCTGTTTAGAGTTCAGCTAGGATCATACAGAACTAGGGTTGAAAAATGCAGGTAACTTTCCAAAAGTTTGCAGGTTTTCCAGAAATCCTGGATGGACAATTCCAGAATTCCTGCTTCCATTCACTTCTGATTCCAGGAATATTCCACCTGGGATTTCTGGAAAACCTGTGCATTTTGGGAAAGTTAATGGAATTTTGTAACACTACACAAAACTAACTGTACTGCTGGCATCTCTGACAGGACTATGTAGCCACTCCAAGCAGATACTCCAGTGATGTTTCCTTGTTGCACCGATCCTCATCTTAATCACCACCTGCATTTCCCTACAAAACATCTACATGTAGTAGTATCAGACAGTTGTACGTTATTGTATACTACCTGGAAGCAATGTGCCCTTTCAGGTAAACAGTTGAGAGTGTGGTCATTTGTCTTGTTGTTCATCTTGCCTTAATAGTTAGTCCAGGAGTTTTTCCTTGGCCATGTGACCTGATCAGGAAACACTACTGGCCCAACTTCTAACACACAAACACACCCTCAGCTGTCAATCATCATCAGCACCCTGACCTTGTCGCCTCATAAAACACATTGAGGCTCACTCAATTTAAAGCGCTACATTTCCCAGGGTAGATAAAATCTGGACCTTTCAGCACCACTCGCCTTGAGACCTGCAGCGTGTCCACACGAAAGGCTAAAGTATGTCTGCTGCTCGCTCTCGCTCTCTCACATGTACAATCCCCCCACCCCCTCACCACACACACAGGCTTTCCCCGGAGACATCTGGGACACAAACGGATTGCATTATAAAACCTCAAATACACAAATAGACATGGGGGTACAGATTGTTTTGGAGATAGCATCAGAACCACCTTGATAGTTCCCAGAACCACCTTGACACCGGTGAAGCAAAAATGTAATCGGCTAATGAAAGGAGATAGGATTGTGCTTTGTGCTGCACTTTTCAACCTCATAGTCTACAGGGACCAGGGGGAGGGGGGGGGGGGGGGGGAAGAGGAGAGGAACTCATTGTACTGTCCCCAAGTAACGAAAAGGGAGGGAAGTGAGCTGAAGTTCTGTCTCTTTCTATTTCTCTCTCCCCTCTCTCTCCCCCCTCTCTCTCTCCCCTCTCTCCCCCACACTAACCCTCTCAAGGAGATCCTTCAATCCTTCATCCTGAAGCGCGTTACCGTTGACATATTAATCAACATTATGACCTGTCAATCAAACATAATGCCGTTACAAGTGTGATGGTCAGATGGTAATGAAGTGAATCTGTCAGAGTTGACACATGCAGACACAATCGTAGGCTGGTAGTAACATGTTTCGTTGTGTAATAGACCTGAACAGCTTGTGTCCCAAATGGGCCATTTTGCATACACCAACATGCTGTTCAACTGAAATGAGCCGCATCATGCTTGTTGGTGCATACGCATATGGATGTAGTGTTGACATGCTAATAGAGAAACAACATACAGTCGGGTCTGAAATTATTGACACTCTTGATAAAGACAAGCATTAATGACTGTATTAAATAAATAATTCAAATATTGAGTTATATTGTATACAAAAAAAATGGGAAATTATATTATACTAATACAATTTCTAGGAGAAATAGGTTTTGTTTAACAGGTTATATTTTCTTCTCAAAAAGGTAGGATTCAGAAGAGGGCAGTCCATAAGTGCTGACGAAGGATATCAAGGATCTGGAAGGGTTCTAGAAACAGGCTCAGCTCCGTTATCCTCGCAAGGTGAGGTACTGAAAACAGGGCTGTCAATCATTTTGAACCCTATCCATTTTGAACCCTAACCGTAACATTTTATTTTTTTACAAATTAAACTTACTAAACAAAATATATTTATCTGAGCAATTGAATTAGTATTAAATAATATAATTTCCCAATTTTTTGGAGCTTACAATATAGCTCTCTCTCTGTGTCTCATTCCCCACACCTTCTGTCTCTTCCTCTTTCCCCCCACCTTCGGTCTCTGTCTCTTCCCCCCCACCCTCTCTCTCAGTCTCTCCCCCCCACCCTCTCTCTCTGTCTCTCCCCCCACCCTCTCTCTCTGTCTCTTTCCCCCCACTCTCTCTCTGTCTCTCCCCCCACCCTCTCTCTCTGTCTCTTTCCCCCCACCTTCGGTCTCTGTCTCTTCCCCCCCCACCCTCTCTCTCAGTCTCCCCCCCCCACCCTCTCTCTCTGTCTCTCCCCCCACCCTCTCTCTCTGTCTCTTTCTCCCCCACGTTCTCTCTCTGTCTCTCCCCCCCACCCTCTCTCTCTGTCTCTCCCCCCACCCTCTCTCTCTGTCTCTCCCCCCCACCCTCTCTCTCTGTCTCTCCCCCCACCCTCTCTCTCTGTCTCTCCCCCCCACCCTCTCTCTCTGTCTCTCCCCCCACCCTCTCTCTCTGTCTCTTTCCCCCCACTCTCTCTCTGTCTCTTTCCCCCCACCCTCTCTCTCTGTCTCTTCCCCACCACCCTCTTTCTCTGTCTCTTTCCCCCCACCCTCTCTCTCTGTCTCTTCCCCCCACCCGCTCTCTCTGTCTCTTTCCCCCCCACCCTCTCTCTCTGTCTCTTTCCCCCCCACCCTCTCTCTGTCTCTTTCCCCCACCCTCTCTCTCTGTCTCTTCCCCACCACCCTCTTTCTCTGTCTCTTTCCCCCCACCCTCTCTCTCTGTCTCATTCCCCCCACCCTCTCTCTCTGTCTCTTTCCCCCCCACCCTCTCTCTGTCTCTTCCCCACCACCCTCTCTCTCTGTCTCTGTCTCCCCCACCACCCTCTCTCTCTGTCTCTTCCCCCCACCCGCTCTCCATGTCTCTTCCCCTCCACCCTCTCTCTGTCTCTTTCCCCCCCACCCTCTCTCTCTGTCTCTTTCCCCCCCACCCTCTCTCTGTCTCTTTCCCCCACCCTCTCTCTCAGTCTCTTCCCCCCACCCTCTCTCAGTCTCTTTCCCCACCACCATCTCTCTCTGTCTCTTTCCCCCATCCTATATCCCTGTCTCTTCCCCCCCACCGTCTCTCTCTGTCTCTTTCCCCCACCCTCTCTCTTTGTCTCTTTCCCCCACCCTCTCTCTTTGTCTCTCCCCCCCACCCTCTCTCTCTGTCTCTTCCCCCCACCCTCTCTCTTTGTCTCTTTCCCCCACCCTCTCTCTTTGTCTCTTTCCCCCACCCTCTCTCTTTGTCTCTTTCCCCCACCCTCTCTCTTTGTCTCTCCCCCCCACCCTCTCTCTCTGTCTCTTCCCCCCACCCTCTCGCTCTGTCTCTTTCCCCCCACCTTCTCTCTGTCTCTTTCCCCCACCCTCTCTCTCTTTCCACCACCCTCTCTCTCTGTCTCTTCCCCCCACCTTCTCTCTCAGTCTCTTTCCCCCTTCTCTTACCCCCCACCCTCTCTCTCTGTCTCTTTCCCCCCACTCTCTCTTTCTGTCTCTTTCCCACCCACCCTCTCTATCTCAATTCACAGTAAACATTACACTCACAAAAGTTCCAAAATAATAAAGACATAACAAATGTCATATTATGTGCAAATAGTAAAAGTACTATAGGGAAAATAAATAAACATAAATATGGGTTGTATTTACAGTGGTGTTTGTTCTTCACTAGTTGCCCTTTTCTTGTGGCAACAGGTCACAAATCGTGCTGCTGTGATGGCACAATGTGGTATTTCACCCAATAGATATGGGAGTTTAACAAAATTGGGTTTGTTTTCAAATTCTTTGTTTATCTGTGTAATCTGAGGGAAATATGTGTCTCTAATATGGTCATACATTTGGCAGGAGTTTAGGAAGTGCAGCTCAGTTTCCACCTCATTTTGTGGGCAGTGTGCACATAGCCTGTCTTCTCTTGAGACTCAGGTCTGCCTACGGCAGCCTTTCTCAATAGCAAGGCTATGTTCACTGAGTCTGTACATAGTCAAAGCTTTCCTTAAGTTTGGGTCAGTCAGTGGTCAGGTATTCTGCCACTGTGTACTCTCTGTTTAGGGCCAAATAGCATTCCGTTTTCTCTGTTTTTTTGTTAATTCTTTCCCATGTGTCAAGTGCATATTTTTGTTTTCTCATGATTTGGTTGGGTCTAATTCTGTTGCTGTCCTGGGGCTCTGTGGGGTCTGTTTGTGTTTGTGAACAAATCCCTAGGACCAGCTTGCTTAGGGGACTCTTCTCAGGTTCATCTCTCTGTAGGTGATGGCTTTGTTATGGAAGGTTTGGGAATTGCTTCCTTTTAGGTGGTTGTAGAATTGAATGGCTCTTTTCTGGATTTTGATCATTAGCGGGTTTCAGCCTAATTCTGCTCTGCATGCATTATTTGGTGTTTTACATTGTACACGGAGGATATTTTAGCAGAATTCTGCATGCAGAGTCTCAATTTGGTGTTTGCCCCATTTTGTGAATTCTTGGTTGGTGAGCAGACCCCAGACCTCACAACCATAAAGGGCAATGGGTTCTATAACTGATTAAAGTATTTTTAGCCAGATCCCAATTGGTATGTCAAATTTTATGTTCCTTTTGATCGCATAGAAGGCCCTTCTTGCCTTGTCTCTCAGGTCATTCACAGCTTTGTGGAAGTTACCTGTGGTGCTGATGTTTAGGCCGAGGTATGTATTGTTTTTTGTGTGCTCTAGGGCAAAGGTATGTAGATAGTTATTTGTATTTGTGGTCCTGGCAACTGGACCTTTTTTGAAACACCATTATGTTTGTCTTACTGAGATTTACTGTCAGGGCCCAGGTCTGACAGAATCTGCGCAGAAGATCTAGGTGCTGCTGTAGGCACTCTTTGTAGACATTTGACTTCAGATTCTAGTAAGGTGTCTCTCTCTCTCTCTCTCTCTCTCTCTCTCTCTCTCTCTCTGAGGTTTTATTGGCATGGGAAACATATGTTTACATAGCCAAAACTAGTGAAAAAGATAATAAACAAAAGTGAAATAAACAAATAATTAACAGCAAACGTTACACTCACAAAAGTTGTAAAACAATACAGACATTTAAAATGTCATATTATGTATGTATACAGTGCTGCAAATAGTTAATGTAGAAAAGGGAAAAGAAATAAACATCTCCCTCTCGGTCTCCGTGTGTGTGTGTGTTTTAGGGAGCATTAATTGATTAGCTTGCAGGTCTGTTAACAGAGCCTGGGAGGCCGATAACGTGTTGGTGCTGTTGTCTTTACAGGCCCTCTGTGGGAGTGAATGGGTTTACTGTGTGACTGTGAACTAACTGACTATGAGCCCTCTGTGGGAGTGAATGGGTTTACTGTGTGGCTGTGAACTAACTGACTATGAGCCCTCTGTGGGAGTGAATGGGTTGACTGTGTGGCTGTGAACTAACTGTTATGAGCCCTCCGTGGGAGTGAATGGGTTTACTGTGTGACTGTGAACTAACTGACTATGAGCCCTCTGTGGGAGTGAATGGGTTTACTGTGTGGCTGTGAACTAACTGACTATGAACCCTCTGTGGGAGTGAATGGGTTGACTGTGTGGCTGTGAACTAACTGACTATGAGCCCTCTGTGGGAGTGAATGGGTTGACTGTGTGGCTGTGAACTAACTGACTATGAGCCCTCTGTGGGAGTGAATGGGTTGACTGTGTGGCTGTGAACTAACTAATATGAGCCCTCTGTGGGAGTGAATGGGTTTACTGTGTGGCTGTGAACTAACTGACTATGAACCCTCTGTGGGAGTGAATGGGTTTACTGTGTGACTGTGAACTAACTGACTATGAGCCCTCTGTGGGAGTGAATGGGTTTACTGTGTGACTGTGAACTAACTGACTATGAGCCATCTGTGGGAGTGAAGGGGTTGACTGTGTGGCTGTGAACTAACTAACTAAGAGCCCTCTGTGGGAGTGAATGGGTTTACTGTGTGGCTGTGAACTAACTGACTATGAGCCCTCTGTGGGAGTGAATGGGGTTTACTGTGTGACTGTGAACTAACTAACTAAGAGCCCTCTGTGGGAGTGAATGGGTTGACTGTGTGGCTGTGAACTAACTGACTATGAGCCCTCTGTGGGAGTGAATGGGTTTACTCTGTGACTGTGAACTAACTGACTATGAGCCCTCTGTGGGAGTGAATGGGTTGACTGTGTGGCTGTGAACTAACTGACTATGAGCCCTCTGTGGGAGTGAATGGGTTTACTCTTTGACTGTGAACTAACTGACTATGAGCCCTCTGTGGGAGTGAATGGGTTGACTATGTGGCTGTGAACTAACTAAGAGCCCTCTGTGGGAGTGAATGGGTTGACTGTGTGGCTGTGAACTAACTGACTATGAGCCCTCTGTGGGAGTGAATGGGTTTACTCTGTGACTGTGAACTAACTGACTATGAGCCCTCTGTGGGAGTGAATGGGTTTACTGTGTGGCTGTGAACTAACTAAGAGCCCTCTGTGGGAGTGAATGGGTTTACTGTGTGACTGTGAACTAACTAAGAGCCCTCTGTGGAAGTGAATGGGTTGACTGTGTGCCTGTGAACTAACCTGATTGTTTGGGGTGCTTTGTGTGTCTGCATGCTTCTGTGTTTTAGTGTTTTGTGTGCCAATGTCTGTGCTCCTCATCTGTTGAGTGTCTAGTGTGGGGGTTGATACTACATGAAGTGGATGCTGAGATGTCTTGGTAACCAGAAAGCTCTTTCTCCAGTAATGTGAGAAATGTTAACACGTATGTCATAGGGTAACTTTTTTCTTGCCCGCTACACAGTGTCGTAATGAAAAGTAGCTGCAGTGTAATTCATCTCAGCAAACACCACATACATATCCATTAAATACACACACATACAGACGTTAGAAAGACATGGAGTATCTGGACAGTGCTGTGTCTAGTTGTGGTATCTGTGCTCTGTGAGCATGACTTCACTGTGCGAGTGGGGAGGGGGGGGGGAGTGAAGGAGGGAGGGAGGGAGGCAGGCAGGCAGGCGGAGAGGGAGGGAGGGAGGGATGGAGGAAGGGGGCCGCAGTGAGCAGAGAGTACCTGGTGATATCATCGTCCCAGTGGAGCAGAAACACATAGCCATTGTTGCAGGTGATGGTGCAGCGCAGAAAGACTAAACATATATAGTGTGTGTGTGTGTCTGTGTGCGAGTATGCGCGTATGTGTGTGTGTGTGTGTGTATACACGTGAACGTGCATGTGCCTTTGTCCATCGTGTGTGTGTGTGTGTGTGTGTGTGTGTGTGTGTGTGTGTGTGTGTGTGTGTGTGTGTGTGTGTGTGTGTGTGCATAAAGCAGGGAGAAGGAAGGAAGGAGGAGGTGTCTAGCTAGCTACCTGGGCTTGACATGATGTCATCCTCCCAGTGGGTTTACACTGCCAAGCTGCTGTTGCAGGTGAAGAATATGGCTAGTGTGTGTGTGTGTGTGTGTGTGTGTGTGTGTGTGTGTGTGTGTGTGTGTGTGTGTGTGTGTGTGTGTGTGTGTGTGTGTGTGTGTGTGTGTGTGTGTGTGTGTGTGTGTGTGTGTATACCTGGGTCTTGATGATGTCATCGTCTCTGTGGACCTGCAGGACGTAGCCAGAGTTACAGGTGATGGTGCAGCGAGCTCCGTTGAAGAAGCCCAGACTGCTGCACTTGAGCTCTGCATTGCGGATCAGCGGCTCCTGGCAGTCGATGGCCTCACATGAGTAATGGACACAACTAGAGAAGGAGGGGTACACACAAACACATGGATGAATTATTTAGTACCAGTATAATCATAAACATAGTAGCTAAATATAAACTGCCCATATGAGGTATGTTGTACAGTATAAATGATACAACTAGAGCAGGGAAGAACATACAAAGAAGAAACAGGATCACAGTGTAGCTACATCCACAGCCAGACACAGCCAACTTAAATTCACAGTGGGTAGAACACCCATACAGTACAATATAAAGTACAAACGCTCACAACCACACTGTCTCAACACAACCACAGCCACACTGTCTCAACACAACCACAACCACAACCACACTGTCTCAACACACAACCACACTGTCTCAACACAACCACAACCACAACCACAACCACACTGTCTCAACACACAACCACACTGTCTCAACACACACACAACCACACTGTCTCAACAAACACACAACCACAACCACACTGTCTCAACACAACCACACTGTCTGGTTGTGTGTTGAGACAGTGTGGTTGTGGTTGTGTTGAGACAGTGTGGCTGTGGTTGTGTTGAGACAGTGTGGCTGTGGTTGTGTTGAGACAGTGTGGCTGTGGTTGTGTTGAGACAGTGTGGTTGTGTGTTGAGACATTGTGGTTGTTGTTGTGTGTGTGTTGAGACAGTGTGGTTGTGTTGAGACAGTGTGGTTGTGGTTGTGTGTTTGTTGAGACACAACAACAACCACAATGTCTCAACACACAACCACACTGTCTCAACACAACCACAGCCACACTGTCTCAACACAACCACAACCACACTGTCTCAACACACAACCACACTGTCTCAACACACACACAACCACACTGTCTCAACAAACACACAACCACAACCACAATGTCTCAACACAACCACACTGTCTCAACAAACACACAACCACAACCACACTGTCTCAACACACAACCACACTGTCTCAACACAACCACAGCCACACTGTCTCAACACAACCACAGCCACACTGTCTCAACACAACCACAACCACACTGTCTCAACACACAACCACACTGTCTCAACACACACACAACCACACTGTATCAACTAGAGGTCAACCGATTAATCGGAATGGCAGATTAATTAGGGCCGATTTCAAGTTTTCGTAACAATCGGTAATCGGCATTTTTGGACACCGATTATGGCCGATTACATTGCATTCCACGAGGAGACTGCGTGGCAGGCTGACTACCTGTTATGCGAGTGCAGCAAGGAGCAAAGGTAAGGTGCTAGCTAGCATTAAACCTATCTTATAAAAAACTATCTATCTTAACTAATCACTAGTGGTCACTAGTGGTTGATGATATTACTAGGTTAACTAGCTTGTCCTGCGTTGCATATAATCGATGCGGTGCCTGTTAATTTATCATTGAATCACAGCCTACTTCGCCAAACGGGTGATTTAACAAGCGCATTCGCGAAAAAAGCACCGTCATTGCACCATTGTGTACCTAACCATAAACATCAATGCCTTTCTTAAAATCAATACACAAGTATATATTTTTAAACCTGCATATTTAGTTAATATTGCCTGCTAACATGAATTTCTTTTAACTAGGGAAATTGTGTCACTTCTCTTGCATTCAGTGCAAGCAGAGTCAGGGTATATGCAGCCGTTTTGGCCGCCTGGCTCGTTGCGAACTGTGTGAAGACCATTTCTTCCTAACAAAGGCCGTAATTAATTTGCCAGAATTATACATAATTATGACATAACATTGAAGGTTGTGCAATGTAAGAGCAATATTTAGACTTAGGGATGCCACCCGTTAGATAAAATACGGAACGGTTCCGTATTTCACTGAAAAAATAAATGTTTTGTTTTCGAAATGATAGTTTCCGGATTTGACCATATTAATGACTTAAGGCTTGTATTTCTGTGTGTTTATGATATTATAATTAAGTCTATGATTTGATAGAGCAGTCTGACTGAGCGGTGGTAGGCAGCAGCAGGCCCGTAAGCATTAATTCAAACCACTTTCCTGCATTTGCCAGCAGCTCTTCACTGTGCTTCAAGCATTGCGCTGTTTATGACTTCAAGCCTATCAACTCCCGAGATTAGGCTCGCAATACTAAAGTACCTATTAGAACATCCAATATTCAAAGGTATAGGAAATCCAATGGTATAGAGAGAAATAGTCCTATAATAACTATAACCTTGTCACGATCGTCGTACAGAGCGGACCAAGGCGCAGCTCTCTATGGTCAGGGAGTGACAGTACGCCCCCCCAAAGGTGCAGACTCCGGCCGCAAAAGCTGAAACCAGATGGGGAGGGTGGGGGGGTGACTAATGTCGGCGGCGGCTCCGGTGCGGGTCGTAGCCCCTGCCCAGACCCCGGATCTGGCCATGGTGCCGGGCTGAACACCGTGCCTGGACTGGGCATCGGCGTAGAGGAAGGCTCCGGCCTTGGAGCGGTACTGGATGCCGTGCCTGGACTGGGCACCGGCGCAGAGGAGGGCTCCAGCCATGGAGCCGGGTTGGCCGCCGTGCCTAGACTGGGCACCGGTGCAGAGGAAGGCTGCGGCCATGGAGCGGGACTAGATGCCGTGCCTGGACTGGGCACCAGCACAGAGGAGGGCTCCGGCCATGGAGCTGGGTTGGACGCCGTGCCTGGACTGGGCACCGGCGCAGAGGAAGGCTCTGGCCTTGGAGCTAGACAGGACACCGTGCCTGGACTGGACATCGGCGCAGAGGAAGGCTCCAACCATGGAGTGGGACTGGACACCGTGCCTGGACTGGGCACCGGCGCAGAGGAAGGCTCCGGCCTTGGAGCGGGACTGGACGCCGTGCCTGGACTGGGCACCGGTGCAGAGGAGGGCTCCTGCCATGGAGCGGTACTGGACACCGTGCCTGGACGCCGTGCCTGGAGGCCGTGCCTGGACGCCGTGCCTGGACGCCGTGCCTGGACTGGGCACCGGCGCAGAGGAAGGCTCCTGCCAGGGAGAGGGACTGGACACCGTGCCTGGACTGGGCATCGGCACAGGTTGCACCGGACTGATGACACGCTCCTCAGGTCGAATACGTGGAGTCGGCACAGGACGTACCGGACTGGGGAGGCGCACTAGAGGCCTGGTGCGTGGAGCCGGCACAGGTGGCACCGGACTTGTGACACGCACTTCAGGGCGAGTGCAGGGAGCTGGCACAGGACTTACCGGACTGGGGAGGTGCACTGGAGGCCTGGTGCGTGGAGCCGGCACAGGTGGCACCGGACTGGTGACACACACTTCAGGGAGGGGGCGGGAAGCCGGCACTGGAGGCCTGGTGCGTGGAGCCGGCACAGGTGGCACCGGACTGGTGACACGCACTTCAGGATGAGTGTGGGGAGCTGGCACAGGACTCACCAGACTGCTGACAGGCTCTTCAGGTCGAATGTTGTGCAGAACACACCTGCACAACATCTCTCTCCTCTCTCTCTCTCCCAACTTCTCCATCGCCTCCCTGACGGTCACTGGCTCTTCAGGACAAGTGCGGGGAGCCGGCACAGGACGTACCGGGCTGATAACACACTCCTCAAAACGCCTGCGCTGCAGCATACTCCTAGCCAACATCATTCTCCGATATCCCTCCTCACACTGCTCCATCGACTCCCAAGCGGGCTCTGGCTCTCTCCTTGGCTCGGCCGACCACCCTTCGTGCCCCCCACCCAAAAAAACTTGGGGTTTCTGTGGCCGCGGGCCCCGGCGTCGGCGCTGTCCTTCCTGAGTCCTCTGCAACTCCCGCCAAGGAAGGGTCTCGTGTCCTCCCATGATTTCTTCCCAGGTCCAAAACTCCTTTACCTCCGTCACACGCTGCTTGGTCCTTGTGAGGTGGGATATTCTGTCACGATCGCCGTACAGAGTGGACCAAGGCGCAGTGTGAGTTGAGTTCCACATAATTTTAATTCACAGTGAAACAACAAAAACAACAAAACATCCAACCAACGTGAAGTACAGTGCGCACATAGGCACTAACTGAAACAATATCCCACAAAGCAGGTGGGAGAAAGGGCTTCCTAAATATGATCCCCAATTAAGAGGCAACGATTACCAGATGCCTCTAATTGGGAGCCATACAACTCACCAACATATAAATAGAATGACTAGAACACCCCCCTAGTCACGCTCTGACCTAAACACCAAAGAGAACCAAGGGCTCTCTATAGTCAGGGCGTGACAAACCTAAAACTTCTTACCCGGGAATATGGAAGACTCATGTTAAAAGGAACCACCAGATTTCATATGTTCTGAGCAAGGAACTTAAACGTTAGCTTTTTTACATGGCACATATTGCACTTTTACTTTCTTCTCCAACACTTTGTTTTTGCATTATTTAAACCAAATTGGGTATGTTTTATTATTTATTTGAGACTAAATTGATTTTATTGATGTATTATATTAAGTTAAAATAAGTGTTCATTCAGTATTGTTGTAATTGTCATTATTACAAATATATACATAAAGATCGGCCGATGAATCAGTATCGGCTTGTTTTGGCCATCCAATAATCGGTACCGGTATCGGTGCTGAAAAATCATAATCGGTCGACCTCTAGTCTCAACAGAACCACACTGTCTCAACATATCCACACTGTCTCAACACAACCACAACCACACTGCCAAACTGTCTCAACACACACAGAACAACAACCACACTGTCTCAACCCACATACAACCACACTGTCTAAACACACACACAACCACAGTCTCAACACAACCACACTGTCTCAACACAACCACAAGCACTCTGTCTAAACACAACCACACTATCTCAACTTACACACAACCACACTCTCAACACACTCACAACCACACTGTCTCAACACACACACAACCACACTGTCTCAACAGACACACAACTACAGTCTCAACACAACCACAACCACACTGTCTCAAAACAACCACACTGTCTCAACACAACCACTCTGTCTAAACACAACCACACTGTCTCAACACACACACACTACCACACTGTCTCAACACAACCACAACCACATTGTCTCAACACAACCACACTGTCTCAACACAACCACAACCACACTGTCTCAACACAACCACACTGTCTCAACACAACCACTCTGTCTAAACACAACCACACTGTCTCAACACACACACACTACCACACTGTCTCAACACAACCACAACCACATTGTCTCAACACAACCACACTGTCTCAACACAACCACAACCACACTGTCTCAACACAACCACACTGTCTCAACACAACCACAACCACACTGCCTCAACAAACACACAACCACAACCACACTGTCTCAACACAACCACACTGTCTCAACACAACCACAACCACACTGTCTCAACACAACCACAGTCTCAACACAACCACAACCACACTGTCTCAACACAACCACACTGTCTCAACACAACCACACTGTCTCAAAACACAACCACAACAACACTGTCTCAACACAACCACACTGTCTCAACACAACCACAACCACACTGTCTCAACACAACCACACTGTCTAAACACAACCACACAGTATCAACACAAAACCACAACCACACTGTCTCAACAGAACCACAACCACACTGTGTCAACACACACACAGCCACACTGTCTCAACACACACACACAACCACACTGTCTCAACACACAACCACACTGTCTCAACACACAACCACACTGTCTCAACACAACTACACTGTCTCAACACACACACAACCACACTGTCTCAACACAACCACAACCACACAGTCTCAACACACACACAACCCCAGTGTCAACACACACCCAACCCTGGTGTCAACACACACACAACCACAGTCTCAACACAACTACACTGTCTAAACACACACACAACCACACTGTCTCAACACAACCACAACCACACAGTCTCAACACACACACAACCGCAGTGTCAACACACACCCAACCCCGGTGTCAACACACACACAACCACAGTCTCAACACAACTACACTGTCTCAACACAACTACACTGTCTCAACACACACACAACAACACTGTCTCAACACAACCACAACCACACTGTCTCAACACACACACACAACCCCAGTGTCAACACACACACAACCACAGTTTCAACACACACACACACACTGTCTCAACACACACACAACCACACTGTCTCAACACAACCACAACCACAGTCTCAACACAACTACACTGTCTCAACACACACACAACAACACTGTCTCAACACAACCACAACCACACTGTCTCAACACACACACACACAACCCCAGTGTCAACACACACACAACCACAGTTTCAACACACACACACACACACACACACTGTCAACACACACACAACCACACTGTCTCAACACAACCACAACCACACTGTCTCAACACACACACACAACCCCAGTCTCAACACACACACACACACTATCTCAACACACACACACACACACTATCTCAACACACACACACACACACACACCACACACACACACACACACACACACACACACACACACACACACACACTGTCTCAACACACACACAACCACACTGTCTCAACACAACCACACAACCACAGTGTCTCAACACAACCACAACCACACAGTCTCAACACACACACAACCACACTGTCTCAACACAACCACCCCTTCTCAACACACACACAACCACAATTTCTCAACACACACACAACCACACTGTCTCAACACACACAACCACACTGTCTCAACAACCACAACCACACTGCCTCAAAACACACACTGCCATACGGCATTCACCTGGCTGCCCTAGAAGTGGAACCACGGTAGCGTCCCAATTGGCACCCTATTCCCTATATAGTGCACTATATTTGACCAGGGCCCAAAGGGTAGCCATAGGGCTCTAGTCCAAGGTAGTGCTCTATATAGGGATTAGGGTGCCATTTGGGACGCAGCCAATGAATCAATGCCCACAGAACATCATCCCTGACGTCATCCAGTACAGTATGTCTTCATTATACATTGGAGAACACACAGCTATCTATAGAATGTGCTATATCTCCTCTTTCCATGAGATACACTTTGTTAAACAGATTTAAGCTACCAGAACCAGCAACACAAATGGATGAGTGAATGTCTTGAGTCAGCACACTACAGTATAGGGCTGCTGTAAGATTCTCTGGGGCTAGCTGCTCCGCTCAGACTGGGTTGAGGTTTGGTGGAGTAGCTACTGGTTATCAACAAGGTGTACTGTAGCCCTGGGTAGGCTAGATAGATACATTCCTTGTAGCTGTGTATCAGTATTTGAAAGCCCACAAGACACAAACACACACATTGTGGGAAAAAAAGATGAATTAATCAATCTAGAAATGTTTCACATATGGTCAGAGAGAAGTAGTAGGCATGCTTTTCAGTCTGTGCGTCCAGATTGTGTGTGTCTCTGTGATTGCACACACACACACACACACACACACACACACACACACACACACACACACACACACACACACCACACACACACACACACACACACACACACACACACACACACACACACACACACACACACACACACACACACATACACGTGGGAGTGTGGTTAATGAATTAGGAGAAGTGGGATATTGTGAGCAGACTACAATGAGAGAGTCTGGCCAAGCGCTACGTTGGTAGCAGTCAGAGAACTTCAATGTTCTAGGAATGCCGGGACCCTCAAGGCTGTCTTCAACAACAGTTTGCCTGCTGTATTCCCTATACAGCACACTACTGTTGACCAGTACTGTTCTATGTAGGGAATAGGGTGCCATTTGGGACGCAGAGGCGAGAGGACATTAGAAAAAAAGCACAGCTGAGGACGTATGATTAAACTGTACTGTGCTACATGACTGGAACCTCTCTCTCTAGCATTATTTAAACCAAATTGAATATGTTTCATTATTTATTTGACACTAAATTGATTTTATTGATGTATTATATTAAGTTAAAATAAGTGTTAATTCAGTATTGTTGTAATTGTCATTATTACAAATATATCCATAAAAATCGGCGGATTAATCGGTATCAGGTTTTTTGGTCCTCCAACAATTGGTATCGGTATCGGCGCAAAAAAAACAAAACATAATCGGTCGACCTCTAGTCTCAACACAACCACACTGTCTCAACACAACCACACTGTCTCAACACAACCACAACCACACTGTCTCAACACAACCACAACCACACTGTCTCAACACAACCACACTGTCTCAACACAACCACACTGTCTCAACACAACCACACTGTCTCAACACAACCACACTGTCTCAACACAACCACAACCACTCTGTCTAAACACAATCACACTGTCTCAACTCACACACAACCACACTGTCTCAACACACACACAACCACAACCACGCTGTCTCAACACACACACAACCACACTGTCTCAACACACACACAACCACAACCACGCTGTCTCAACACACACAACCACACTGTCTCAACAGACACACAACTACAGTCTCAACACAACCACAACCACACTGTCTCAAAACAACCACACTGTCTCAACACAACCACACTGTCTCAACAGACACACAACCACACTGTCTCAACAGACACACAACTACAGTCTCAACACAACCACAACCACACTGTCTCAACACAAACACAACCACAAGGTCTCAACACAAACACAACCACACTGTCTCAACACAACCACAACCACACTGTCTCAACACAACCACAACCACACTGTCTCAACACACACACAACCACACTGTCTCAACACATCCACAACCACACTGTCTCAACACATCCACAACCACACTGTCTCAACACAAACACAACCACACTGTCTCAACACAAACACAACCACACTGTCTCAACAAACACACAATCACAACCACACTGTCTCAACACAACCACACTGTCTCAACACACAACCACTCTGTCTCAACACAACCACACTGTCTCAACACAACCACACTGTCTAAACACAACCACAACCACTCTGTCTAAACACAACCACACTGTCTCAACTCACACACAACCACACTGTCTCAACACAACCACACTGTCTCAACACAACCACAACCACACTGTCTCAACACAACCACACTGTCTCAACACAACCACAACCACACTGTCTCAACAGGACCACAACCACACTGCCTCAACATAACCACACTGTTTCAACACACAAAGAACCACAACCATACTGTCTCATCACAACCACACTGTCTCAACACAACCACACTGTCTCAACAAACACACAGCCACACTGTCTCAACACACACACACAACCACACTGCTGATGTGCCCTTGAGCAAGGCACTTAACCCTTATTGCTCCTGTAAGTCTCCCTGGATAAGAACATCTGCTAAAATGTAAATGTAGTGCTTTTCTCCCTCTCTCTTCCCCTCTTTCTCCCTCCTTCCACCTCAACAACAAACTCCGAAAGCCTAACATGAACCTCTAAACGTATAGCGAGAAGGCAGAGCAAACACAAACCGACACTCACAACAAAACCAAACTCCCTGCTTGAGCTACAGTGTTTACATTTTAGGATCCTTAGCTAAGTAGGTGGAAAGAAACAGGATTTATAGACAGCTTAACACTGAGTTGTTTTCATGCCACTTTACTTTACATGAACCATAAGGTATGCATTAAGTTATAGGTGTGGTTTCAGCTCCGTCTCCTGGATCATTTTTTAAACACTTGAAAAATGATCAATAGTCTGAAGACTACTAGAAGGGGCTATGACGAGTGTCCCATCACTCAAAAACTAAGCCTTCACTGGAAACGAGGACAAATGTAGAGAAAGACTCTAGAGCCTCCACACTTACAGTCCAACAATCTGCCATTACCCCTCAAATCTTCACATTTGAAAGAAGGGATGACGAAGGGAAGGAAGAGAGCGAAGGAACATAAAACCGGGACACGTTAATAGCTCGTGTTGTTAACAACTTAGGGAATAAGGGACTTTGTGTTTTGTTGAGGTAGAATTATTATTATCGGCAGTTTGGCTTGAGAGAGAGAGGAGGAAAGGGGGGAAGAGAGCAAAGAGAGGGGGATAAGTAGCGGGAGTAAGAGAAGAGGGTAGAAGAGAACATGGATGAGAAGAGGTGAAAGAGGTTGAAGAGGAAAGGGAAGAGGAAGCAGAAGAGAAGAGGGAGAAGGCAGGGAGCGAAGAGAGATAGAAGGAGAGGAATGAAGGGAAAAGGATGGAGAGGGAGGAGAAGAGAGGAGGATAGGGAATAGGATGAGGAGGAGGACAAATTAAGGTAAGGGAGTATGAGGAGTAAGAGGAGGAGAAATGCTCTAGCTTAAGACTCCCTGCACTAAATCCCTTCTAGAGGCTCAGGCGGGAGCTGTTGAAGCAGGGAGCCGCCAAATAGATCATATTTACACTTTGGATACGGCTGCCGCTGAGCACAACAAACCCCAAATATGTCAATACAAGGAGCCGTAATAGTAGGCAATTACTAATTAATAATGAATGCGTTGTTCCTCTGGGTCGGCATGGAAACTCCCACCGCCAGCCTCCCACCAAAGCTCTGCTACTGGAACAGTAAAATCCAGGACTGCGTCCCAGATGCAACCCTATTCCCTATATAGTGCACTACATTTGACCTGGGCCCATAGTGCACTATGTAGGGAATAGTGTGCAATTTGGGATGCAGACCAGCTTTAGCGCAACCGAAGGGCACGAAAAGTGCACCAGTGCATTTTTAGAGTGGTTTGACCCTTTATTCATCCCAGGTTTTGTCTCATTGAGATCAAAATGTGTTTTGCAAGAGAGATATAGTTGACTGATTTTGTTTCTTGCATGTAATCTATTACAATGGTGTTAATAAACTATTGATTCAAACTTGTATGGACAAGGGAGGATTTCTTTCTTATGACAATGAAATGAGCTCCAGGTCTGGCATGCTAGTTGGTTTTGGAGCGTGCATAGCCTACAGAGCATCCAGAACGCTTGCTAAGTAAATCTACTACATCAGAACTTAGTACTTAAATCTTCTATAGCAGGGATGGACAACTTTGATGGGGTGGGGGCCACAAAAAAATCTGAATTCATCATGAGGGCCCGCAGTGTCAGTAATTTGACCGTGATTACTACAAGTTTAGATAGCTGGCTAGACTAACTTACCAGTCTAAAAAATATAGCTGACCTGGGCTAAGTGAGTGACTGTCAATTTATTTATTTAACCTTTATTTAACCAGGTAGGCAAGTTGAGAACAAGTTCTCATTTACAACTGTGACCTGGCCAAGATAAAGCAAAGCAGTTCGACACATACAACAACAGAGTTACACATGGAGTAAAACAAACATACAGTCAATAATATAGTAGAAAAATAAGTCTATATATAAAGTGAGCAAATGAGGTGAGATAAGTGAGGTAAAGGTAAAAAAGGCCATGGTGGCAAAGTAAATACAATACACTGCGTGCACAATTATTAGGCAAGTGAGTATTCTGAGTATTCTTATCATTGTTTCTATTCACATTTTCGAACTCCAAACCATATACCGTAATTTCCGGACTATTGAGCGCACCTGAATATAAGCCGCACTTTACACAGGCTTTAACGAAACACGGCTTGTAACAAAAATAAATAGGCTTTAACGAAACACGGCTTGTAATAAAAAATAAAACATTAGCAGTAAGCTTTAGTTGTCTTTTTGCACTGTCAATTCCTCACGCTGCTGTTTTCAACGTCTTATCATCGACTCATTAAGACCAAGCTCCCATGCAGCAGCTCTATTTCCTTTTCCAACAGCCAGATCAATCGCCTTCAACTTGAAAGCTGCATCATATGCATTTCTCTGTGTCTTTGCCATGATGAGGGTGACAAAATGACTACCGTAATCAGGATGGGAAGTTTGAGAGCGCTCGATTTAATCTAAACAGTAAATAAAAAAGTTGTTTGACCTTAATCCGTTCGGCAATTTCATTGGTCTAATGAAAGCTTCATGCCGCCAAAAAACTGAGCACGTCACAGAATGTGTTATTTTGGAAAGCGGGAAAAATCCATATATTAGCCGCGTCATTGTTTAAGCCGCGAGGTTCAAAGCATGGGAAAAAAGTTGCGGCTTATAGTCCGGAAATTACGGTAAACTTGAATGCTTATTGGATTTAATCATTTTCAGGTGATATGTATTTGTGTAATGAGGGAGGGTGTGGCGAAAGGGAATAACACCTTATATCAAGGTGTGCATAATTATTAGGCAGCCTCATTACCTCAGGTAAAATGGGCCAAAAAATGTATTTAACTGACAAAAACCAAAAATGTAAAATGCCTTTCAGACGGATGCGACACTCTTTAAATAGCTAAACTATTGAGGTGTGACCACCGGACATTCAAACGTTTTGTTGCGAATAGTCAACTGGGGCGCAAAAAACGCATGGGGAAGAAAATTAACTGCGAAAGACTTGAGAAGAATTAAACGTCAAACTACCAGGAACCCATTATCCTCCAGTGCCACCCTATTCCAGAACTGCAACCTACATGGAGTGTTCAGAAGTCCAAGGTGTCAAGTGCTCCAAGACATGGCCAAGGTCAAGAAGACTGAAACAAGACCACCACTGAATAAGATTCACAAGTTGAAGCGTCAAGATTGGGCAAAGAAATACCTGAAGACAGATTTTTCAAAGGTTTTATGGACAGATGAAATGAAAGTGACTCTTGATGGACCAAATGGATGGGCCCGTGGCTGGATCAGTAATGGACACAGGGAACCACTTTGAGTCAGGTGCCAGCAAGGTGAAGAAGGGGTACTAGTATGGGCTGCTATCATTGAGGATGAGGTAGTTGGACCTTTTCGGGTTGAAGATGGACTGAAACTCAACTCCCAAACCTACTGCCAGTTTCTGGAAGATTCTTTTGTTAAACAGTGGTACAGGAAGAAGTCCTCAGCATTCTAGAAGGCCATGATCTTTATCCAGGATAATGCTCCATCACATGCATCCAAGTACTCCACTGCTTGGCTAGCCAGCAAGGGTCTCAAACATGCCTGAATAATGACCTGGCCCCCTTCCTCACCTGACTTAAATCCTATTGAGAACTTGTGGGCCCTTCTCAAATGTGAGATTTACAGTGATGGAAGACAATACACCTTTTTGAACAGCATTTGGGAGGCTGTGGTTGCTGCTTCAGCGAAAATTTATCGTGAACAGATCAAGAAACTGACAGACTCCATGGATGGAAGGCTCATGGCAGTTATTGAAAATAAGGGTGGCTATATTGGTCACTGAATATTTTTGAAAGGCCAAAAATGTTATATCATTGTCATTTTGTGTTACTTATCTGTTACACTTACTCCAAAAATTGAGAATAAACAAGTGAGTTGAGAGAAATAATTTTTGTAATTTAGTTGCCTAATTATTCTGCACACTAATAGTTGCCTAATAATTGTGCACACTTACATATTTCCCTGAGAAAGACAAAACTCACTTTTCCTTTGTTAAACATTTAGGTTTGAGGTTCAATAACATTTTGGATTGACTGAGAGCATTGTGTTTGTTCAACAATAAAATTAATCCGGAGGAATACAATTTGCCTAATAATTGTGCACGCAGTGTATAGCAAGTAAAACACTGGAATGGTAGATTTGCAATGGAAGAAAGTGCAAAGTAGAAATAGAAATAATGGGGTGCAAAGGAGCAAAATACATAAATAAATAAATACAGTAGGGAAGAGGTAGTTGTTTGGGCTAAATTATAGATGGGCTATGTACAGGTGCAGTAATCTGTGAGCTGCTCTGCCACCTGGTGCTTAAAGCTAGTGAGGGAGATAAATGTTTCCAGTTTTTGAGATTTTTGTAGTTCGTTCCAGTCATTGGCAGCAGAGAACTGAAAGGAGAGGCGGCCGAAAGGAGGAATTGACTTTGGGGGTCGCCAGAGAGATATACCTGCTGGAGCGCGTGCTACATGTGGGTGCTGCTATGGTGACCAGTGAGATGAGATAAGGGGGAACTTTACCTAACAGGGTCTTGTAGATGACTTGGAGCCAGTGGGTTTGGCGACGAGTATGAAGCGAGGGCCATCCAACGAGAGCGTACAGGTCGCAGTGGTGGGTAGTATATGGGGCTTTGGTGACAAAACAGATGGCACTGTGAAAGACTGCTTCCAGTTTATTGAGTAGGGTATTGGAGGCTATTTTGTAAATGGCATCGCCGAAGTCGAGGATCGGTAGGATGGTCAGTTTTACGAGGGTATGTTTTGCAGCATGAGTGAAAGATGCTTTGTTGCGAAATAGGAAGCCAATTCTAGATTTAACAATGATAACATAAGAGTAAAACTGCTAATGCACAACCACATTTTTAAGATTGCACCTTGTGTTTGCACCTTGTGAATTGATCCACAGGCCTACAAAAGGGGGCTGCCAGCTTCCCATCTCTGCTCTATAGGAAACTGAAGAATTGCCACCACACATATCAGCTGAATAACGCTAAGTGAGTTGTTGAGTTTGACAGCTCAGTGGTATGGGTCACAGAGCCAAAGACAACTCTGAGGAGGGCAACTTGTCTTTGTTTGTGGCATCAAACAACTTCCTATCAAGAGCAGATACTTAAATCCTCCTCATCCAATTAGCTTTTCTTGTTTGCTTCACTGGCAAACAACAAAAGCCAAAATGGCCCTATTTGTCATGACAGCCCCCTGACAAATTCTGAGGCCTGTGTGTGTGCGCACCCATGTGTGTGTGTGTGTTCGTGCATGCAAGCGTGCGTATGCACAGTTATACACATGCTCATTTTTAACATTTCTCTACACGTTTACTTCTACATGCATAACAGTGACCTTTTGTGTGTCTCCCCTTGCGCCCCCCAGCTCCCTCCTCACCTTTGACCCATGGGGTTGTAGATCTCGTTGCTCTGGCACCCGCTAATGGTGATTGGGTCAAAGAACTGGAAGGAGCGCAGGCCCACGCCAGAGATGGCCACCAGGTGGGAGCGGAACTGGACCAGGATGGCCTTGGTGCGGTAGAAGGCCACGCTCAGGTCATGGCTCACTGGGATTACCAGGGGGTTGGTCCTGCAGGTCAGACGCCAATCACCTAGAAGGAGGGAACAGGGAGAGGGATGGGGGGAAGGAGAGAGACAGGGAAAGGAGGGACAAAGAGGGATGTGGAAAGTTAGAGAAATAGCTCATATGGGATTCATAAGAGATCTTTCCACGCTTCCACAGTTCCATAGGTTGTATTTACAGACCTAAGCTGTGGATGACCTCCTTGGTGTCCACCAGTTGAACGGTGATGTTGCACTGTGTCTGGTCGATGTAGCCTGTCCCGTCTGCAGCTAGGTGGATTATCACAGCAGCAGCCACCATGGGGTGGGAAAAGTTGGCCTGGGTGAGAAGGGAATACTCACATTTAGTGCCCTAAACTATCAACACATTCATATAGGGCATATTACTAACTGGAGATATGTTTATGTAACTTCAGCTTTTGCGTAAATCTTCAAAAGAAATATTTGAGTCACAGGGGTCAGTCTCAGCCTTTGCCCACCCATATCCCATGACTCCTGACCTCTAACCTATGGCCTGTGACCTACCTTGAGCCAGTACTGGGGGTACCAGGAGGACTGCTGGGCCTCTCTGCAGGGAAACCAGGCGTACTGGGAAACCCCGTCAGACAGGTCAAACACCTTGGACTGGCATGTCTGATAACACACACAGAGAGACAGAGACAGAGAGACACAGAGAGACAGAGAGACAGAGACACACAGAGAGACAGAGAGACAGAGAGACAGAGAGACAGAGACAGAGAGACAGAGACAGAGAGACACAGAGAGACAGAGACAGAGAGACACAGAGAGACAGAGAGACAGAGAGACACAGAGAGACAGAGACACAGAGAGACAGACACAGAGAGACACAGAGAGACAGAGAGACAGAGAGAGAAATTAAGATTCGTAGTGACACCAAATATGTTTGCAACATTTGTACATAGAATTCGCACACATTTCGTGGAAACAAAATGTTTCTTAAAATGTCAGATAATCTTTGCTTCTTTTTCTGAAACAAGATAGTTCATTTTCAGATTATGAACCAAATCAATGTGTATTGGCATCATTAGAAAGTGTATTTTTCTGATTATTTTGATATTTTGTTGCCTTGAAGGTTGAGATGTGTTCAAAGCCCTGCCAACAGGGTAATTCCTGGACTTAATTAATGGTGTGAGGAAGTTGCTGGGGAAAACAAGGCTGAGGTGACACGGCACACATGGAGGGCCAGTGTAACGCGCTAAGCAAGTTTACGCCGTGAAAAAACAGGCAGTCTGGGGAAAGGGGAGCTTCAGTTCCCCTCTCTTTCTTTCTCTCTAAATATCTCACTCTCCATTACTCCTTTTCATCTTTCACTCCACCACTCGTTTGTTCCCTCTTTCCATCCCTCCATCTCTCCACTCTCTTTCTCTCTCTATCTCACCCCTCTTCTATCTTTAATGTTTTTCTCAGAACCAGAGAGCCAGATGCCAACTCATAAGGCCTATATACTTCCATGCCTCTACCTGACAGCTCTACTTCATCCTCTGTATGAGGGCTGCTTAGTTAAGGACAGGCATAGATGGAAGGCTGTTTGTGTTGTTTGCTGTCTCTCTTCACAGGAGAGAGGTTATCTGTGACCAGTAGAAGCTGGTGAACCATGTTAGAGATAGCAATGGGAAAGGGGTATTTAATTATAATTATTTTTAACCTTTATTTAACTAGGCAAGTCAGTTAAGAACTAATTCTTATTTAAAATGACACCTACCCCAGCCAAACCTGGACGACGCTGGGCCAATTGTGCACCGCCCTACGGGACTCCAAGTCACATCTGGATGTGATACAGCCTGGAATTGAACCAGGGACTGTAGTGGCAACCTCTTGCACTGAGATGCAGTGCCTTAGACCACTGTGCCACTCAGGAGCCAAGGTAGGCATACCTACATCAGTTAGTTGTACAACTGAATGCATTCCACTGAAATGTGTCTTCCGCATTTAACCCAACCCCTCTGAATCAAAGAGGTGCGGGGGGCTGCCTTAATCGACATCCACGTCTTCGGGCACCCAGGGAACAGTGGGTTTACTGGGGCAGAATGACAGATTTTTACTTTGTCATCTCGGGATTCGATCCAGAAACCTTTTGGTTACTGGCCCAACACTCCTACCCGCCAGGCTACCTGCCTACCTGGGGGGAGAGTGTACAGACACAGGCACAAGGACAGACAGTTTCGCCCGGAGCCTGATGCCAGTGAAATCAGACACCTGTAACCAGAGACGTCCACCCAGAGCTAGACGAACCAGACGCAGTGGTGGAAACTACCCAGAAGCTCTTGGAGAAATCTATCTGTCCCCTGGATCTGCCAAGGTGACAGTTATGGATAGGCAGAGGAGGGAGCTGAGGTGACGAAGACCCAGCTACCTGTGCGTATCTGTTGTTGTTTGGTGATATTCTTCATGGTGCTTCCCTCTCAATGCACTGGGGTACATCAGTCTTGTGTTGAGAGTTGCTATGGCTCCTCACCCTGCTGCAGACTGAAGCGGTGAGTGAGTATTGCACAGGTGACAGCCAACCAATGACTTATTTATGTAAACACAGGTAGCACTGAGTCGTCGTCCCCCACCCCCCTCGGGTGTTTTTATAACACCCCACAGTTTTCGACAGACAGAGCTAGCACACTGTAATTGCACGTCAAGCTTGCCCTCTAGCAAACACCTATAAAAAGCAATGCCGGTAGGAGGGTTCATCAGCCTCCAAAGTTCTGTTACTCCCCAGCCTCCTCCTGTACAATGGCAAGAGTCAGACTAGTCCAAGTAAGATTGGTCATTCATTTGATTTGGTCATTAGGAGGTTGTAAATACAACCCCCAACCTCCCCCAAGGACTGACCCTGTGTGTTTGTGTGTTTGTGTGTAAAGCAGGAGCCCACAGAGGACCACATAGCAGGGGCCTTGCATCACGGAGCGAACCACAACAGAGCAGCCAAGCAAGGTCTCTAACATAAGCAACACACAGGGAAAAATAAACAAATAAAACAAATGCCGGACAATAAATCGCCGGAGACCGCAGCTTGAGAGAGTACGTCGGAAAAGGGAAAGGAGAAAGGAGAAAGAAGAAACAACACTTGAGTCTAAACTTAGAGCCTTTTTTGTTCACTTTGTTATGGCAGTAAAAAAGTCCTCTGCCGCGCCGGTCAACTGGATTGCTACAACATTATCGCACGAGATGTTGACAAAAGACAGTCCCAGAGACTATTTTAGGTCTCTGTGTTGCAAGAGAGAGGACAAGAGAAAGAGAGAGAAAGAGAGAGAGAGGAGAGAGAGAGGACGAGAGAAAGAAAGAAAAGAAAAATAACCCTATAAAAGAGGTGAGAGTAGTGTTGTCAGCCCTCTGCGGTTTCCTCACCCTTGTAGCAGCCTAAAGACAAGGCCATGTGGCCGCAGACCCCTTCTACTGTCACATCAAGGGGGGCTTGCTAGACAAGTAAACGGAGGGAGGGGGAGGGAGGGAGGGAGGGAGGGAGGGAGGGAGGGAGGGAGGGAGGGAGGGAGGGAGGGAGGGAGGGAGGGAGGGAGGGAGGGCACCCGTTTCTCATCCTCAAACACCAAAAGTGCACCCCCCTCTCATCCCCTCCATTCCACCCCCTGCGTCCCTTCAGCCTCTGCGCAGCTCGAACTGGGTGTTTGGAAGTTAGAAGCAAAACACCTAAAGCCTATGGTTCCCTGAACAACACAGCAGCAACAGCAGGGAAGGAGCTCTAAGATCTGTACTGTTGTGTTTCCCCCCCTCTACCCCTCCATCGGTCCTTAATTCAGACCAGCTGTCTGCTTACGAGCAGACAACATTGAGCACCCGGTCTGCAGATACACGCTGTTGTTTTTAAATCACCACTTAAGGTAAAAGGAGGGAAGGAGGGCCGAGAGCAGACAGGCAGCCAGAAGAGCAATCTCATTGTGGGTGTGTGAGAGAGAGAGACACAATTAGACCCACCCGAATCAATCATGAGAAAACAAAAAGATAATTACTTGACACATTGGAAAGAATTAACAAAAAAACGAGCAAACTAGAATGCTATTTGGCCCTAAACAGAGAGTACACAGCGGCAGAATACCTGACCACTGTGACTGACCTAAACTTAAGGAAGGCTTTGACTACGTACAGACTCAGTGCTCATAGCCTTGCTATTGAGAAAGGCCGCCGTAGGCAGACCTGGCTCTCAAGAGAAGACAGGCTATGTGCACACTGCCCACAAAATGAGGTGGAAACTGAGCTGCACTTCCTAACCTCTAATGTATGACAATATTAGAAACACATATTTCCCTCAGATTACACAGATCCACAAAGAATTTGAAAACAAACCCAATTTTGATCAACTCCCATATCTACTGGGTGAAATACTACAGTGTGCCATCACAACAGCAAGATGTGTGACCTGTTGCCACAAGAAAAAGGTGAAGAGCAAACACCATTGTATATACAATCCATATTTATGTTTATTTATATTCCCTTTTGTACTTTCACTATTTGCTCATTGTTACAACACTGTATATATACATAATATGACATTTGAAATGTCTTTATTCTTTTGGAACTTCTGTGAGTGTAATGTTTACTGTTCATTTTTATTGTTTATTTCACTTTTGTTTATTATCTACTTCCCTTGCTTTGGCAATGTTAACATATGTTTCCCATGCCAATAAAGCCCTTGAATTGAATTGAATTGAGAGAGCGAGCGAGCGAGAGAGACAGGGTGGGGGAGGGGGGATAGGGCCATTGAGGCCATTCTCCTGTGTGTCTCCTCCATGGAGGGGTTCACCCAGTCTGGCTGAAGCAGAGAGCCCTACTTCCCCTTTGGCCCTATAGCTCATATCAGCCTAGACCAGTCAGATCCCAAGACACATGTTGGCTGCCCTAACCCACACGCTTTAGCAAGCTACGTGAGAAGGCTCCATTTGAAGACTCTTGCAGCCAGGGCAATCATTCAGGGTGGTAGAGAGAGGGAAAGTGAGAGAGAAAGAAAGAGAGAGAGACAGAGATGGGAGAGACACGGGGAGCCAGAGAGAGACGGGGACGAGAGAGAGACAGAGATAGAGAAACAGAGACAGAGAGACAGAGAGCATGGAGCAGGGTTCCGCTCAAATGCAGCAAATAGAACAGACTGCCTATTAGCACCGTTTCTCACAATGATCCCCCCCACCAAATGGAAGACGTAGAGAGAAGGAGGAGGGAGAGGGTAAAAAACCACAGAGCCAGAGACATAATGATGGTCTTAATTGCTTAATTTGCCTCTACCATGGCGTTTCCCGCTGCGGTTCAGATCGGATGCCAGTGGTAGAAGTTAGATCACCTCTGCAGAGGGAAGCCTTAGCCACAGCCAGGCTGGGAGAAGAGAGAGGCCCAGACCATAACACCCAACCTCTACAACCAGACACACACAGCCAGGCTGGGAGAAGAGAGAGGCCCAGACCATAACACCCAACCTCTACAACCAGACACACACAGCCAGGCTGTGAGAAGAGAGAGGCCCAGACCATACCACCAACCTCTACAACCAGACACACACAGCCAGGCTGGGAGAAGAGAGAGGCCCAGACCATAACACCCAAGCTCTACAACCAGACACACACAGCCAGGCTGTGAGAAGAGAGAGGCCCAGACCATACCACCAACCTCTACAACCAGACACACACAGCCAGGCTGGGAGAAGAGAGAGGCCCCAGACCATAACACCCAACCTCTACAACCAGACACACACAGCCAGGCTGGGAGAAGAGAGAGGCCCCAGACCATAACACCCAACCTCTACAACCAGACACACACAGCCAGGCTGGGAGAAGAGAGAGGCCCCAGACCATAACACCCAACCTCTACAACCAGACACACACAGCCAGGCTGGGAGAAGAGAGAGGCCCCAGACCATAACACCCAACCTCTACAACCAGACACACACAGCCAGGCTGGGAGAAGAGAGAGGCCCCAGACCATAACACCCAACCTCTACAACCAGACACACACAGCCAGGCTGGGAGAAGAGAAAGGCCCCAGACCGTAACACCAAACCCAAGCCAACCTCAGCCTTAGACGGAGACACACACAGTCAAGATGGAAGAGAGAGGGCCCTAACCCCAACCCCAGGTCTTTAGCTATAAACACACAGTCAGGCTAGCTGGAAGAGAGAAAGAGGGAGAGGCCCCAAGCGTAACCCCAAACCCAACAGTAACCTCAGCCACCCAAGAGCAGCCCACTCACAACATGTTAACTGGCTGCAGGATGATCTCACAGTTCCTCTCTCTCTAACCTCATGGCCATCCTGCAGAGGAGAGTACATGCAGCATCTCTGGGACTCAGTTTATGAGTTGAAAATAGCCCATGCTTGTATACACTTCTCTGCAAATATTTTCATTCATAAGTATGAATGACATCTAATCAAGCCATAAACATCTATGTTGCTTCTCAACAGAAGGGTCCATATTCTGCTCCTGTGTACTGCGTAGCTTATGAAAGGCCTATTCAGTGCGAGGGGTGACCCTGTTTGGCCTCTCAGGATTGGTCATGAAAAGTGCAGCTTTGGAACACGGCGTTTGTTGGAGCTTGTCCGCCCTAGCTGACTACCGCTGGTTTCCTCTACGTCCGGCTGCCCCTCCCTAAGTACACTGGATTCAACACACATTACGGCACATTTGGGGAGCGGATGTTTCTTATTTGGCCACTGCTCCCAAATGTGTTTATTTATTTCATCGAAACACATCCAGTAAACAGCTGCTTGGCCTCTTTTTCTTTTCTTTTTTCTTCATCCCCGCTTTGTTTTGTGAAAGTTAGCATAAATAAGAGCTCCATCAGGGTGGAAGAAGCGAGCATCTGTGAGACATTTGCGGGTCGAGTCCTGTGCGAGGTTCAAACCGCCATTATTTAGCGGAATGCTGGTAAGCGCCTGACGTGTGAGGTAATGTCCTGTCACCGAGGAGAAACGGCTCCCCGGCCCCACCCTTACCGCCAGGCACACCGTCCCATTGGCTACTGAGCTAATAACGGGTCTTATACGGCCTACTGAGAGGAGGCCGTGCTCTAGCCGCAGCCCAGCGAGTGAGCTGAGGGCAAAGTAATAGTGTGGTCTACCTACTCCCCTGATCTCATCTGTCAAGACCTAAGCAGTGGCTGGTGCTACGACCACAGGACCAGGGTGGGTGGGTGCACCAGTGCCAGGCCAACCAGCCGATCGCAGATGGATTCAGAATGGCGATGGATTCCTTGGGCATGGCCTTCTCTGTCAGGCTGCCATTGGCACATAAATGTCCCTCACTCAACACGTCCAACACTCGGCCCTGCGGCCAAAACCTACGTGTTAACAGCTCGAAATGTAAATGAGGGCTGCTGATACCTCCAGAACCCGACCTGATGGGGATTCCAGATGGTCCCCTTAATGATAATTGAAACAGGAGAACGTCGGAACGCCATTCGGGGCTTTTTTAATGTTACCACATGCTTATGTCACTGGCCGCAAGCCTGACGAGGAGTGTGGTTTGGAGTGGGTTTATAGTGTGAGGGAAACATGCCCTTCCTTGTAGTTCCTCACCGAGAGCACAGAGCTGTTAGCTACTGGATGGGCTTTGGTGTGTGTGTTGCTGCCTGCGCACACTGCACTTCTGGGACTCGGCACAAAACCACGGTGATTGTTTCCTTGTTTTTACTAGCCAGACACTTTTTGCCCATCCTCCTCCTCCTCTTCTCTCATGTTCTTCTCTCTTCCTCTTCTAGTAAACGGTGAGTTACCTGAGGGACCACACTGTCTTAGTTGCCTGCGAGAAGGAATCTCTATCCATAGCTCCGTGCACATACATGGCTCTAACATGCTAAATGCCTGGGCTCAGAATCATATGCTGGTGATTATTTGTGGCGTGGGTGGACTGCTACTAATGTTATCCTGTAGTCTGCCTGGGATCCATGATAAAACACTGGGGTTCTCTAGGGCTCTGGACCAGGGTTGCGTCAGAGATTGCTGGGCAGCATCCATCCCCTGAGAAATCACCTGGCTCACCATTAAATGGTTTACTGTAATATGCGTTGCTGGTTGCTAGTGCTAAGCCCAATTCACCAATTAACCCAGCTAAAATAAATATCCCATGGTGTTACTGTGTGAACATTATGTAGTGCTGCACAAAGACAGGAGTGGTACAATGAATCCTCTGGGGACCACGACTATAATCCTACATGAAGCATGGCCGACTTACTGTAGCTGCTGCTGGACAGACAGTGCGGACGGTATGTGACGTGTGTGGTGTGTGTGTGAACGTGCGTGCGTGCATGTGTTCCATGGGAAAGCAAAAACACATGTTCATGTACGTAAACTTCCCAAAGCAGACCCTCAAACACTGGTCTTCTATATGCATCTATACATGGCTAACCCTAACGTCGTACCACTTCCTCAATGGAAAGATGAAGCTAGCACTACAGATGAATTGGCCAAGAAACACATTTCAAATGTTCAAGGAGGCAGATTTGTATCATCATTAACACTTATCAACCCTCAAATTGTCTTAATGCTTAAGTTAATTATATCTCTTGTGTCTGTATTGTATTTTAATTAAATAAAAAAGCAGAGTTGTGATGACTTTGAATCTGTTTAAAATAATTAAATAAGGGCTGTCCTTGGGGTGTGAAACTGGGGTTTGGCCAATTTATGCATTAGTGTCCATTATTTGTTCTGAAATGTTAATTCTAAGCCATGGCATTTTCCATAAAATGCACATCTGAAGCGTTGCTCCTCCCTGTGTTACTGGGTGTAGACATTATTCGCTAGGATCAAATTGACAGCAGACATAATCCATTAACAAACTGTCTGAGGTCTTTAGTGAAGGGAATAGAGCTGGTGACGAAAGCAAAGCACACAGTACAAAGAAACACTGTCTGCCTTCTTCCTCTCCTCTCTGTCCGCCTCGCTCTCTCCCTTTCCTACTCTCTGTTTCTCTCTGTCTGTCTCTCTCTCTCTCTCTCCTACTCTCTCTTTCGCTCTGTCTGTCTCTCTCTCTCCCTTTCCTACTCTCTCTTTTTCTCTGTCCGTCTCTCTCTCTCTTTCCTACTCTCTTTTTCTCTGTCTGTCCGTCTCTCTCTCCCTTTCCAACTCTCTCTTTCCTGTCTGTCTGTCTGTCTGTCTGTCTGTCTGTCTGTCTGTCTGTCTGTCTGTCTGTCTGTCTGTCTGTCTGTCTGTCTGTCTGTCTGTCTGTCTGTCTGTCTGTCTGTCTGTCTGTCTGTCTGTCTGTCTGTCTGTCTGTCTGTCTGTCTGTCTGTCTGTCTGTCTGTCTGTCTGTCCCTTTCCTACTCTTTCTTTCTCTCTGTCCGTCTCTCTCCCCCTTTCCTACTCTTTCTTTCTCTCTGTCCGTCTCTCTCTTTCCTACTATCTCTTTCTGTCTGTCTGTCTCTCTCTCTCACTTTCCTACTCTCTATATCTCTGTCTGTCTGTCTCTCTCTCTATTTCCTACTCTCTCTTTTTCTCTGTCCATCTCTCTCTCCCTTTCCTACTCTGTCTTTCGCTCTGTCCATCTCTCTCTCTCTTTCCTACTCTTTTTCTCTCTGTCCATCTCTCTCTCCCTTTCCTACTCTCTCTTTCTCTCTGTCTGTCCGTCTCTCTCCCTTTCCTACTCTCTCTTTTGCTCTGTCCATCTCTCTCTCTCTGTCTGTCTCTCTCTCTCCCTTTCCTACTCTCTCTCTCTCTGTATCTTTCCTACTCTCTCTTTCTCTCTGTCCGTCTCGCTCTCTCTCTCTCTTTCCTACTCTCTCTTTCTCTCTGTCCGTCTCGCTCTCTCTCTCTCTTTCCTACTCTCTATTTCTCTCTGTCCGTCTCTCTCTTTCCTACTCTCTCTTTCTCTATGTCTGTCTCTCTCCCTCTCTTTCCTACTCTATTTCTCTCTATCTGTCTCTGTCTCACATCCTATTTCTGTGCCTTATTTTTTTCCTGTTCTCTCTCACACTCTCTCTATTTCCTTCTGTCTTCTTCTGTCTGTCCCTCCATCCCGTTTGCACATTCTCAGAGTGCAAGACATCTCAATGGAGCGCCACCTCCACATTCATTCTGGATGGAGTAAGTTACCCTCCTGCACAACCGGCACACTGTGCAACCGACATGATAAAACTGACGGCGAGAAGAAAAAAACTAGGAAAGAAAATCAAACGGAGCGCGGGCCCTGCCCTCCAACAGCGCGCGGGCCCTGCCCTCCGACAGCGCGCGGGCCCTGCCCTCCGACAGTGCGCTGGGCTATAAAAGTCAACAGGCAGACCCGGTAGCCGCTGATAGATGCGTGTCTCTCTTAATCGCTGATTTCTTCTTGAAAGAAGAAAGACTGCAGGCTACTCAGCTCTCTGCTGTTACACACAGTGGCAGTGTGTATATATTGTTTCCTAAGTACAAGGCTTTGCAAGCTGCGTTATATCATTTCTCAGCCCGGTTTTGGCCCTGACGGCCAGACTGACAGGCCAGACTGACAGGGGAAATGATGTGTTTCTTATGTACTTATGTATGGCCTGGTGCTGGAAGGTTGTTGCTCACCCAAACGGAGGGAAGGAGGAAGCTGGCAGAGTTTAGCTCAGTGGTGCAGATGTGTGGATGAGAATGATCCACCAACGACTTGCTTGGCAAAAGTTTGCCCTGAACTTCCTATAAGAAGTTAATTTACTGTATCTAACCAGGTGCAGACATATGCTTGCCTGTGTGCGTCTGGCCTGCCTGTAGATAGACCCTCCGTAACCCCAGTCCACATCAGATTCCGTGAATAACCAGGTCCAACTCATCCCAAGTGCCTTCGTCCTCCATACGTCTGTTGTTCCTTTCATGCATCCTGACTGATTCCTATCACTAGCTCTCTCCCTCTGGTCCCCGCACACCCTGCCTCCCCGTGCTTTGAAATGTTGAAACCCCACCTGGCCCGACACCGCCCCGACCACGGTGAGGGACACAACAAGCGTGGTAGAAATCAACAAGAGGGTTTGGAGCCAGGAGCCTTCCACCATCACCCACACTACCTGACATCAAACATAGTTACCCACGATCCACTGGGGCTGCTGGCTGGTGGGCGGCCCTTGCCCTTGTTTACCACTGAAGATCCAGATCAGAAGCGCCCATGGTTCCATGCTCCAAACTCGTTTCCATGACCTCACAGCTCTGAGCCATGACATGTGAAATTCAGCCTCAAAGCGTAGATAGTACATACAATGTATACGGTACAGTGGGAAACTGTAGGTTTCTGGTAAACCTGTTATGTCCAAGTGAAATCTGCACTAAACAGTAAACATTGAAAAGTCATGAAAGAAAACAATAAAGTCTATGTATCAGCAACATCGCTGGAAAAGTAGCTGTTACACCTGTGTGTAACTATCTAGTTACAGCACATAACATTGCCAAAAACACCTATATGAACAACATTGGTTCGGTACAGTGCAGTAGCAACCTTCAGCGGGAAGCAGAACTGGACAGTGCCCCAATCAGCCTTGCATGGAGGGAAAACTTTAACGAGCAAACTCAAGTCTGTGGAAGTCGCTTCTGGTACCAATAAACCCTAGGTGCTCTGGTTACAGTAGACAGGAAATCAGAACGTGTCATCTCCTGTGCCCACCTTTGGGGGCGAGAGAACGGACGGCAGGGGATATTGTGTGTGGGGCGTGCAGTCCATACAAAGAGGTAGCTGGGTACTGTAATTTTGTGAGACAGCTTTATTGTCATCTTGACCGGGGGAGATATTATCTCTGAGCGCACAGGCCAGGATCAAATAGAGTGAGTGCGTGCCACGTCTGGATGAAGGATCTCCGAAAAGGTGCGGCAGGAGGGCACGGGGAGTCTGAGGGAAGTCTGACAGGGTGAGGAGGCATGTGCTGAAAAGTAAGCATTACTGTAACGATCAATAGTAAAGGCATGTCAGATGAACTCAACTAAACCCAGCGTTTCCATCCAAGTGTTTTAAAACACTGAAACCACGAGGTCCTTAACTCAGGGTGAACACATGCTGTTACTGTAGCTGCTGCTGTTCCTGGATAGCTTCAGATGTTGTTGTATGGTGTATGCGTGTGTATGCGTACAGTGTGTGTGTGTGTGTATGTGATGGTGTGTGTGTAGCCTACAGTAGGTGGCCTTGCAGTTTGGCAGTGATACCATCTCAAGCTGACCCAGGGCACTGTGTTCTTCACAGTAGAAATCATTTATGGAGCACGTGTGCTGCTCTGCTGGGTCTTCAGGGAAAATAGCTTCTTATGCAACTACATTGGTGGGAACACACTTTGTCTCCTCTCTCACACACATCGAGCTGTGAGCTCGTGTAGATAGTATGAACATTGACGTCACAAAAGGAGCTCAACACTTGTATTGAGAGGCCACCTTTCTCTGTATTGAAAACACTGTGTAGACTAAATGACATTCTTTGTGCAAAAACAGTTCTGAAAACATTAATATATGCCATTTAGCAGACACTTTTATCCATAAGCAACTTAGTCATGCGTGCATACATTTTACATATGGGTGGTCCCAGGAATTGAACCCACTACCCTGGTCTTACAAGGACCATGCTCTACCAACTGAGCTGCAAAGGACCACACTGAAGTGCTTCTAGTCCCAATACTTTCAGTGGGATATATGCCACTCTTTTTGAAGTCTGTAAGATGATTCCTGTCTATTTGAAATGTTGTTTTGGCTTTACAGTAAGATCTCTGTCAATCGGGCAGAAATTGTCACATACAGTATAATATTATACTAATAATACAAAAATGTCCGTTACATACCAGTCCATTTTCCCTGTACTATGTCCAATCATATAACACATTAAAGTACCACAACAGCGGCACTTGTTTTTTGAGTTACTCACGATGCTGCACACGATTTAAGTCACTAACCAGGTTTCCCTCAAAATGTCAACAAAACAAAATATGCTAGAGTGGGCTCTTATTGTGTCGGTAAACTTAATTATGTGAGAAATATCAGTGGAAACACATATAATAGCCATCATATCGAAGTAATATGATATGTTGCGTGGTTCTCCTCATTGTGACTCAGGAAAGCATACAGTTTCTTAGGCTATAGATGAAATAAATGATGATGAACTTAACAAGGTGATGAAAGTGCAAGGTGATGAGCTTTTGAGCTTTTGGCACATTTGCTATGTATATAACGCAAACATTTGTGTGACAAAACCATCAGTGAGTTGAAAATGCGATGGAAACCCATTAAACTCGTATTTTTTATTCAGTACATGGGAATTTAACTGCAAAAGTAATTTTCATGTGCACTATGTCATCATGCACAGACTTTTATCCGCAACAAATCCATTTTATGTAAATACATCTCTGGAGGGAAAATGTATGTATTTTGTTTATGCAGATTTTAGAATATTTGCATGAAAATCTGCCGCTAATTGGGTGGACACCTAGCTAGTGAGTATTTGTTTTATTCAAAGTATGATATATTTGGGCTTGAAGTGGGAAATCCGAAGTGGGACATTCATGGAAATCGTGTCAGTGCCGTGCGTTTTGTTATGATATACTGTGAAAATAATTTCCAGACTAAATTTCGCTTCAGGGCTGGATTTTATGACATTGTTTATTAATCAGAAACAGCTGCAAACTTCTTCCTCTTTGCGACTGAGCTGAGCCAAACAGCCGTGCGTCCACTTGGCCGCCTGAGCCATGGAGCAAATTCAAACGTATGTTTTTGCGCCTCCATTTTTTTACCAGAAAATTATCATAATCCATTGCATAATTTGTCAATTTGCTATAATTTTTTTGCTAGTCTGTATTAAAAAATATATATGATCATTTTAGAAATTGTAAAATTGCGTGATATGATTTCATTTTGGAACCCCTCTCCCCCCGTCGCCCCAAGATGAATGGTTTTTACCATTCACTACTGTTTCACTACACACTCCACTGCTTTGATTGGTGCAGCTAGAAACCACAAGTGTCTGTCCTATAATGAAAAGGAAGCTGCAAAAGAAATTCAAGGAACTTGTTTATCTATTTTGTTGTGCTGTTGTCACATTTGTATTGGTGTTTTGTGTCTGATGTGCTCAGGGTGATGTTACATGTCATTTGCGTTGTGCATCTTGAGCAAAGTCATTGTAGACTATCATTTCACTTCCCCTATGAGAACTATGAGCACGGGCTGATTTGGCTTTTCTGTACTGCAGCCAAAGCCTGCCAGCAGCCTACCTACCAAAGGTTGCACCGTCCGTGTCCAATACAATGAAGAAAAACGCATGTCAACCTTTCAACAGTTATCCATATTACCGGAGATTCATCTTATTACTATTTCTTTAGCTGATTCACAGTCACAATGAATCAGCTAAATGCCACAACTATATTAGTGAAGTCAAAGATATTAGTTTCCATCTGTTGGAAAAGTTTTCCCTTAAATGCTTATGACAAACCCAGCTCCAGCCATAGCCAGCCATATCCCTAGCAAGCTGGCAAATCTTTTGAATATGGTGTAGTAAAAATAAACAATACAGCAACAACAGGTAACATTAGCTAGCTAGATAAGGTTAGCATGCTAGCTAGCTACACTGATAGCTGTCAGTGCCCTATTTGAAGGGAGAAATCACCACGACGTTCCTTCCCACCCCCAATTCATTAATATGTATAAGTAACCTGCGTCATTCTTCCGAGGTGGAACCTGATCAAGCTTTTCCACTCTAGAACATGAGTTACGTTGCCCTTTGGTGGGGTCCTTTAATAAGCCTGCCTCCAATTAAATAACACTTTGTTAATCATTAAATCCAATCTAATAACATTGTGGTAACGGCCTGTAGAGCAGAGAGAGGTTCAATAAGACAGAACCTAATGCAGTTGTTCTCTGTGTAGTGTGTTTTTGGCACTCAGTGATTCCCTGTGTCCCAAGACAGCAACAGATCAATGGCCCCAGAGTCTCTGAGTGGAATCAATGATATCTTCTCCTGTCCTCCATAAGCATTACATTAATGAAAGCTATAAACTTCACCTCAGACAACAGACAGCTCTCTCTTTACAACACCCCGGGGCCAAAAATGAATCAGATAACGTTTTCAAGAGCTTTTCGGGCTCAGTTTCCTCCCCCCAAAAAGAAAAGCTGGAGACTTCTGAGATGAGAAAGCGCAATAAACCTCCCAAACAAAATGCTGACATCATGGGGTCCTGTCAAGGTGAAGTGTAGACATCCGTTGTCTTCGTGACCTTACAAGCCCCTGAACATAGACTCAGCTCACAGTAACAGATACAGACATTCATAAGTAGCTAAATAATTGTACCAAAAATATTCAACGAGGTAATGTGAGCTGGCATGTACACATTAAATTGGCTACCATTATCTGTCTGTCATAACCACTTATGGAAAACCATGTCATTGTTAAAACCACTTGGTTCTGAAAAATGGAGGGACTACCTGGACTAGTCCAATAACAAACACCAATTTTGTTGCAAAGTGTTTACAATGTTTTCTGTTGAGTGCCCTATTGAACACTACCTATAATGTGGTGTGGCGTAGATTAAGGATGTACATTACGGAAGTACCTGGGCCTCCCAAGTGGAGCAGTAGTTTAAAGCACTGCATTGCAGTGCTAGCTGTGCCACTAGAGATCTTGGGTTCAAGTCCAGACTCTGTTGCAGCTGGCTGCAACCGGGAGACCCATGGGGCGGTGTTGTCCGGGTTAGGGGAGCGTTTGGTTGGCAGGGATGTTCTTGTCCCTTCTCACACTAGTGACTCCTTTGGCAGGCCGGGTGCAGTGCACGCTGACATGGTCGCAGGGTGCAGTGCACGCTGACATGGTCGCCGGGTGCAGTGCACGCTGACATGGTCGCCAGGTGCAGTGTTTCCTCCAACACATTGGTGCGGCTGGCTTCCGGGTTAAGCGGGCATTGTGTCAAGAAGCAGTGTGACTTGGCTGGGTTGTGTTTCGGAGGACGCACGGCTCTCAACCTTCGCCTCTCCCAAGTCCGTACGGGATGGGACAATACTGTAACTACCAATTGGATACCACAAAAAAGGGGTAAAGATTTTTTTTATAACATTAAGGAAGTACCTTAGTGACAGCAGGGTAGCCGGCGGCCACCTCGCCAGGGCAGTAGAGACTCTCCTGGTGGGACACGTGCACGGCTGTGGCCCACTGGTCCAAGAAGCCACTGGGGGTATACAGGCCACAGTCCCTCACGCTGGTCTCCCGCTCAAAGTCCTCACACACTCCGTCACCATCGTAGAAGTAACACATACTGGGCTCCTCTGGAGGGAGGGAGAGAAGAGAGAAGTGTGAAGAGATTCAATCTTAATGTTCGCTCTTAAACCGTTTGGATTGTGTGGAGGTAAATGTGTTTATGTGAATGAACTTGAAAACTGTTTCAAAACTGTTAGTGTTGATGTCAATGAACTTGTTGAACTGGGCCCAGATTACGCAATATATATATCATATCTTATCCATTGCACTTTAGCTATCAACTGCATTTGCTAATAGTTGATCTTGTCTTCATTTATTGTCTTGTCTTGTGTTGGATGTTTAGGCCACACTCACTACTGTACCACACCTCAATGATTATTCCTGCTTTATTCATGAGGTCCCAAAACTATTTGGTAGAGAGCATTCAACATGGGGACAGAGGAAGCTAGGCATGCTATCTGTTTAGGATAAAAAGCTTTTATTTGTTTAAATAAGCACTTTTAGCATGGTCGGTATTTTATACTCTGTTTTAAAATAAATATCTATAGATTTTTCAGAACTTTCGATCTATTTGTGGTTTTAAAAGTCTTTTGATAGGCCAGCTGTGACACAAGGAAGAACCCCACTTTACAAAGTTGAGAAACAGGTACATTTATCACACTTTTAATGTTTGACTGTGTAGTCCTCTGTTCCTTAGTTAGTAGAGCATGGTGCTTACACTGCCAGGGTTGTGGGTTCGATTCCCCGGGCCACCCATATGTAAATGTATGCATGCATAAAAGCGTCTGCTAAATGGAATATATATATATATATTTGTTAGAGTGTGTGCTTTGTGGACTGGTAAGTGGACGAGTCCATTATCGAAGGGATCTTTTTCCTCAAGCACACAAGGCATCTTGGGTAACACGGAGACAGATCTCTCAGATACTGACCAACAGTGAGTGGCAAACACATCCCACAAGATACAACTCCATTGCTGCACAACTTAAAAATCAGTTTCTCTCTAAGAGTACAATGTATCAACAGTGGGAGTATTTTAAAATCCATCTCTCTCCCCTCCTCCTCTTCTCACCTCCTCCCCCTCCCCTCTCACAGAGTGTAAACATGGCTGCCCTCTCTGCAGTTCCAGCTTTCCCTCGCTTGTCTCCCATCATTGTTTTCGTTTCAGTTGACAGAAATGGGATGTCTGCATAAATAAAGTAACACTCAAGGGGTGCCCTCTCCTGCAGGGGAAGGCTGGGAAAGAGTAGGGCCTCCAGGAGCGTAACACTATCTGATGAACTTGACAGATTAGGATCGTTTCTGTTTTATTTTAGAGAGAGAGACCAGGCAGGAGGATACACCAGTATGGCTTTTCCAGACATCCCACCCGGAGTTGGGGCTGGAGCTGGGGCTGGAGCTGGAGCTGGGGCTGGAGTTGGAGCTGGGGCTGGAGCTGGAGCTGGAGCTGGGGCTGGAGCTGGGGATGGGGCTGGAGCTGGGGATGGGGCTGGAGTTGGGGCTGGAGTTGGGGCTGGAGCTGGGGCTGGAGCTGGGGCTGGAGTTGGGGCTGGAGTTGGAGCTGGAGCTGGGTCTGGAGCTGGAGCTGGAACTGGGTCTGGAACTGGGTCTGGAGCTGGGGATGGAGTTGGGGCTGGAGCTGGGGCTGGAGCTGGAGTTGGGGTTGGAGCTGGAGCTGGGGCTGGAGTTGGAGCTGGAGCTGGGGCTGGGGCTGGAGTTGGGGCTGGAGCTGGAGCTGGGGCTGGAGTTGGGGCTGGAGTTGGGGCTGGGGCTGGAGCTGGGGCTGGAGCTGGGGCTGGAGTTGGGGCTGGAGTTGGAGCTGGGGAAGGGGCTGGAGTTGGGGCTGGAGTTGGGGCTGGAGCTGGGGCTGGAGCTGGAGTTGGGGCTGGAGCTGGGGCTGGAGCTGGGGCTGGAGTTGGAGCTGTGGCTGGGGCTGGAGTTGGGGCTGGAGTTGGGGCTGGAGCTGGGCTAGAGAAGGCTGGGATGTGCGTGTGCTCTCACAGTGTCGGGGTTCCAGTTAAGGGGAAGGCGGCATTCCGTGCCAAGTTGGCTGGGCCTCCTCGAAATTCCAGCCCTCCCCACCTCTGCTCCGCTTAGTGCTGTACTCTGCTCTGACGATGTTGAAACGAGGGGCTGCAGAGGGGGCATATAGAATTCACTCCTGCCACTCCAAACGGATGGAGAGTGAAAGGGAATGAGAGGTAGAGAGAGAAAAGGTGTGAGAGGAAGAGAGAGAAAGAAACTGAGAGAGTGAAAAACAGAGAGAGTTAGAGAAAGAGAGACAGAGAGACTGAGAGAAGAGGTGATTGAGTTCAGGAGGGAAACGATGATAAAATTGATGAACCAGAAGAGAGAGGAGAAGAAAGAAAGGGTTACAGAGGAAAACAAGGACGTAGAAAGAGGCTGAATAACGTTGGGAATAGATAGATAAAGAGGGGGAGGCCAGAGAGAACGAGAGCTGTTCGGTGAAGCAGTACCATGACTCTATTCAACAAGGGAACCCAGTCAACTTCCCTCAGCCTATACACATTTAATTTATTCCCTTATGGCAACAGTATGTGTACAGTATCAGTCCCTTCTCCCTAGCCTGAGAGCACGTCAGGCTGCACCATGCTCTGTGTTAGCCGCTCGTTCAACAGGCAAACCGACAGACAGAAGGTCCCTTCATTATAGTGTCCGATTTCCACACAAAAACTAGGAATATGTCAGGCAGTCACACACATATCCCAGAGCGCTGCGGTCAACGGAAAACAACGCTGCCGTGCACATACAAACACATCACTCGACGAGGCGAGATCAGCTATGACACAATGGGACTTTTTATTGTGTGAAAAAACAGGATAGGAAGAGAAAAATAATCACTCGAAGGAGGACAGGAAATCATCCATCTATTGACCAAACAGTGACTGACGAGGACGCCAGAGAATCCAATCCACTGAATGAAGTTGTTTATTCTCTCTTCAAACGACAATCCTTTCCAGACTCTCAGCGAGACATCAACATGACCATGATACACAATGGCATCTGCTCTTATGAGAAACGCATCAAGCCCTTGGACAAGTCCCAGACACAGATGTGAAACTAGCAAATGCCTCGCCGCTGTCACTCACAGAGCCAGCGTGTGACTAGCATGTTACTCACATCTCCCCACAACTCATACGCCTCTCAACCACACACACTGGAGAGTCCTCCTACCGATAAGAGGCACAGGAACTGCCGTAACAGCTGGCCAATCAAAATAACCTTGCTAAGTTCAAGGGACCAATGAAATCGTCAAATTGGAATGGAAAGCAAAATGTGTCTGTGTAGTTCCGCCCTCAGAGATCTCAATGGGGATGGAAATTGTATTCTTCTGTGTCTTACCAATTAATCACCTTTTGAAGCATGCATACTGTGTCAGTTGTGGACAATAATTAATTTTAAGTCATAGAACCAGCCACTGTGTTAAATAACAGTTATTCATATTCGATTGGTTGTGTGTCCGTGACATTTAGAAAATATGTCACCATAAGTGACATACCGTATAACTAATATGTTAACTCTAGGGACAAATAACTACAATGGTTAAAATGTCTCTATTTTGACATGTTGATGGTGCTGAGGAGGACGTACCGACACAGTTGAAGAAGGGCTCCTTCTTACACTGGCTGGAGCACCCGTCTCCATTCATGGAGTTCATATCATCACACTCCTCTCCCTGGGACCTGTGAGAGAGAGAGAGAGAGAGAGAGAGAGAGAGCACGACAGACAGACAGACAGACAGACAGACAGACAGACAGACAGACAGACAGACAGACAGACAGACAGACAGACAGACAGACAGACAGACAGACAGACAGACAGACAGACAGACAGACAGACAGACAGACAGACAGACAGACAGACAGACAGGAGACTGTTACTGGGAGAACACTCACACGCAAGCACGCAGACATGCAAACACACACACACACACACACACGTTACCTCTGGATGCGCCCGTCTCCGCAGTATGGTGCCCCAAGCTGGTGGGTGAGGGGTGGGGAGGGTTCACTCTCACTGCGGGTTGAGATGGTTTGGACCTGGTAGGTGTACACACTGCTTGGTACCACGTCCCTAAAGACACACACAGATGAAAACTTTAGCTGTCCTGCCCCAGATAAAATGGAAACACATGCACACGCACGCGCAGCCGCACGCACACACACACACACACACACACACACACACACACACACACACACACACACACACATACAGGGGAGCAACCTTTAGCTGGCATCACATCTCTTCAAAACACACACAGAGAATAAGCCTTTAGCTGGCACCACATCTCTACAAACATACACAGAGAATAAGCCTTTAGCTGGCACCACATCTCTACAAACGTACACAGAGAATAAGCCTTTAGCTGGCACCACATCTCTACAAACGTACACAGAGAATAAGCCTTTAGCTGGCACCACATCTCTACAAACGTACACAGAGAATAAGCCTTTAGCTGGCACCACATCTCTACAAACGTACACAGAGAATAAGCCTTTAGCTGGCACCACATCTCTACAAACATACACAGAGAATAAGCCTTTAGCTGGCACCACATCTCTACAAACATACACAGAGAATAAGCCTTTAGCTGGCACCACATCTCTACAAACATTCACAGAGAATAAGCCTTTAGCTGGCACCACATCTCTACAAACATACACAGAGAATAGACCTTCAGCCCACTGACCTAGAGTAGTGATAGAGTGGCCAAGACTAGTGGCCCTAGAAAAAGGTCCCGTGTGGCTCAGTTGGTAGAGCATGGTGTTTGCAACGCCAGGGTTGTGGGTTCAATTCCCACGGGGGACCAGTACGGAAATAAATAAAAAATAAAATAATTGTATGAAATGTATGCATTCACTACTGTAAGTCGTTCTGGATAAGAGCGTCTGCTAAATGACAAAAATTTAAATGTAAAAACCAAGAGCAATTAAGGACGAATCCTAACTTAAGATCTGTGTGTGGAACTTGATTTTCCACACAAATGTCCCATTGACAAAATTAGTGTTTTACGCATCAGTTTGAGTTCAGTCCTATAAGAACAAATTCCAGTAACCTACAAAGAGAGGTCCATAAAGGCTCTGTACGATCAAGGCTCAGATCAATGCACTGAGACTGCACTCGTGAAGGTGGTAAATTACCTTTTAATGGCGTCAGACCAAGGCTCTGCATCTGTCCTCGTGCTCCTAGACCTTAGTGCTGCTTTTGATACCATCGATCACAACATTCTTTTGGAGAGATTGGAAACCCAAATTGGTCTACACGGACAAGTTCTGGCCTGGTTTAGATCTTATCTGTCGGAAAGATATCAGTTTGTCTCTGTGGATGGTTTTTCTTCTGACAAATCAACTGTAAATTTCGATGTTCCTCAAGGTTCCGTTTTAGGTCCACTATTGTTTTCACTATATATTTTATCTCTTGGTGATATCATTCGGAAACATAATGTTAACTTTTACTGTTATGCGGACAATAAACAGCTGTACATTTCAATGAAACATGGTGAAGCCCCAAAATTGCCCTCCGTGGAAGCCTGTATTTCAGACATAAGGACGTGGATGGCGGCAAGTGGATGGCGGCAAACAGAGATGCTAGTTTTAGGTCCCAAGAAACAAAGAGATCTTCTGTTGGATCTGAAAATTAATCTTGATGGTTCTACAGTCATCTCAAATAAAACTGTGAAGGACCTCGGCATTACTCTGGACCCTGATCTCTCTTTTGATGAACATATCAAGAATGTTTCAAGGACAGCTTTTTTCCATCTTCATAACATTGCAAAAATCAGAACATTTCTGTCCAATAATGATGCAGATAAATTCATCCATGCTTTTGTCACTTGTAGATTAGACTACCATAATGCTCTACTTTCCGGCTACACAGATAAAGCACCAAATAAACTCCAGTTAGTGCTAAACACGGCTGCTAGAATGTTGAATAGAACCAAAAAAATGTGAATATATAACTCCAGTGCTAGCCTCTCTACACTGGCTTCCTGTTAAGGCAAAGGCTGATTTCAAGGTTTTACTGCTAACCTACAAAGCATTACATGGGCTTGCTCCTACCTATCTTTCCGATTTGGTTCTGCCGTACATACCTACACGTATGCTACGGTCACAAGACGCAGGCCTCCTTACTGTCCTTAGAATTTCTAAGCAAACAGCTGGAGGCAGGGCTTTCTCCTATAGTGCTCCATTTTTATGGAATGGTCTGCCTATCCATGTGACAGACGCAAACTCGGTCTCGACCTCTTCAGTAGGTCCTATGATTGAGTGTAGTCTGGCCCAGGGGTGTGAAGGTGAACAGAAAGGCACTGGAGCAATGAACCACCCTTGCTGTCTCTGCCTGGCCGATTCCCCTCTCTCCACTGGGATTCTCTGCCTCTAACCCTATTACGGGGGCTGAGTCACTGGCTTACTGGTGCTCGTCCATGCGTCACTTGAGTGGGTTGAGTCACTGATGTGATCTTCCTGTCCGGGTTGGCGCCCCCCTCGGGTTTGTGCCGTGGGGGAGATCTTCGTGGGCTATACTCGACCTTGTCTCAGGGTAGTAGGTTGGTGGTTGAAGATATCCCTCTAGTGGTTTGGGGGCTGTGCTTTGGCAAAGTGGGTGGGGTTATATCCTGCCTGGGGTAGGTGTACACTCTCTGGGGGTATCGTCGGACAGGGCCACAGTGTCTCCCAACCGCTCCTGTCTCAGCCTCCAGTATTTATGCTGCGATAGTTTATGTGTCGGGGGGCTAGGGTCAGTCTGTTATATCTGGAATATTCTCCTGTCTCATCCGGTGTCCTGTGTGTATTTAAGTATGCTCCCTCTAATTCTCTCTCTCTTTCTCTCTCTGTTCTCTCGGAGGACCTGAGCCCTAGGACCATGCATCAGGACTACCTGGCCTGATGACTCCTTGCTGTCCCCAGTCCACCTGGTCATGCTGCTGCTCCAGTTTCAACTGTTCTGCCTGCGGCTATGGAACCCTGACCTGTCCACTGGATGTGCTACCTTGTCCCGGACCTGCTGTTTTGGACTCTCTCTCTACTGCACCCGCTGTCTCTAACTCTGAATGATTGGCTATGAAAAGCCAACTGACATTTACTCCTGAGGTGCTGTCCTGTTGCACCCTCTACAACCACTGTGATTATTATTATCTGACCCTGCTGGTCATCTATGAATGTTTGAACATCTTGGCCATGTTCTGTTATAATCTCCACCCGGCACAGCCAGAAGAGGACTGGCCACCCCTCAGAGCCTGGTTCCTCTCTAGGTTTCTTCCAAGGTTCTGGCCTTTCTAGGGAGTTTTTCCTAGCCACCGTGCTTCCACATCTGCATTGCTTGCTGTTGGGGTTTTAGGCTGGGTTTCTGTACAGCACTTTGTGACATCGGCTGATGTAAAAAGCACTTTATAAATCAATTTGATTGATTGATTAATGAGCAGGGTGAGGGTGGGTATGACTGTTACAGTAGGTTTCAATTGCAGTATATTGAGGAAAATGGCACAGTATTCACACACTCTTTCTCCACACCTCTGTCCCTACTGGCTGTATGGGTTCCTGCCTCTCCCCCTCCTACTATGTTGTGCTGTAAGTGATATATCTATGGAGCCGCTCCACACAGACAGACAAAGTGAGTTCACATTCGAATAAAAAGTCAAGGCGTGCTGGTCACTGTGACCGCAGCATGTGTGTGGGTCTGTTTGTGTGTGGGTCTGTTTGTGTGTGTGTGTGTTGTGTGCGCGCATGCGTGTGTGTGTGTGTGTTGTGTGCGCGCATGCGTGTGTGTGTGTGTGTGTGTGTGTGTGTGTGTGTGTGTGTGTGTGTGTGTGTGTGTGTGTGTGTGTGTGTGTGTGTGAGAGTGTGTATGTATGCCTTTTGTGCATCTGTGTGTGTTTAGGTATAGAGGTGAGGGAACAGCCACGGGGCCACAGTATACTCAGCTGTACACCTCTCCTTCCGCCCCACTCCGAGGACACTTGGACACAAACAAACATCTGGCGAGGGGCTTCAGCACTGCTTTCAGTGGGTGTAATACAATATGGCCCGCGCAGGCCAAAAACAAGATGGGAGTTAAAAAAACATCCAGCTGCATAGCTCTGCATCAGTGTGCTCTCTGCGGTCCGAGCCAGCAGGATATCTCAACACTGTAGCTTATGATACAATAAATAGGGTGTCTACCCACTCTGCCCAGTGGTGATGGCATTTCACTTCCTTATGTTATAAAATACATTTTACCAAGACAAATATGATTCTTCATGTTCTGAATTGTTCAGTGGGGTCTTTCTCTAACGTATCATTAACATTGTATCCAAAAAGTCGGAATTCGTAACATAATGTACTCGATAATAGCACCGAACTCTGTTGACAAAGCGGTGCAGCTTTCTCGCTGAAACTTTTGAGAATTTTACATTTTGTGGTCGTCGTCTTCCAAGTTGTTTCCAAGGGTTGCAAATAGCAAAATTTGCATGACACGAGCCGAATTAAATGTAAAAGGTTTTGAAAATAAAAAGCTTGCTGTATGCTCTGTGCTCCATTGACAATTCAGAGAAAAGCTTGTTTATGTGAGAATTCTTCAAAAAAATAACAGGAACTTTGCATTAATATGAATAGGGTATACTAAAACATGAAAATACTACATATCATGTCTCAAAATCGATATCCATCTTACCTCTATATAGTTTTATGTCTTCCGGATTTGAGAAGAAAGACCGAGTTCAACGATAAGCCTTAATTCTCACACAGCTTCCAGCCTAGCTGACGCCTTGCTATTTTCCAGATTTTTGACAACTTTATTTCTCTGGCCTCCGTTGATTTAGTCACCCTAATCCTGGCCATCCTAAAAGGGTAGACACTCCAATTTGTTTTGAACGGATTATGATAAAAGACATGATGTTTGAACCATTGGTTTTCTTAGATGATTATCTACACAACTAACATATAATTTTACCCATTGGTCAAAATATGAGTTTTTGATTGGACAACCTACAATGAATATGCCAAGGGAATCAGGAGATACTGGATGCATGTGGTTGGCCTTGGTTTTGATTGTGCTTGATTTAATGGTCAGTTATCATCATGAGAGTTGCTGGTTCATGTTTGGAGATGATTTTCCAGGAGACAGAATAACAGGGAAGATGTTATAGAATGCCAGTTAATAGAACCACATAGACCATCAAGTCCAATTCATTTCTGAATTTCTTTGGTATTACTCACACCTCTGAGCTCACACACACACACACACACACACACACACACACACACACACACACACACACACACACACACACACACACACACACACACACACACACACACACACACACACACACACACACACACAGTATTACACTTGTCCGAATTGTCCTTGTTTTACTATCCTTGTGAGGACTTCTGGTATCCACAAGGATAGTTAAACAAAAACACTCACAATTCCCTCATTATTAGCATTTACGTCTATCCCCCTCTGGGAAACATAAGCCCTTGCCTGTTGATTACGGGCAACTCCCCGACAACAAAACAATACACACACACACACACACACACACACACACACACACACACACACACACACATACACACACACACACACACACACACACACACACTGTAGCGGCCCTGTGTTCCAGAGCCGCTGCAATGGCTGTGGCATCCATCGCACTCACAGATGGGTTCACACGAGGCCAGAGCCTTCCCCTTCCTCGCCCCTTCCCTTCCCCTTCTCTTCCAGCCGCCATCGGCAGACTTAGGAGGTGTCGGCACTAATGGCCAGGGAAGCAGTCACGTTTATTAAGTGGCAAAACAAATCATTCAAATGAGCCCTGAACATGAATGGCCCAGGCTGCCTTTTTATGCATGGATTTAGCTGTGTTCTGACCGGGACACTGCTGGGAATGGGGTTGCTCACATCCAATAAAACACACACTTGGAGGGAAGCAGACACATGCACACGGACACGCACACAGATGGAGGCTCATTGCAGGCACAGGCGCAGACAGATGCACACAAACACACAGTCACATAGACAGAGGCGCAATGCAGACAAAGACACACACTCAGACGCAGATATACACACATGCACTCTTGCATGCACATATGTACAGCACAGAGCACACTGACCGAACACACAGCCCGTGCCTTCGAAATGTGTCAAAAGATTTACTGCAGGAAAGCCTTTTTTACCATGGTGGTTTTCAGTATGAAATGTGTTCCATGCCTTCTCTTCCCAAAGACCCGGTCACTCTCCTACTCCCCCACAGCAGGAGAGAGAACATGGGGTTCCAATTGGCTGTCCTGCCCCAGATAGAATGGAAACACACCCACACACACACACACACACACACACGCACACACACACAAAGGCAGGTATGGCCTACAAATGTTCTCCGGTGCTGTGTAGGAGTGAGGAGGAGATTGAGGGTCTGGGTTTTGACTGGATTATTATCAACAATCAAAGGGGATGTTTGACCTGACCTACCGCTCTGTTTTACTCAGTGTTCCGCAGTCTTGGCCCGCTTCGAGACAACTCCGGGGTCATTCTCAAATATCCTTTAGTCTTAATTGAATTATTCAAGCCTCTGGAAAAGGAAAGCTGTGGGAGACATGAGCCTGGAGGACACATGAGCGAGCAGAGGGAGCGACAGGATGAGTGACGCCGCCAACAAGCACCATGGCCCTCTCTCTCCCCTTCCTCCGAATCTGTCATAAAGAGAACACCGGGGGTGATAGGCCAAACCAGGCCCGGGACGGGACAAGAACACCAGGGGTGATAGGCTAAGCCAGGCCCGGGACGGGACAAGAACACCGGGGGTGATAGGCTAAGCCAGGCCCGGGATGGGACAAGAACACTGGGGGTGATAGGCTAAGCCAGGCCCGGGACGGGACAAGGGCAAGAAACATACACACACTGTGATTTCTCGCTCGGGCCTGACGGATGGACGTGACCCATGCGGGAGAAGGCAAGCGGCTGGAACGGCGGGAAGGATGGCTGGGAATCAAAAGATGAGAGCAAAAGAGAGGGAGAGAGAGAGAATGACAGAGCAAGACAGAGAGACAGAGAGGCAGACGACTTATTCTCGATGCTCGGAGAGCCACGTCACAAAACTCTGGTGATTTTTACTATGCGTCTCATATCAGAGCAACAGGTCACATGAGGCTTCCTTCATGTCCTCTGCCAAGATCAACCACCACTCTCGGCCTCCCATCTCCAAATGCTCCTCGGTCTTGGAGGGAAAAGAAAGAGGAGGAGGAAGAGGAGGAGGAAGAGGACGGAGAGAAAAAAACGTTGGGATGCAGTAGATAATGGAAAAAAGGAGGTAAAAGGAAAATAAAACATACTTTTCAAATAGTGTCAAGAGAGGCTGAACAGACACTGGGGCCACCAGGGGCCAGCAGGGACAATAACTTGCATGTGAAATATACTCCGGGGGGGCCTACATAAGAAGAGCACCTTTGTCATGACACAGAGGGGAAACTCTGACATCACTCAAGGCTATCTGTAGCACTGATATCTAGATGGGAAGTGGTTCAGGCATTTGTGTGTATGTGTGTACACACATTCAGGTGATAGATATGTGGTTTATGGCCCTGGGAGCCCCTTTACTTTGGGCTGATACTCGGTCACACAGAGACTATTCTGGACCACTGATCCATCCAGACAGACTTGGGGCTTCAAAATAGCTTTTGTGAGCTCACTAAACCACCTTATGACATTGCGGGACCAAGACTTCAACAGATTGGGGCCTTTATATTTTGTTTAGAGGTAATCAGAACAATGTATATCTTTGTTTCTAAAAAGTATTGTGATGAATTCTATACCATCGTTGCAAATAGAGATGAACACAAATGGTTGTTGTGACACTACACATCTGATTCATTTCAGCCTGTAGTCATCCACTGAGCTCCAGCGTAGGTAAACATTCTATGTGTATTCTTGGGACAATATAAGCCTAGTTCCTATTCTCCATGCCACTCCAAAGACTTTAGCTCTACGGCCAACAAGTTGTCGCGTGATAAGATTTCGTCATGGCGGTTTCCATTGCAGTTCATCCAGACATTCTTCCCTAAGGCCCTTGTGAGAATAGAGACCGTATCTCACCACAGACTTAGAGTCTGGCACAATGCACAGTAATATGCCTTTCAAAGGTGTTTTTGATATCACCACCTGATTGCATGCGGAAGTGTGTTTGTGTGTGTGTGTGCGTGTTTGTGCCGTAAAGATATTAGATGAGAGGCCAGAAAAATCTGAGATGTTGAAGAAATGCTTAGTTTAAACCTTAATACAATAAATAAAGCAATATACCTTTTGTCATGGTGACAGCTGCCATACATGTGAGGTTTCCTGTCTGTTAAGTCTTCAACAAATTCAAGTGCTACACAGTAGGACCTCTCAGACTTACATCTTTATGTTGTTTTCTTTGGTACAATGAGCCTAACTCAATGTCCTGTAACTCTACAATGTAAAATGACGATGTTCATATTAGCACAGCCTCAGACAGAGTAACAAGGGGTTGGTGGCAGTGCCTCATCTATCTCTTCTCTTGAATCATAAGATCCAATATATTTTCCGCTATATTATAAGGAATGAGACATTACCTCAATACAGCACAATAACAAGCTACACAGTAGACACCCCGTCAACCAACAGTTTGTCTCACATTGATGACACGTATGAGAAGTTCCATCACTCCTATGGTTCAGATGTTGACACGTCACTTAGCGAGGAGCTCCACTGGCCTAGCCTAGCGTCAGTGACTCACTGCTGAGTGGTGCACTCATTCTGCCAAATCAGACAGTGGAGAGTAAACCTAACATATGGACAGTGCCAAAGTAGGAATATCAGCAAAGACAGTATAAGTAATGATAATAATAACAATGGAAACCATTGATGTCAAACAAAAAGTGCTAAGTCATTTTACCTTAAATCCCCTATAGATGTTCCTTAAAGTATTTGACATACGGTATATATTTGACCCAAGTCTGAGGCTGCAGATACCTGTGGAGCTCCATTGTGGGAACCCTACAGGGAACCTCTATCATAACAACCATTAGAATCTTACCAGCATGGACCTTAAACTTCAATTTAGCACTTTACAGTAAAATGGGTTTCTCTGCTTCCCAAAGAGAAACTTAACCCTTTCCTGAACATTCCACCTTAACTGTCCCTCCAAATCTACTTTTTGGACCTGGCCCAATTTTATCCTTGGGAAATCCGGGTGAGACGTCCAGACATCCCGGGACCCGCTGCTGCCTCCTCCACTTCCTCTGTCTGCCACTCACCATTATGGTTCATATTAGAGAGCTTATGCAAGGCTCAGTGCTAATGCTGCTCCTTATGGACAGAGAGCAGGCAGAGGATGGCGGAGGGAGCGCAGGGCACAGTGGGGCTTTGTGGGAGTGGAGGGGGCCATGGAGACAGAGAGAATGTGTTATGAGGAGAAGAGGAGGAAGAGAGGTGAAGAGGAGAGGGGGATACCAAGTCAGTTGTACAACTGAATGCCTTCAACTGAAATCTGTCTTCCGCATTTAACCCAACCCCTCTGAATCAGAGAGGTACGGGGGGCTGCCATAATTGACATCCACGTCTTCGGCGCCCGGCGTACAGTGGGTTAACTGCCTTGCTCAGGGGCAGATCGACAGATTTTTACATTTTTACCTTGTCAGCTCAGGGATTCGATCCAGCAACCTTTCGGTTACTGGCCCAATGCTCAACCACTAGGTGGAGGGGGGAGGTGTGGTATGTTTTATTTTCAGTAGACAGAGTCTTTAAAACCATATCCAGTATTATACAAAATGGGCTTAGGCCATGGAGGAAAAAAAGTCTGAAATGTTTGCACGCATATGTGACAAACAAAACCAAAAACCTCCCCGAAAATAATCCGCACATGGAGGCGATCTAAAACAATTACCGTTGGAGCACACAGACATTTCTCACAAATACCTAGGAAGTGTATTCTACATCCCCAATCTGGTATTGCTGGCGAAAAGAAAACAGAAAACCTACAAGTCAAGCAGTCAGAGCTGAGAAAACAACAGAGTTCTCTGAGTAGAGGTGAAGAGGTTGTCTTCTCAGGGCTAGAGCAACAGTGGACTTGACAGGAGAGGAGCAGGGCCATGGGGCCACAGGGGTAAGAGCATAGGAGAACATAGGGGATAAAAGTGTGAAGGAGAAGGCCAGAACGGGGGGAAGGGGTCCCAGTGAAAAGGGTAGCGTAGGGGGCAGCTGCCCTCTCCCTCCCGGGCTGGGGGGTCCCGTCACGTCAGAGCTGAATAGGTTTTGAGACCCTGACAGGCCAGAGGACCCAGAGGACCCAGGTCAGGGAGAGGATTAGCCTATGGGCCAGGGGGTCTCAGAAGGCTAGGGTCCCCCCATCACCCCCACTAACCCTCCTCTCAGCCCACCCCTAACCACTCCATGGTTTACCCCCAACCAGTCCAACATTCCAGCTCTCTCCCTCTCATCTCCATCCCACCCCCTGCTCACCCCTTCATAATTCACCCCCACTAGCCTGACCTCCCACCCCTCACCCTCTCATACATCCAACCTTGAATAGGGAGCCAGGGAGGCCTCTACTCCCCCTTCCGTGCCCCATTTCAGGGGAAGGGCAGTGGGCTGAGTGTGGGAGGTCAGCCCTCTGTCTATGGAAACAGGCCTGGGGAGCCAGTGAACCATGACGATCCAGCAAACTAACCATGGGTCAATCAAAACACTCCAGCAGAAAAACCTTGGGTCAACCACAACACTTCCGCCGACTTCAAAACATGTCAAAAGATCTGGGTGACCCCCAAACTGTTCTTCAACCACCCCTATCTAATCTGTTTGTGTGTGTGTGTGTTAGTGTGTGTGTGTGTGTGTGTGTGTGTGTGTGTGTGTGCGTGAGTGTGCGAGTGCGCCTTCGCGTGCGTGCGTGCATGCATGCGTGTGTGTTAGATTGACTCCTATGATGAGGAATCCTTTGCTGTGGGTTGACCTGGACCTTTCTCTCTGGGAATGACGTCAAACTCCTCTTACACAACAAAAGAGTAAGCCAACACTGACCATCACCATGAAGATCCACACAAGGCCATCGAAATCCACTAAAACCATTGAAATGCACCAAGACCATAGACCAAAATGCACCACCAATAGACACTCACAACTGACATTCTACCAGCTTCAGAGCTCCAGGAGCAATTGCTGTGGCCACAATACCACTAAGTACACCAGTGCATGCGGAGGAACCTTCCAATAACATCTTGTCATGAAGCATTTATAATGGATTAGTAAATCGTTTATTCATAATGTATTAATCATTACTCCCACATTTGTAAATGTTAATAAGCTAGTTATTCACACATTTATAACAACTTTTAAAGTATGTAGTAATGATTCATGAGATCATTGATGAGATGTTTATTATAGGTCCTTATAAACCATTTACTAATCATTAGTAAAGTATTTTTGTGGGGTCTAATCTAAAGTGAGGGCTATTTATACTTTATTTTGAATGGCCAGTGTCATTTCTCACAAAAATATTGGTAGACATTCCAGTAGTACCTGACGCTCCTTAATCGATGTCCGCGTTAATCGATGTCCGAAATCTAATTAACATAAGAAAATCTGTCTGTTTAAGTTAGAAATGTCTGTTTTTTTGTATGGGCTGCGTCTCATACCACCGCATCCGCCAATGTTGGCCATTTGTATCTGCGGTGGAAGGTGGCAGAGCTACAGCGTTGTTTGTCAGGCCAGGAGACATGCCAAAAAATCTGCCTTTTTACGAAAACGTAGCGTCTGAATGGTTTGGGCTACAAACTAATATGACCACTCTAAGGAAAGACGAGTGTTCTCTGTTTTGCTCTCCGTTTTGCTTTTCTTGACGTTTTGCTTTACGACCCCCACAAGTGCCACACGACTCATCTGAAGGTAATCCGGTACCGGGATGAAAAATGAATGGAAGGGAATGGGGCATTTACACGTCAAAGGTATACGGATAATTCCACTGTATTTTTTTTCTGACCTTTCTTATATCTCTCAGGTAAAGGACAGACACTTTACAACATACTCATTTGATTTCTTGTTCCATGTATGATCTTTTGTTCCATGTATGAATCTGTTATTCAATGTGTTTCTAGGGGCTAATAGCAGTAAGGCCAAATTCAATGTTTCATCAAATAATTTAGTTGAATATCTTTTGAATACCTACAGGGGTACCTAAAATAAAAAAATCAAATATCTAAAAGTTCCTTGGTATGACCATCTTAAAACAATTCCATATGTTAGCTTAGTAGAAAGCCATCCCGGACCCTTAGCCCATAAGGGGTTTTATTAAGGTCTCAAAATAGCCTGGAGCATATCAATGGTAAAAGAATAAGCACACAGTACAGGATGTTTAAGAAAACATATTTTCACAAAAACTGTTGTAAAACAACTGTTGCAAGGACGTGAGGAAGAGTTTTGCCAATTTTGTCAACCTCGCGAACCAACGAATCATTAAACAGGGAGATGTAGCCTGTACCCAACAGCTGGCGGGACCAGACAGTTTTTCTCAAATGGATGTTTATCCCTTCATTACTACTGATATGTGATTGACATTTAGAGGTATTTGAAGATAGAAATGTTATATGTATAACCTTTAAATGCTTCCAGTGCTTCAGTATTTTAACCACATAACTCTTTAAATGTAATTAGGATAGTTCAGCAAAATCAGATATTCAGATATTTGTTTTCTTACTTCATAAGCAGTCTATGAACTGCTCGAAGGAGTGACTGCAATCCACACTTTGGTTTTGGTAGAAAAGTTAAACAGTAATAAACAGTAATGTAAGCATTTTCGGAAGAAAAACATTACTTTACTCAGCATAGACTGTGTATGAAGTTACACATCACACTACTACAACAGTGTGACTGCTTTGGAATGAAATGTTTAATATATTTTCTTAAACATCCTCTGTATTGTGTGCTTATTGTTTAACCATTGATATGTTCCAGGGGCCATTTTGAGACCTTGGATGGAGCAGGACCTGATGATGGAGCATCAGGTACTGCTGGAATGTCTACCAATGACATGTCCATCTTTTTGTGAGAAATGACACTGGGCATTCAAAACATTTATAAAGTATTTATAAAGTATAAATAGCCCTCACTTTAGATACTGGGAAAATACTTTACTGATGATTAGTAACGGGTTTATAAAGATCTATATTCAACATCTTATGAATGATCTTATGAAACATTATGACATACTTGAAAATGTGTTTATGAATGTGTGAATAACTAGCTTACAAATATTTACAAATGAAGAAGTAATGATTAATACATGAATAAACTATTTACTAATTCATTATAAATGCTTTATTACAAGGTGTTATTATGATGTGCTATGCGCAGGCATACCCTCTCTATCTTGTATAACAGGCATACTCACCCTATCGTGTCTTCTCATCCACTTTCCTTCTTATGTGAACCATGCTGACAGCATGATAGTGAAATTGCACAACACATGGCAACGCCACTGAGAGTGCTACCTTTATCTAGTCAGCACATTCCATGAAAGTAAAGCACAAAACTCTGCCACCGTGCACAGATAATGCCGTCAACAAGACATTTGTTTTCCCCAGCAACTCCCCCAAAAAATGTGGCTAGCAATGAATGACCTTTGATTCGAGAAGTGGGTGTTGGGCAGTGGATTTGAAACCATCAAACTGGTGGTGGCCCACCAACATGCCTGAGGGTGTTTGAAAAGAACACATTGAAACATCATGACATTTATCTTTATAGGAAACATTTTCACAGAGGTTTCTAATTTGGGATTTTAAAAGACATTTCTTCCGACCCCTAAATACATAAGATTTAACTGCGAAACATTTCTGAGATCGTCAAAATCGTCAAAAACACTTAATTCTACCAGTGCAAGTATCCCTCCGCCCAGGACTGGACTGGCCAGAGAGCCAGAGAGAGGGGAGGTAGGCTGAGGCCCATCCCAGAGGGGAGATATACGGAGCCCACAGCCCAGATCTCTGGTGCCTGGCTGGGGTAGACAGAGTATGGGCCAAGAAGACCACACCAGCTGCTCCTCTGGACACAGGCAGGCGGGCAGGCAGGCAGGGCCCAGGCTTAAATCAGCCTGCAGCTGCAGCGCTTGCCTCAGCATATTAACTTTGGCTCCGCTTCACCCCTTGACCAAGAACAACTTGGTGCAAAAATAAGATTTTTTTCCCCCGACCCAAGGTCAGTGAGGAGATTGGGCTCAAGATCAGATTAATTTGCAGTGTGAAGAGATAATGCTTACTCTGCAATGTCTCACCCATTACGCAGAGAACGCAGCAATCCTGGTGTATCATTAACCTGCGTTAGGCCAATACAGTGCAACCCACACAGTCAAGACATTCAAAGTTGCGTGTAACTGACAGTAAACCGCTAACCATCCCGGTCTGGTCCCTCACCTGTCAGTGTATCGCCTGGCAGGTTCGTTCAACACCACACCGTGGGGGGCATGGGAGAATGGTGGCTGGCGCAGCAGTCGGTGGCGGAGCGGCTTGCAGTGGCGGCACAGCAGGCAGTTAGGCTTAGATGCCAGCAGGGTAGCATCAATCTCCAGGTGCTGCTCCATGGTGAAGAACTGCACACCGTACACCTCCTCCTCCACGTCCAGCTTCAGCGTCAGTGGCGTATCACAGAACACGTTACTAGGGCCCAACGAAAGGTTGTTTCCACTAACGGTCAGGAGCAGGATGTTGTGGATGGCGGGAAAGGCCGTCTCCTCGGGGCTGAAGAAGGTGACCCACACAGTGAGGGAGTCGGGCACCAGTGGGTGGGGGAACTCTAGCTGGAGCATGCAGCCCTGCAGTGGGCACTCGGACAGTCCCACGGCCCCCTGCTCGATGCCGGCGTTGGGGCTCCAGGTGCGCACACTGGGCTCACATGCCTGCTCCACGTCTGGAGGTCCTGGGGGTCAAAAGGACAGAGGTACAGCAAATCAAACATAACATATAAACAACTATAAAGTAAATACACACTCAGACACAACCAACAGAGAGAAAATGAAATACAATAGAAAACAAAGGTTAGGTAATTGCATTTGCAAACATGACCATGTGTGGTTGTTTGAATTCGTTTGTATGCAGGGAAGAGCTGCAGGTGCATGTCGAAATAAAATATATATAATGTGTATATAGAACAGTGGTCTGACTGACTACAAATGGCTGTTGCAGGTGAAGTGTCAGGGCTGAATGAGCTGTTGGCTTTTCTCAGCAATTGACTACATGCGACAGACACGGGACTGAGTTCATTGTCAGTAAAGCAGGGGAGGCAGCAGACAAGCTGCCTGTGTTCCTCTTGAGAGAGGCCCTGCACAGGGTTCTCACTTCAGTGGCAGTCATTACAACACCAAACAGCGCTCCTCCAGCCATATTTGGAGTCCACAGCTACCTCGTATTATCCAGAGTGACGTATACCAACATTCATCAAGCGCTTTGAAAAGCCAGCATTATGGAAGACACTGTGTTCTCCCTGTTTTCCTTTTGTGCACTTCCAAACTGGCAACCGACAAACCCATTTGCTAACCTCAATTCTGGGCACCGCACAAAATTCCAGTGTTTAATCAAGTGAGCACTGAATTCGGTTTCCAGGCCACATTATCTCAACACATTTATTATTGTAAGTGTGTGTGTGGCCAGAGTAGAGGTAACTTTGAAAAAAAGGAGAGAAAAGAAACTGAGGAACTGAGATACTCAGAGTTTTGCACCCAGCCTCTCTCTCTCATAATGTGCCCCTCACATTCTGTGGTGAGTTTTTCATTGACTTTTTGAGGAAAGGAGTTTTAGCCACTGAAAATATTTTGTAATGTCAGCTGTTATGATGGGCTGTCCTCCTGCTCTAGAACTCCTACTGCGGATACCAGAGGTTCCAGATTTACCATGAGACAGGATGGGGATGTCATCCATCATAAGATCATCTATAGAGTAAGTAAAAGAAATACATAAAGATTATATGCAACCTTGGCAAGACCCATGTCTGTTTTTCAACACTGTAGAATTACCAGTACAGTAATTTTGAGTATTACAGATTTTATCCTTAAAATCCAACCAAGACAGCACCTTTTCATTAGGGTTAACTCTACTCTCTGTTATAAAAACAGCTCTGAAGCATTTGACCTAGCCTTGCCTCCCAGGTTGCTGAAAGGCCCTCAAGGTGTTCAGACAATCCAAACCTGGCCTTTTAATAGGAGGCCTTGCTTTCTCACTTGATTTGCTAATCCCATGGGGGTATTAACCTGTCTAGGAGATCGCTTGTTCTAGGAAAGGAGGAAAGATACATTTGGAGGAATTCCAGCTTAATTGCTGTAGGGTTGAATGTGTAGTGTTTCGCCCTCCGCCATCATGTGGGAATCAGACGGTGTGGAATTGTGGAGCGCTGGAAACAGGGGACTGGAATGAACTGGGATACGGATAGATAAACATAGAGGGATATGTCCGGGCATGCACTCTGCTTTCTAAGAATGGGGCCTACCTCTCCGTCATACGTCACACTCTCTATAACACACACAACAGACTGACTGACTTGCACTGAAGTAACCATTGTCCTCAGAGGAGGCTGGTGGGAGGAGCAATAGGAGGACAGGCTCATTGTAATGGCTGGAATGGAATTAATGGAACGGAGTCAAACACACAACAGACTGACTGACTTGCACTGAAGTAACTTGCACTACTTGAATTCATGCCATGACCTCTAACTAGAGGGCATGAGAGGAACTACAATGGAAATATGTCTTGCTCACTTGTGTTTCGCCCCTTGAGAGCCTTACTGTGTCATCTGTGTGAACACAGTCATAGCTGCATGACAGCATATATTTTTCAATTGATACATTAAAATCAATCAAGCGATTCCTCATAGTCTAGAAGGCCAATAAACGTCAGTCATTCATCCCATCCCTCTGCATATGATATCTGCAGTCTAAACAGTTGGAGTGGGTGACAGGGGTGAGGGATGGAGAATGTGGCGGGAAGGGTGAGTGATGGGGAAAGCATAGGGCCTGAAGGAGGAATGGTGATTGACAGTACGGCTCCTCTCCTCTCCCTCGCCCGGGGAGTTTTCAGATATTTGGTTCAACACACATCCACCACTCCTCTCCTTCTTTTCCAGATCAACCTCGCTGGCCTCCGCCCAACATCCAAATGTTGGGGAAAAAAACACAACCTTGTCCTGGCGCGCGGATTCTTTTATATAGTGCAACTCTTTTATAGGATATCGGAGGGAATTCCTGTGACATTATACAATGAAATGAACCGGAACACTGAATTGGAACGTTCTGGGTTCTAGGTTCCACTGTGATTCATTATTGCTAAGAGTTTTGCCAAGAAGCCAAACAAGAGAAACAAGCAATGTCATTAAGACATTCTGAAATAGTGAGTAGCTTTTGGAACATTTGGAGCATTGCAGCAGTAAAACCATTGTTGGATTTGAAAAGATACTACTGAGGGATTGGACAGTTTTGGAGATGGAACAGGTCATCCGTCAATGCAATCGGGCATGCGGCAGGGGAGTCTTTTCCAATATTTTGCGTCATACACAATGCAACAAGGCCCTGGCCAAGTTCCTGGCTGATCTGTCATTTGTATTGTATTTCCTTAAGGGGGCATCCCTTAAGTTGAGGTAGCGCACGTCAGGGTTGATATTCTCCAGAATAAGTGTGTTTGTGAGTATGTGAGCGTACAGTACATGCATGACTGTGGATGTCTCTGTAAGTCTCTATGTGCATCCATGTCTCTATCCAATCCCTCTTCATCACCAAATCATTATCTCATGACTATCATTAAAGTGCTAGTGGAGATAAAGCAGGGGAAGCTGTTCTTTCTCTTCAGGTACTTTGTGTCTGAACCCTGTCGCCCTGAGTCCCTGCAGTGTGCAGCCCTGACAGCAATGGAGTAGAGCCCAGTGAGTGTTGTTCTCCCAGACAGACAGAGAGAGCACACACACTCACCACACACACACACACACACACACACACAGCATCACATAATGCAGAGAGGCTTGACACTGCCCCGCCTACAAAGGAGGCCGCTGTTAAAGAAAGCATGGCCCGACATCTGGGCCAGTCAGACAGGAACACTTGGCGATGCACGGCTTGGTGCAGCGAGCACATATACACATAAATATGCACACAGAAAAATGCCATGTGTGAACACACACACGTGCACATACTGTATTTGCACACACACAGACAATTTACAAGGCCCTCATTGAATAAACCCACTCCCCACACACACACACACACACACACACACACACACACATAGACACACACACACACACACACACACACACACACACACACACGACTTTGCATACACACATCTCAGATCCTTCACGTCCATCCACACACACTCCTGGTTCCAATCAGCTGCAGGATCCTCCTCGTGAATGTCACAAACCACATGCAATTCGCTTAACTATCTTGGGTGGTTTCCACATGGTTTCTTCCCTCTCTTTTTTCATCCTCTGGTTTCTCTTCCCCCAGCCATATTTCTCCTGGGTCTAGAGCAGTAAAGATTTACGAGGGGTGCTCCAGCTCTCTCTCTCTGACCACGCCAGGGTTTCCTAGCTACAGAAGTGTTGGAACACGAGCCATGGGACTGACAGGTGTCAGGCGTGTTACAGACACACACGCACACATATAAGCCTGTACACGCCTATTCACACACACAAACACATGCCTGGACATGCCCACTGTCCAATACACGCACGCACGCACACACACACTAACACACACACACACACACACACCAATTCATCCATTCAACTACACACATACACACTACGCTAACACATGCCCACATACACAGACTCATGGCATTGGCATTCTGCATGCTTGCATCGTCGGGATGTCTGTGGGTGGCGGTTACTTGACTGTCATAAGCTGCCATAGAGACAACACACTCACACACAGACAAGAATGCAGCTGTTAGCAGCCTGTGATGGACTAGCATCGGTGTGTAAACAGGGGAGTGGGAATCTGCTGCTTGCTAACAGGGAGCACTTCCAAACAGTGAGGTTTACACACAGTGCCGCAGACAAGCCCAGACTTGCCTCTCACACACACACTGTGTGTGGAGCAAGGACCATGCAAACAGACACACACACACAGACATGTGCACAAGCGTGCGCACGCACATACACACACACATGCACACAGACACAGCACTAATGGCAGTCTGATCCCCAGCCCAATGAGTCACTGGGTTCATTATTAGCCATGTGCTGTCGGACAGCTGCCAAATTGATCAGATCTCACTGGATTCTACAGACTCCAGCTCTGACCCTGAAAGACCACGGAATAACAATGGAATAACTTTGAATCTTGGGAAACTGTACCATCTTGGCATCTCTATCAACATACCAACACAGTAGGGATAATCTATTCCTTTTCAGTTTATTTCTTATCAGAAAACCTTGGACAGAGTTTTGATACCTCTGTATCTCCATATCTAGACTAGACTGAATAGACTGATGTACAGATATTATCAGCTGTGTATTTAGCCATCAAACTTCCTCTAGATGCAGAATGGCATAATAATGGCGGATATACTGGCACACTGATACATACATTGAAACACACTCCAACACACTCTGAACAATGCTTAATACTGCAGATGCCAGAGCCAGCTAGCGGTCAGAGGTGCACAGCTGTGCAGACTATTTATAAAGACCAAATTCCACCTCCCTAATGCTGGTCCCTCTACAGTTGTTCTAAAATCCTCTGCAAGAGCTGGAGGAGAGAGGGGAAGAAAAACGCATCCTATTTCGGGAATTCTGTTGATTTAAGCTTTCACTGTCCTCACATTCCCTGATAACAAATGGGAGAAATTATGTCACGGACATGATCCATGGAGAGCTCTTCCCAGTTCCCACCATGCCTGTCGCTGTGAGCCCACGTTTGGTATTTCTGGGATACGGAATATCCATTCCGTTGGGAACACTGGCTCAACTTTGACTCCCTCTGCGTCCCTCAGCTCGTGTCAAGGGCCGTGACTCAGATGAATCATTTGCATGCTTGGGGCTTGACTCAGAGACCAAATGATTTGCATGTTTGAGAGTTGACACAGAAGCCAAATTGAGCCTCATACTGGCCTAGTGAGAGTGAGAGTTCCTGATGTGGTGAAGATGCTATCAGCAAGAGAAAGAGGAGGGAAGAAGTTCAGGTGTGTTATTGACAGGGTGGGGATACATTGAGAATGCGTGTGGGGTGGGTGGGTGGGTGGGCCTGCCTTACAAGGCAAGGTGGGTGGTTTACAGTAGCTACTGTATGTACTGCATGTTCTGAGGTAGGGTGGTTAGAATCCAAGAGAGTAAAAGTAAATGAATGGGTAAAGTGAGTAGGAGAAGTGCACTGAGCTTTGAAGGTTACAGAGGTTTCAGTGGTGAGACAGAGAGGTGAGAAGTGCTTTCAGTCAGTTTGTCAGTTGGTCAGTCAGTCAGTCAGTTAGTCAGTCGTGTGGTAATAAATAAGCCAGGATAGAGCTGTCTTACCTTCGGCCTCGCGGGGGCTCCAGTGTCCAGAGGGAGCGCAGGGTCGTGGGGACGAGGAGTTGGATGCGTACTGCAGCAGGACCCGGCCCTCTGTGCATTTATCACACACTGATCCCACTTCTCTAGGAAACCAACAGACAGGCACAGCAACCAACTTAGATACAGTTTATAAAACACACTCACTAAGACACAGTCTAATTGGACTGGTACTCATTTGAATACAGGCCAATAGACAGGTGCTAATTTTGATGCAATCAAAACAGACAGTCAACCCATTTGTCCGAAATATCTCCAGTACTCTGCAGAGTGGAAGTAAATACTAAAGACCCTGACTGTGCTGCTTGCCCCATTCGTCCAGCTCATTTCACCTGTCGTAGAAGTGGCCGGAGATAGGCGGGAACCACTCCAGGGTAATGGCGTCATGCTCCTGCCCCACCACTTGGGGCGCCATGGGCACAGGTGGTGGTTTGGATGCGGGCTGCCATGTCTGGTAGATCAGGTCCAGGTAGCAGTGCATCCGGGCCACTTGGTTGGGGGTGAAAGAGTCTGTACAGTCGTCATCTATGTGGAAGAGATGATCAGAAACAGTTTAATATGATGTAGATTATGTATTCATGAGATTTAAGTACGATTTAAAATTCATTATATTTTATAGCAGAATACAGGTTAATAGGTTGAATTAGCCAATAGGGGATGGTTAGGGAATGCCTGAGAAGTAATGTACATATACTGTATACGTACAAAAGGAAGAAAAACAGGGCCCGGATCTACAGAGTCTGTAGCAATGTTATTAAGGGAAGCAATATTCATACAGTCTCCACAGGTCAGTTACCTGAACATACAGTAGAATCTACAAAGGTGCAATGTCTACATTCCACACCTGCTAAGGCACACACACAGATGTAGGATCTTAATTTGATCACCCCGTTGCAGGATAACTTTCCTGTATTGCAGGGCATTTAAAACGTGTAGTGTATTTGAGGTTTAGAAAGGCTTCTCAAGTTTGTAATTTCCACTTAGAAATGTCACACTTGATTTTCCCTTATGAAAAATGCATCAACCACTTCAAAAATATCCATTCATTATTTTCTGTTGCTGCAGGATTATTTTCCTGGTGTAGGAGACTGGCTCAAATTAAGATCCTACATCTTTATGTGACACTCAGGGTCAGCATACTGTATGGTAGGACATTCCTATGTTATGTGTGTTTATTTCTAAAGTGATGGGACTGCAGCGTGTGATGGATTATGGGACCATCGGCACGTGTTTGTATGATGTATCTGAGTGTGTACGCATGTGTCTGTGCCTGTTTATGCGTGTCAGAAAGTGTGCACGTGTTTGTATGTCATTTTATGTTTTTTTATTTGTCTGTGCGTGCGCGCGTGTGTCTGTATGTTACAAATCTCACCTGCATAGCTCATGTAGTTGTTGTACGGTGTGTGTGTGAAGTGGCGACGCTCGCAAGTGTCGTTGCCAGGCTCAGGGTCTCTGCAGTACTTGTACTTGGGCGTGGGGTTAGTGTCTTCACACAGATCTCCTGTCTCCAACGAGGGCTCAGTCTCCAGACACGGATCGTTACACGACTCAATCTCAGAGATCCCCCGGAACACGTGGTACAGCCCGAGACTGTGGCCGATCTCATGGATCATGGTGTGGGTGTGACCAAATGTGCCGTAGAAGGAGGGGTTCAAAACAATACCACCTATGAATGGAGAGCAGACACAGACAAACACCTATTCACACTAGAAAGTACTGGAAACTGGAGAAGGATTGAGATAATGCATTATTCATCGACCCACACAGCTTCATTATCACCTTCCTCCCTGTCAGAGCGGAGGTAGAGATGGCGAGACTGCTCGGGGCTCACACTGTAATTACTCCTAATCAACAACGGGGGCTGTTGAGAAGGGTGTGTGTGTGTGTGTGTGTGTGTGTGTGTGTGTGTGTGTGTGTGTGTGTGTGTGTGTGTGTGTGTGTGTGTGTGTGTGTGTGTGTGTGTGTGTCTGTCTGTCTGTCTGTCTGTCTGTCTGTCTGTCTGTCTGTCTGTCTGTCTGTCTGTCTGTCTGTCTTTACCCAAATGTGTTAGGGCTTCTTTGTCCCACGGCCAAGTGGCGACACCGGCCAGATCTTCATCAGACGAGTTGGCAAAGAAGACGTTCAGGTGAGTGGAGCCATCCAGATTCAGGATCTCTTTCAGCTCCTTTACATCCAAATAGGCTCTGGAGACCAGATAGAGAGAGACAGCGAGAGAGGGGGGGAGAGAGAGAGCGAGAGGGGGAGAGATAGAGGGGGGGAGAGAGAGAGAGAGATTTAAACAAATGTAGGAACAAGAGCCAGTTCATTTCACATCACAATAGTTAGTAGAGCAAAGATATTTCCCCAAAAATGTGATCATTTCAGAGAAAAGACCGTTAAGAAGAGAGGTAGCGAAATCATTTCAGAATAGAAAAGTCCTGGAGCTTAGACAGGCAAATTGAGACAGAATGTAGGCTGGTAGTCAAGAGACCAGTGGAGCAGGTCTGAATGAGATGTGTTTACTGTGCTTGGCTAATACTATGCTAGAAGTGGACAGGGAATAAATGACAACACATAGTCCATCACCATGAAACTGTCAGTCCCCTTCCTTCTACCCATGTCAAAAGCCCTTATCCAATAGCCAAACTGGTGGTCTTGGCAAATCCTATTGACAAGATCAGTGAATTCTTGGATGAGAGAGATATATGTTACAAATTTGAGTTTCTTCAGTTGATATTTGTCAGCTGTCTTGCGAAGAGAGACATTTGTGTTATACACACAGGGCAACTGGAAAACTGAAGGGCCCCAGAAAACTGAAGGGGGAGACGACGGCAGAAAACTGACCTGTTATATTTTATGTAATTACATCGATGATTAATTAAAGAGAGCCCTAGCGGCTTCAAATTACTAGTAAAGCAAAGCGAAGGAGAGATCTCAGACTCAGTTTGGGAGACAATCCGTAAGTGGGGAAGGAGGACAACAGAGCACAAGGGTGAAGTGGGCAGCCATAAACATGCTGACAAATGAGGACATCGTAAAAGGAAGAAGAAGAAATAAAAGTTGCCGTAAAAACCTCCTTAGTGGATAAAATATAGACTAAGCTACCACCCTCTGTGCTGCAGAAGTGGACGACAGTGGGGTGCCATGCAGCATAATTGGAGTGAATGGTCGTGGCAGGTAACATGTCAGGACATGGTTGGTTAAGCGTTGGGACAGAATAATGAAGAGGGTGAGCCAAGCCAAGTGGTGCAGACAGGTGACATGTCAGGACATGGCTGGTTAAGCGTTGGGACAGAATAATGAAGAGGGTGAGCCAAGCCAAGTGGTGCAGACAGGGGACATGTCAGGACATGGCTGGTTAAGCGTTGGGACAGAATAATGAAGAGGGTGAGCCAAGCCAAGTGGTGCAGACAGGGTCATGTGAGGACATGGTTGGTTAAGCGTTGGGACAGAATAATGAAGAGGGTGAGCCAAGCCAAGTGGTGCAGACAGGGTCATGTGAGGACATGGTTGGTTAAGCGTTGGGACAGAATAATAAAGAGGATGAGTCAAGTGGTGCAGACAGGGGACATGTCAGGATATGGTTGGATAAGCGTTGGGACAGAATAATAAAGAGGATGAGTCAAGTGGTGCAGACAGGGGACATGTCGTTATTGCTGTTAGTTGCTAGAGTTAGACCCCTGCTACTATTGATCTGGCTCTTCTAGATTGATTTCCCTCCGCTCCTTCAGAGAAATAAGTCCAGACCAGTAGGTGAGGAAGGATAAGGATGCTGTATAGGCTTAGTTCCTGGGATGGGATCTTGGCCAGGTGTGTTTGGAATAAGAGACGGCATAGTGGAAAAGTCCTGCTCGGCCTGTGGGAAACCGGAGGCGCGCACAGGGGCCAGGCCTACAGAGAGCACATGATATAAGGTCCTTCTTCCTAATAATTTCAGGAATTTCATTATTTCCTCGGAAAATATTTGTCCGGCTTTTTGGCCATGCATGAGGGGAAAAAAGGGTCAGGGGGGTTTAATGGTGAGATGAGTAAATCAACAACAGATAAAAGCAGTACTATTGTAGGTCAGAACCCATCTAAACTGAGTTCAATTAAGTCTAATGTATTGGCTCTGTGACAACAACACAACACACATCAGATGTGGACTGGATGGACGGATGCAGGCTTTAGCTTGACTGCATGAAAACAGGCTCGGCTGCAAATGTGTCTGTCAGGGTGCATGGATTTGCACTCTTCTGTGTGTATACATGTCATCAGCTTTGTATGAAAGTAATTGACTGCTTGATGTAGTGGGAGGCTGTTAAAAAAGGGTAGAGAGCAGTGGCTGTCTGACCAGTGGCCTGTATTCATGGATGCCAAGGGAAGCCAGGCTTCCCCAAATATTTGACCAATAAAAAATATGAATTATAAAATAATTTATCTTTCATCTCTCTGTGTTTTCATAATTTTATGTAAATTCGCAAGTGGCTGAATCTTACCGGAGATATCATCAGAGCGAGGGAACCAGCGCCTCTTAGTATGTGTAGCCCATGTATCTGATGCTGTCTGGAGCAAAAGAGTATGACGTTGTCGCCGTAGCATTTCATTGATTGATGCCAGCAAGAATTTGGACTCCCTTGATGCATTTTTAAAATAAAAGATCTAGCCAATCAGCGTTGAGCTGAGCTCAACTTTGGGTTGTCCTGGTGCAGCAAAACGCCCTGCAAGGGAGGCCAGTTTGGATTTGGATTCACACAATCAAATCCCATCCAAAGCAAAATGTCAATTTCAGAAAAACGTGTCTGTTTCTGATCTGCTTGTGCTGATGTCCTGCAGTAAGTAGCTTGCTAAATCGGCCCTTTTCTAAGCCATGGATGGAGATGTGGATTTGGACTTAATTCTCTGTACAGGCAATGATTATGACAGCGATTCTGATTTAATCATAAATTAATATGTTGTGCCACTGGCCTGAGAGATTGAAGTTCAATATGTAGCCTAGATGTAGCCTAGTATGCTCATGTTACTAGCTAGCTAACTTAGCTGGTTCATTGTTGCCCATGCGAGAAAGTTAAGCTAGCAAGCATTTTAGCTACAGTGGCTTATGAAAGTATTCACCCCCTGTGGCATTTTTCCTATTTTGTTGCCTTACAACCTGGAATTAAAATGTATTTTTGGGGGGTTTGTATCATTCGATTTACACAACATGCCTACCACTTTGAAGATGCATTTTTTTTTTGTGAAACAAACAAGAAATAAAATAAAAAACTGAAAACTTGAGCACGCATATCTATTCACCCCCATAAAGTCAATACTTTGTAGAGCCACCTTTTGCAGCAATTACATCTGCAAGTCTCTTGGGGTATGTCTCTTTACGCTTGGCACATCTAGCCACTGGGATTTTTGCCCATTCTTCAAGGCAAAACTGCTCCAGCTCCTTCAAGTTGGATGGGTTCCGCTGGTGTACAGCAATCTTTAAGTCATACCACAGATTCTCAATTGGATTGAGGTCTGGGCTTTGACTAGGCCATTCCAAGACATTTAAATGTTTCCCCTTAAACCACTCGAGTGCTGTTTTAGCAGTATGCTTAGGGTCATTGTCCTGCTGGAAGGTGAACCTCCATCCCAGTCTGAAATCTCTGGAAGACTGAAACAGCTTTCCCTCAAGAATTTCCCTGTATTTAGCGCCATCCATCATTCCTTCAATTCTGATCAGTTTCCCAGTCCCTGCCGATGAAAAACATCCCTACAGCATGATGCTGCCACCACCAAGCTTCACTGTGGGGATGGTGTTCTCAGGGTGATGAGAGGTGTTGGATTTGTGCCAGACATAGCGTTTTCCTGGATGGCCAAAAAGCTCAATTTTAGGCTCATCTGACCAGAGTACATTCTTCCATATGTTTGGGGAGTCTCCCACATGCCTTTTGGTGAACAACAAATATGTTTGCTTATTTTTTTCTGGCCACTCTTCCGTAAAGCCCAGCTCTGTGGAGTGTATGGCTTAAAGTGGTCCTTTGCACAGATACTCCAATCTCTGCTGTGGAGCTTTACAGCTCCTTCAGGGTTATCTTTGGTCTTTTTGTTGCCTCTCTAATTAATGCCCTCTTTGCCTTGTCCGTGAGTTTTGTTGGCGGCCCTCTCTTGGCAGGTTTGTTGTGGTGCCATATTCTTTCTATTTTTTAATAATGGATTTAATGGTGCTCTGTGGGATGTTCAAACTTTCAGATATTTTTTTATAACCCAACCCTGAACTGTACTTCTCCACAACTTTGTCCCTGACCTGTTTGGAGAGCTCCTTGGTATTCATGGTGCCGCTTGCTTGAGGGTGCCGCTTGCTTGGTGGCGCCCCTTGCCAGTGTTCCAGACTCTGGGGACTTTCAGAACATGTGTATATATACTGAGATCAATTGACACTTAGATTGCACACAGGTGGACTTTATTTAACAAATTATGTGACTTCTGAATGTAATTGGTTGCAGCAGATCTTATTTAGGGGCTTCATAGCAAAGAGGGTGAATACATATACACGCACCACTTTTACGTTTTTTTTCTTTATTATTATTTTTTTAAACAAGTAATTTTTTTCATTTCGCTTCACCAATTTGGACTATTTTATGTCTGTTCATTATATGAAATCCAAATAAAAATCAGTTTAAATTAGAGGTTGTAATGCAACAAAATAGGAAAAACGCCAAGGGGGCGAATACTTCTGCAAGGCACTGTAGGAAGCCTGTGATAACAAAAACTAAAAGCATACTGTATGACAGAACCATAGACCGTTTTGCCAACATGAAAGAGAGGATGGCATTGTACAGTAAGGTGAGCCAAACATTTGTTTTGCTTGCGTGCACTCACACAGAAATCAGTACCATGGACAGCCACATGATATTTAGCAACATTGGACTAAATTGTTTTTGGTATAATTAAGTTAATTTTCAGTGTATTAAAGCATATATAACCTTGTTGATTTGATGTTTAAATGTTTAAGTTGAAATGGTGCAGGAATAGCGGAGGCAGTGCTCCTGTTGTCTTTGTGCTGACTCTGTGGTAACTCTGTGGTAACTCTGTGGTAACTCTGTGGTTCTAAATTACTAGTTGTTTAGTAAACTGTAGAAAACATTAACTTGCTTGACCTTGCAGGTCATAACTGTTTGCTACATGCAATATCTGCTTTGTGGACTTCACTGGTCAGATGTTGCTCTCCGGTTATGTGATGAAACAAACATATGTGTAGTTGAATGTATTCCGCCACTGTGACTGTTGTCTTTTTGATATCACGGGCCAGCCTAATTGTATATCACAATGGCGTATGAACGAACGCGTTATAGAGCAAACAACGCAACATAGGTTATAATATGGCTTTTTTACTGGTTTGGCCTTCTCAGTGATTTTACCCACACACCGCTACTGTGTCTGGCACTACTTTAGCCAGTGGGGCCTCTGGGAGTGAATATTCCAGTCTTGAGCCTGTCCTGCAATTGACTTTGTCTCTCTCCCTTTCTAACACTCGCTCTCACTTTCCCTGTCTCTCCCTCCTCTCTTTTGTGCTCTCCCCATCTCTAACGCCCTCCCTCCCTCCAGTTCTCTCTATTTCCATCCTCCCTCCCACTCTCCCTTTCCTGGCTCCCAGTCTCTTCTCTAAGGATGTCTCTGGTTTAACCCAAATTAGGACCTGATGGGTCAGTTTCACCCCCCTCAGCGCTCCTCTCCCCTCATCTCTCACCCTTCATCCTCTATCCTTCGCCCCTTGCCCCATATTCCTCGTCCATTGCCCCTTGTGAGCCACAGGGGAGAGACAATTTTCCATTCATTTGAAGACTTTTCATGCATGCCCTGGGAAGAACATATACTGTAGATCACTTAGAAAGACACAGAGAGAGAGAGAGAGAGAGAGAGAGAGAGAGAGAGAGAGAGAGAGAGAAGTCGAGAGAAGAGCCTCAGAGAGAAGAGGCGGGAAAAAAATTGGAAAATGTAACTTCACTAAATTCAGATGTCAGCGGGCATCTGTTCTGGGGCAGTCCAGGGTGTAAAGAGAGCTCAAACTGCAGTGTTAATGCTTTTATATCTGATACATATTAAATGAAAGATTATGACTTCATCCATTTACACCCATATATAATTCATATAAGCCCATAAATTTGCCTCGTATACATACGTCTGGGGCTGCTGAGTGTGAAACGCTACGGTGAGTTGGCATGGTGATGGCGGCCTCACGCCAAGAACACTTTTAAATCGGTGGGCCCCTCAGCTCTCCTGTCATCGGCTTGGTCAACACCGCAGATCCTAAAGGCCTCATTCATCCGTGCCGTTATTACCACACTGACACGCTCTTTTTCTCCATCCTTAATCTTTTGTGCTTTTTCCCGCTCTATGGAGGACACAACCTACGTAAGACCAAGTTTTGACACTAGGATTCAAAAGTTGGACACCCAAGCTAGACAACTGGGACTTCCAGAGTTAGAGTTAAAGTACAGTATAGAGAATATGTGCCTAGAAACACATGATAAAGTTTCCAGTGCTTGTAGTGTATCTGTTTATCTTAAGTGGAGACTCTTAATAGTGTTGGTGGTGTGTCCATACCAACCAATCATGACCTTAAAGTGGGGTTTCAGAGGTGTTGGGACAGTCTTGAAAATGTGTTGGCATTCTCAGGTCAAATTCAACATGACAGTGTTGCATGTGAATGCCACTGGATGACATTTCTGTACTATCTCACCCACGTAAATTCCAAATCAACTCCTGATTTGGAGCTTTTCCAAATCAATTAAACTCCTGTTGTGATCTTCAGACTCATCCCTTACGTCTAACTCTATGGAGGCGATAGCAATACAGTACTTCAACTGTCTTTCCTCTTCAGTGGAGGTAGATGGAAACATACCACCTCTCCACCCCCCTCCCTGACCTCAATAATAATATTAATAATAATTTGGGGGTGTGCTTATATTTGTTCTGTATATTTGTTCTGTTACACACTTGTGTAATGGAAATGTGTTTCTTGAGACACCCGCAGGGAGTGGCGTCACAGCCAGGGTCACCATTATCCAGTGGCCCATGAGCTATTGGGGTTAACTGCCTTGCTCAAGGGCACAGTGACAGATTTTTCACCTTGTCAGCTACGATATTCGAACCAGCAAATTGTTGGTTACTGGCACATCGCTCTAAGCACGAGTCTACCTTCCACCCAATGACCCCCATCACCCCACCTCAGCTGATGACATGTGAGGACGAACCCACAAAGACGAGTGCAGGTGAACTCACACAGAGAGAGAGAGAGAGAGAGAGAGAGAGAGAGAGAGAGAGAGAGAGAGAGAGAGAGAGAGAGAGAGAGAGAGAGAGAGAGAGAGAGAGAGAGAGAAAATTGGCCATTAACCTACCACAGAGAGACAGTAATGCGCGGAGGGGCCAGGCGGGAACAAATTGCCCTCCACCCCTGACAAAGCTGGGCCAGAGGCGTGACGGCCTCCAGATCAATCAGTAAATCTAAGTAGGATCTACGTGGAAGGAAATACTTTTCTATAGGTTGTAGAATGTATTCAATTTAGTTGAGTCTTACTTGAACTTCTATCCAGTTTCCAACCAGGCAAGATCGAATGTCTATTTTTTGTGTTTCAAAGACAAGCATCAGTTTATTTTTCTCAGAAAGCTGTCAGAGTTATCATGTCCTCTTACTCTCTGCAAAGGATACTAACTGTTGTTTCACCTCAGATTTTCACATACCGGTAAGCACAGTCAGGACCAGACATAAGTAAGAATGTCATCCCATGAAAAATCCCCTGACAATAACATCAAATATCAGCACAACCGTAAAACAGCATAACAACAAAGGCCTGTGAAAACAATGCAAAATATTTCCTTTTATGCGAGGGGATTGTTAGGTATTATCAGTGGTATTTCCAGAGGAGCCTCTGTCTGTGGACTGCAGAGAAGAGCAGCTAGCGATGCAGAGCTGCTGAGCCGAGCGGCCTACCACTGTCCCCTCATAGCCAGATTCCTAAACACACTAAGTGGTAACAGGCATGAGGGCTACAAAAATAAATGCAGGACCTCACAGCCATTGTTCCCTTGCGTATGTAGTGCGTAGTTCGTCCAGAATTCCACAATTAAGGAGGAATGTCGAATAATGTTTGTAATGCGGCCCTCCATGAGGTTCTCTAGACATACCATAATCAAACCAAAATAAAGAAGCACTCGGGGAGCTTCTCTTTTTTCAACTTCAGAATTCTCTCTCTTTCTTCATTTCTCTTTCAATCTCTCTTATCCCCCCTTTTAAGAGCCCATCTTTCATATGTCTGCAGGGAGATTTGAATGGAAGGGACTGTAAGTGTGTGCCAATAGCTGATTTCTATGAGACGTCGTCTTGGCTGACTGTTGATGAATGACTTTGTGATGATGACTGAAACGGAGGGGAGGAAAGAGATGGCAAACCCACCTGCTTCTTCTTTCTGATGTCGCCTCACACAGAGTTGTTTAGCAGCCATGTTAAATACAGAGAGTGCCAGCGAGACAGTACTTCCAGGCCTTTGCAATGAGCATGATAGAAAACAGCCTAGTGCCTTGAATCTGGCTACATCAGAAAGACACAAATATTCCCCACAATAGCCCTATTTGGGGCTTTTTCCACCCCCCTCTCTTTAGCATGACGCTGTCCAAAAACATCTACTAGCATCTGACATTGGTAGATTTTTTTTCTCCAGTCACCGCTAGAAATTCAAGACCACAAGGACCCTCTACAACCGCTGCAAAATGTCTCTGTCCTCAGTGTTCGAGTTTCACGGCCGCCAAGAAAAACCCTTTACTACTGGAGCCCCTCAAGGTCCATGACAAAAAGCAGTTCCAGAGAGAACCAGAAACCGTTTTTCTCACTGCTGCTCAATCATCCTCCATGGCACAGAGTAGGAATCCTGCACATACTGGCAGGTATTAGAGCAGTGGAGGCCTCAGCATCTCCTCTCAGTAACCCTAACAAACTGCTGGAAAAAATATGTATTTTATTTCAATGTTTTTATGAATACCACTAGCAACAACAGAATAAACAAATTTTGAATTACATACCTACAGAAGAAAATAAGAGAATATCTTCTTTCTAATGATGTCAACTTTATTTCTCAACTAAAATGGAATAAATTACACTCACTGGAGTATCTAACATAGGCTTTGAAAAAGCACCCACGAATAGGCTACCAGTGTGGCAAGTGCCGCTGGCTGCTGGTAAGCTTTCTTGACTTGGACATTCATTTTTGCCAACACATAGCTAACCTTTGTTTAACCACATGCTCTTAAAGAACAAAATTGGAGTTACCTTTCCAGTTTATAGTCTTTGTAAGAGTTAACACTTCCTCTTCCAATTATAATGTGGGGAGAACAAAATAATTTAAAACTAAGTACCTGATCTATTTATTGTAAAATGTTGATTACTTCTCCTTGCCATTATCATTCACCTGATGATAAGACAAGACATGCAAAAAATACAGTACCAGTCAAAAGTACCAGTACCAGTCAAAAGAGGTTTTCTTTATTTTTACCATTTTCTATATTGTAGAATAATAGTGAAGACATCAAATCTATGAAATAATAACATGTGGAATCATGTAGTAACCAAAAAAAACGTTTCTTCAAGTGCAGTCGCAAAAACCATGAAGCGTTATGATGAAACTGGCTCTCATGAGGACCGACACAGGAAAGGGAGAGCCAGAGTTACCTCTGCTACAGACAAAACATTCATAAGAGTTACCAGCCTCAGAAATTGCAGCCCAAATAAATGCGTCACGGAATTCAAGTAACAGACACATATTAAAGTCAACTGTTCAGAGGAGACTGCGTGAATCCGGCCTTCATGGTCGAATTGCTGCAAAGACACCACTACTAAAGAACACCAATAATAAGAAGAGACTTGCTTGGGCCAAGAAACATGAGCAATGGACATTAGACTGGTGGAAATCTGTCCTTTCGTCTGATGAGACCAAATTTGAGATGTTTGGTTCCAACCGCCGTGTCTTTGTGAGACACAGAGTAGCTGAACGAACGATTTCTGCATGTGTGGTTCCCACCGGGAAGCATGGAGGAGGAGGTGGGATGGTGCTTTGCTGGTGACACTGTCAGTGATTTATTTAGAATTCAAGGCACATTTAACCAACATGGCTACCACAGCATTCTGCAGCGATACACCATCCCATCTGGTTTGTGCTTAGTGGGACTACCATTTGTTTTCAACAGAACAATGACCCAACACACCTCCAGGCTGTGTAAGGGCTATTTGACCAAGAAGGAGAGTGATAGGGTGCTGCATCAGATGACCTGGCCTCCACAATCACCCTACCTCAATCCAATTGAGATGGTTTGGGATGAGTTGGACCACAGAGTGAAGGGAAAGCAGCCAACAAGTGCTCAGCATATGTGGGAACTCCTTCAAGACTATTGGAAAAGCATTCCAGGTGAAGCTGATTGAGAGAATGCCAAGAGTGTGCAAAGGCAAAGGGTGGCTCTCTGAAAATGTTTACATCTAAAATATATTTAGATTTGTTTAACACTTTTTTGGTTACTACATGATTCCATATATGTTATTTCATAGTTTTGATGTCTTCACTATTATTCTACAATGTAGAAAATAGTCAAAATAAAGAATGAGTGGAAGAATGCCTGGAAGAGACTCAGCTGATGGAGTGTCTCAGGAGTCCAAACTTTTGACTGGTAATGTATTTGTTGCTAACGTGTAATATGATGGGGGTCCCTAGTTTTGCTGGTTTGCCTAGGAGGGGATCCCTGAGTAAGAAAAGGTTGAAGACCCCTGTCCTATAACATTCTTCCCGAGGCTTAAAGAGAAGAGCAATACCAGTGCAAAGGCGTATCGGCGCCCATTTTCCCCTGCCGAGGGAGATATACTTCCCCCACAAAAATGTCTCTCGAAGGTAGTGTTACACTGAAATGAGTCCCTACTGCCGCTAGCAGAGTGATGCTGGCCGCTCTCCTTGACCTCTAATTGCTCCTTCTGGTCTGTCTAGAGTGTCATTGTTTCCAATCTCACTAGCTCTCCAATCAATCTAGCTTAATTAGGGCTGCAGAGTATAGACAGAGAGCAAGGAAGAGAAAAGAGGTTGAAAAATGAAAAGAGAAAAGATCTGTCTGGCCCCCCCAAGTGTGGAAGGTGATTGAGCCTGTGTGAAAGCCAGATTGGACTAACAGTCCCAGAGAACACCCAGCTGGGCCAGACACACACACCGCCGGGGGTAGAGTTACACTCTGCTCAAAAAGGACCAGCCAGGAGACAGTAGGACTGACTGACTGTGTATCAAAACCTCACAATCATGGACAGTGGATCACAGCATTGAATAAGAACATTGTTGAGGGTAGAATGCCATGTCAGGAACATATATTGAGTGTACAAAACATTAGGAAAACATCCCCTTTAGCCCTCAGAACAGCCTCAATTCATTGTGGGACTCTACAAGGTGTTGAAAGCGTTCCACAAGGATGCTGGCCCATGTTGACTCCAATGCTCTCCACAGTTGTGTCAAGTTGTCTGGATGTCCTTTTGGTGGTGGACCATTCTTGATACACATGGAAAACTGTTGAGCGTGAAAAACCCAGCAGCGTTGCAGTTCTTGACACACTTGTACCGGTGTGCATGGCACCTACTACCATACCCTGTTCAAAAGCATTTCAATCTTTTGTCTTACCCATTTAGCCTCTGAATGGCACACATACACAATCCATGTCTCAAGGCTTAAAAATCCTCCCTTAACCTGTCTTCTCCCCTTCAACTACACTGATTGAAGTGGATTTGACATGTGACATCAATAAGGGATCATAGCTTTCACCTGGATTCACCTGGTCAGTTTATGTCATGGAAAGAGCAGGTGTTTCTAATGTTTTGTTCACTCAGTGTATATAATACTTGATTGTACTTACAATTACTTTTTCTTTAACAATTTTCTGACACAAAACTGTTGACTAGACCCTGACAAATGGGCAAATCGTAAATTGACGATGTGTATCAAATGGATATGAAAATCTCCCTTTGACATCAATGTATGATTTGTGAGATTTTGGCGCTAATTTTGGCCCTAAGCTGTCTTGAATATCTGTATCAAATGCCTATGCAAAATCTCTCATTGACATCAATTCATGATCTGTGAAAAACTTTTAAAATTGAACACCAAGCTATATCTTTGTTTAGGACTCATGAAGCAGAGATATAAACACAGACAGAGAGCTGACCTGTGTGGAGAGGAGCGGTTGAAGCAGGTCTTGGTCACATCCGTCACATTGGGGTTACAGCAGTCTCCGTTGTCATAGAAGAAGTTGTCCCAGTTACACTCGGGGTCGCACACCCCGTTGCCCTGCTTGTACTCGGGGCATCGGCTGCGGTGCCTCTTACAGTCGCCTGCGTCGAAGCCTGTAAGTGTGTGGTTACACTCTGGGTCACATGCCTCGTCGCCCACTTTGCTGATGTCACAGTTGGCCAGGACCAGACGGTGGCGCAGGGAAGAGTTGGTGACATTGTGGACGCTCAACTCCCAGGTGATGTTGTAGACAGCGAAGGCCTTGTTGAGGTCCTGGTGTTGCAGTTGGATCTGATGAGGAGTGACAGTGGGCCTGCGCCCAGCATCGTCCCACACGTTGACCACACGGTATCGTATCGTCTTGGGTTTCCGGAAGGTCCAGGTGCGGTTGTAGTTGGTCACCACTTCCACGTTATCGCAGATAGTTTGACCACAGGTTGGGGGTTCCAGGGTGGTATCCAAGGACCCTCCACTTCCACTTCCTCCTACCCCTTCAGCCTGCCCCACCCTGCTGCTGCTACCCTCCTCTTGCTGGGGGAAGCTGCCATCCTTCACAGTCAGCCACTTTCTGGCCGGGTGCTCAAAGGTCTCCCGGATCACCAGCTGAGGCTCATCTTGAGGATCCTCGTGACCCTGCATATCCCTGATTATCTGCCTCTGTCCCCGGGCCTCCCTCCACAGATTTACCCTCTCCACAGCCCCACGGTAGTTATGGTTCAGAGCGTTCCCGCCCACCATCAGCACCTTACACTTCTTGGTTAGATAGCTGAAGACGTTGCCCGACTGTTCCCGGCTAACACCCACCTGGGCGCCGTTGACGTAGAGTTTCATGTAGAGGCCGTCGTAGGTTACTGCCAGGTGGGCCCAGGTGTTGGGCAGGTATTGGCCATTGGAGTGGATGGAGGTGACTTTGTGGGCACGGTCCGTCTTTAAGGAGAAGAAGAAGCGTGGGTCGCAGTTACCCTGCTCACTGACCGCCCGGATGCCCAGCAGCCAGCCCCGGTCGCTGGAGGCATAGAAACACTTATCATACAGACCTGGGAGAAAGCAGAGAGCGAGAGAGTCAGTTAACATGAGATAGAGAGACATGGTAAGAAAGAAAGAGGGAGAGAGACAGAGAATAGAAGGATAGAAAGAGAGAAAAAAAGAGAGAATGAAGCTTTGACTTTCAGATGTTCTTTAGTACGTTACCTAAGAGACACCTTCAATTAAAGTTGCACTATGCAGAAAACGCTCCACCATTTCTTGGTTGCTAAAACTCTAATAGTTCGCCAAATTTCAATTATGTGACAAAATAAGCTTGCATAGTGTAGAGAATCATTGTACCATCTAAACAGCTGTGAAATATATATTCCATAACCAAAAATATTGTTGTTTCAGCTGTTTGAAGCTGGTGTACAAAACCGAAAGTAAGAGAGGCAAAAACAAAAGAACGGGAAGCATAGAAATAGCACACATAGAACAGATCTACCGCTTCTTAGACTTGCTTTCAAGTAGAATAATAGATCTATAACTCACATTTCTATGTGAATTTGGCCAGGTCCCCCAAAAGGTTACATAGTGCAACTTCAATTAAAAGAGAACAACACAATCCAGATAGAAAGAGAGAGAGAGAGAGAGAGAAAGAAAGAAAGAGCCAGAGGGAGAAAGAGAGAGGGAGAAAGAGCCAGAGCGTTGGATAGTTCGCTGATCACCTCTGGGACAGAGAGAAAGAGTAGATGTTAATCAACACTGAGCAGCACTGGGAGCCAGCATTTGTCTCAGTTAATAACATTTTTAAAGTTTAGTCTCAGGGGCTTCACGGCTTTGTCTCCTGAACATCATCAACCTAGGAGGTCTGCCTCGAGTCACCCTCATCCAATTTACTGTTCATTTGACATATTTTGAAATGAAACAGTAAAATGAACAGTAAAATGTAGACACTCTACTGTAAAGTTTGTTTTATAATTCATCCAACAAAATGTCAAATGCATCAGTGTGCCACGTAATCACATTCTCTCATTCATCAGATGTAGGCATTAACAATAAGGTACAGATTATGTGGTAGATGTACTAAAACGATACATTTGAAGATAGCATCAGAAAAATGTCCTGGAAATTGAGTTAAGGTGCATGCAGTATTTAGCTTGGGGAGACCCATAGACTCTTACAATGAATATTTCATGATTATGAGGCCATTTTAACATTTTGGGGAACCAGAAGACGTAGTTTCATGCAAAACCCTTGTTATGCTAGAGGCACCAAAACACCTTTTTCCTGTTGCACTTGGAAAGCATACAGTATGTCAAGTTCAGTATGGTAATGTCTTTTCACTTCCCAGGGGATCTCTGAATGCTAAATGTTTATGTTTAGTGTGTTTGTTGTGTGTGTGTGTGTGTGTGTGTGTGTGTGTGTGTGTGTGTGTGTGTGTGTGTGTGTGTGTGTGTGTGTGTGTGTGTGTGTGTGTGTGTGTGTGTGTGCCTGTACGTGTGTGTTTGAGTGTGTGTTCATGCGTGCATACATGTGTGAACAGTTCATGTGTATACGCCTATGCACATACACCAGAGCCCCTCAAGCATGAGGGAATCCATGTGCTCACAAAATATTTTGGGGACCACCACTGCCAGGGGCATACGTTACTCACATGTACAAACACGAGGGAAAGCAGCTCCTGAGTGGTGCAGCGGTCTAAGGCACTACATCCCAGTGTAAGAGGCATCACTACAGTCCCTGGTTCAAATCCAGGCTGTATCACATCCGGCTGTGATTGGGAGTCCCATAGGGCCAGGGTAGGCCGTCATTGTAAATAAGAATTTGTTCTTAACTGACTTGCCAAGTTAAATAAAGGTTAAATCTCCATTCCTTCCCAATCTACATAATGCAATAACGAGACCCAAGCTAGGACTTCTTCATACAATGTGAACCAAGTAGGAGTATCCGATGCAATCCCCAACCCATCTTTGTTACGCCCTCTATATAGGACTTATTTATTTAACTAGGCAAGTTAGTTAAGAACAAATTCTTATTTACAATGACAGCCCTAACCTGGACAACGCTGAGCCAATTGTGCGCCGCCCTATGGGACTCCCAATCACAGCCGGTTGTGATACAGCCTGGAACCGAACCAGGGTCTGTAGTGACACCTCGAGCACTGAGAGTGCGGGAGCCCACAGTTCGGGAGCCCACAGTTCCTCAATTAATTAATATGATCATGCTGATTAAAATCCGATCAAGGTCTTCACTCCCTTTAACATGATGCACATTAAGTAGGAGGATGTCCTCGTTTGCTGAAAGGGGGATATTCTAATGGCCAAGCCATTCAAAGAGCTTGGTGGGGTTCAATGTCAAGGTCAGCCGTATTTAGTGTGACGTCCTCAGTGTTTCCACTACAGTGGAAGGAAAAACTCCTCCATCTGTCAGCTAGTGCACTCAAGGCTAAAAGGTATGTTAAAATGCGTGTTGGGCTTCTAGTGTAAACAGCTGTCATAATTCTGCCATGCTCAATTAATCTAACATAGTACACTTTTCCAGACCCAACCTGCTCTGTGTTTAGATGGGGCACACACATGCACGCATGCACGGACACACACATGCACAGGTATTTGCATACACACACTGAAGCTAAGGCTAAAAGCCATTCATGTCAGTTTAGAAGGCGACCTTGCTTGCACTTGCCATTTGTCTTCCCCTAAGGAAAACACACTAAGGTACAAAAAAAGAAAACAAATGTCAGAGAAATCTGATGAAAAGCAGGGAGAGGGAACAATGGAGGCTAGCCCATTGTGTGGGCTTTTGAACTGTTCTGGCTCTGAAAGTCAGGGAAAGGGACTTTGCATTCAGACAAAGTGAAGTTGTATTTTTTACCTTTATTTAACTAGGCAAGTCAGTTAAGAGCAAATTCTTATTTCCAATGATGGCCTAGGAACAGTGGGTTAACTGGCTTGTTCAGGGGTAGAACAACAGATTTTTACCTTGTCAGCTTGGGGATTCAATCTTGCAACCTTTCGGTTACTAGTCCAACGCTCTAACCACTAGGCTACCCTGCCGCCCCAAGTGATCGTCACACCGTGTATTTGACATGTTGGAAATGTACATTGATCCTTAGACTCTAAACACAATTCCTAACAGCACCAGGCTCCAGTGGGGGGTTCAATTAAATATTCAAATGACAGTCAATTACAAGTCAATTTCATTTTGCTCTATAACTAACTGGAGACATTTTTCAACAATGTAATTAACTTGAAACCTTCTCATTACGTTTAATGATTCAAAAGAGAATTGTGTAATATGCAAATGATCTCGTGGCAAACCTATACAGTAACAGACATCTTGGGGGAAATAACATTTAGAATTTTCCAGCCTTAGATTATCTCAACAGAAACACCAAAGCTCATCTACCTAGTCTGAAATCAAGAGACTACATGTAGCCTTTTGCTGTATGCCCTGTGGCTTTCCTCAAATGTATTATATAACTAGATATCTGGGTATTCAAGTTCAATACCCAGCTATCTCATTAGAAATACAGTATGTCAAAATGGTGACATTTAACCAAAGTAGTTATGTCATCTTAGATGTTATATGTTATATGTCTTAGATGTTATATGTTATATGTCTTAGATGTTATATGTCATCTTAGATGTTACAGTGCCTTGCGAAAGTATTCGGCCCCCTTGAACTTTTCGACCTTTTGCCACATTTCAGGCTTCAAACATAAAGATATAAAACTGTAATTTTTTTAATGAAGAATCAACAACAAGTGGGACACAATTATGAAGTGGAACGAAATTTATTGGATATTTCAAACTTTTTTAACAAATAAAAAACAGAAAAATTGGCCGTGCAAAATTATTCAGCCCCTTTACTTTCAGTGCAGCAAACTCTCTCCAGAAGTTCAGTGAGGATCTCTGAATGATCCAATGTTGACCTAAATGACTAATGATGATAAATAGAATCCACCTGTGTGTAATCAAGTCTCCGTATAAATGCACCTGCTCTGTGATAGTCTCAGAGGTCCGTTTAAAGCGCAGAGAGCATCATGAAGAACAAGGAACACACCAGGCAGGTCCGAGATACTGTTGTGGAGAAGTTTAAAGCCGGATTTGGATACAAAAAGATTTCCCAAGCTTTAAACATCCCAAGGAGCACTGTGCAAGCGATAATATTGAAATGGAAGGCGTATCAGACCACTGCAAATCTACGAAGACCCGGCCGTCCCTCTAAACTTTCAGCTCATACAAGGAGAAGACTGATCAGAGATGCAGCCAAGAGGCCCATGATCACTCTGGATGAACTGCAGAGATCTACAGCTGAGGTGCGAGACTCTGTCCATAGGACAACAATCAGTCGTATACTGCACAAATCTGGCCTTTATGGAAGAGTGGCAAGAAGAAAGCCATTTCTTAAAGATATCCATATAAAGTGTCGTTTAAAGTTTGCCACTAGCCACCTGGGAGACACACCAAACATGTGGAAGAAGGTGCTCTGGTCAGATGAAACCAAAATGAAACTTTTTGGCAACAATGCAAAACGTTATGTTTGGCGTAAAAGCAACACAGCTCATCACCCTGAACACACCATCCCCACTGTCAAACATGGTGGTGGCAGCATCATGGTTTGGGCCTGCTTTTCTTCAGCAGGGGCAGGGAAGATGGTTAAAATTGATGGGAAGATGGATGGAGCCAAATACAGGACCATTCTGGAAGAAAACCTGATGGAGTCTGCAAAAGACCTGAGACTGGGACGGAGATTTGTCTTCCAACAAGACAACGATCCAAAACATAAAGCAAAATCTACAATGGAATGGTTCACAAATAAACATATCCAGGTGTTAGAATGGCCAAGTCAAAGTCCAGACCTGAATCCAATCGAGAATCTGTGGAAAGAACTGAAAACTGCTGTTCACAAACGCTCTCCATCCAACCTCACTGAGCTCGAGCTGTTTTGCAAGGAGGAATGGGCAAAAATTTCAGTCTCTCGATGTGCAAAACTGATAGAGACATACCCCAAGCGACTTACAGCTGTAATCGCAGCAAAAGGTGGCGCTACAAAGTATTAACTTAAGGGGGCTGAATAATTTTGCACGCCCAATTTTTCTGTTTTTTATTTGTTAAAAAAGTTTGAAATATCCAATAAATTTCATTCCACTTCATGATTGTGTCCCAATTGTTGTTGATTCTTCACAAAAAATACAGTTTTATATCTTTATGTTTGAAGCCTGAAATGTGGCAAAAGGTCGAAAAGTTCAAGGGGGCCGAATACTTTCGCAAGGCACTGTATATGTTATATGTCTTCTTAGATGTTATATGTCTTCTTAGATGTTATATGTTATATGTTTTAGATGTTATATGTCTTCTTAGATGTTATATGTCATTGGTTATTAGTTATATATCATCTCACAACTAAAATCTGCATAGCACTAGTGCATCACTGCTGATGCATCTGCCAACACAGGCATTTATTGTCTACAGCTGGTCATGGAAGAGAAACTCTGATCCACTGTCTTGCATTTTCCTTTCTCTGATGCGGGACAGACATTCATGACCTGGTAAAAGGGCAAAAAGGTCAGATGTAAAATTAATCTCACATTAGGACACGGAACATGTGTGACATGAACTGCCATGAGGATGTAAAGCACATGGCAGCATTCAGTCAAGTTAAATTACAGTTTGAGTGTCCCCTTCCTCTTTAAAGACCATCTTTATGTAGCTTTCAAAAGCGGGACACCAATTGTAACCACATGTCAACATGTCACAATATGGAGAAGAGAAGTTACAGAGGCTCCTCAGATTGTTTTGACTGGAGGGTTAGCTCAAAGTGTCTACGCTAAAGCAAAAACCCTCGTCCTTGTTTCTAAAATGAAAGGCTGCTCAGTGACTGGTGTTGGTATAGGGTTTGCTCGTGTTTGAACGAGTGCGCAAATCAAATCAGCTAGCCAATGAAATCACAACACTGAGCTATTCCATTACTGCTACCATGGAATCTACCCTGGCTTCCTTTTTCCCTTATTTTTGGGTGGTCCTTTCAACTTCCTGTTTGCGCATGCTCATTTTGTCAGCGCTGTTCATGGTCCTGAATCTTGTTGTTCTGCTGGAATCATTCTCCTGCAGTTCCATTGGCCATATCTGCATTACAAATGACAAAGTGTGTGTGTGTGTGTGTGTGTGTGTGTGTGTGTGTGTGTGTGTGTGTGTGTGTGTGTGTGTGTGTGTGTGTGTGTCATACAGGTCAGTTTAAAATCCCCAGCTGTTCTTACTGATTGATACCAGTAAGCAGACAGCGGGCACATCTCCTCATGTCAATAGGCAGTGAGTTATCCTGGCAAGTGCCCATCATATGAATGCCTCTCTGTGTGTCTCAGAGCAAATGTTACATACTAGCTACCACAAACAAACAGGTATTACTAAGTACATGTCATACTGTACACATGTCAGCAATGCAACATACATACATCGTGGGCCCCACATATGTCAGCCATGCAACATATGTACATATACATGTTGGTTCCTGAGCCCTAGAACACCTGGCTGGCTGTGAAAGTGGTTTGGACTAGGACTTCATGAAGTATTCTACTTGCCCTTGTTTTGGGCTGTAGAGTCAATAAAGACCAGAAAGGAACCATAGACACATTTCTACAGGAGTTATCTCTGGTCCTCCGCCAGTCACTTTGGTCACACTCAGAGGTCTCCCTGTGTGTGTTGTATGGTAAACACTAAGTATATACCACACTACTGTACTACTCGTCTCCCCTCACTTATCAAACGGTGAGTTGACACGCTCAATCAAAAAGCAGTGACAGTGATAAAAACCAGGGTAAAAACAACTAGCATGAAACAGCTGTAGAAAACAAGCCTGGGTCAAAACAACAGGATGGGACTGCTTTAGGCCTGGGATTGTTGGGAGGTCTCAATTGGATTTAAAAGATTAGGCATTATAATATTTGTTGATTGGGAATTTCTTTTCTTTTTTTCATTATAAGTGTCTTTTCCCAAACACACTAATCTTAATGTTATGAAAACAAACAATAAAATGACATGCATAGGATAGGCTAAGACAAGTATGAGGTTAATATGCATTGTTGGGAAAGGGCTCTTAAGTAAGCATTTCACAGTAAAGTCTACACCTGTTGTATTCGGCATGTGACAAATAAAATGTGATTTGATTTGAATATAAGTGATATAACATTACTCGGTTGGGCTAAGACATTCATCTGAATCACAAAGCTCTCAACAGATTCCCCAAAGAGTTGAAATGCCTAGAGAGAATTTAATAAGGGTCTGGCTTAGGCTGCCCCCAACCCCAGGCCAAACCTACACTCTGAGAAAACAAGGTGCTATCTAGAACCTAAAAGGGGTCTTCGGCTGTCCCCATAGGAGAACTCTTTATAGTTCCACGTAGAACCCTTTTGATTCCAGGTAGAACCCTTTGAGTTCCATGTAGTTCTACGTGGAACACAAAAGAGTTCTACTTGGAGCCAAAAAGGCTTCTCCTGGGGGGATAGCCAAAGAGTGTAGCTAAGAGCGTAGCTAATAGACCTGGACAATATGGGCAAAAATCTATATCCAGATAAATTGACTGAATTATCACTATAATGATAAATTGAACACTAAGTTTATAACATATTGCCCTTAAAACTACTGCTACTACAACTTGAAATATTGCAGCTATCAATTGTCCCATCAACAATCACCCATACTAGCTAACATTTAACTTCAAACATTACATTTCTCTAGTAGGGTACTATATGTTATTTATCGTAATGAACGATATCAGCAAAATGTTCACAATAAGTGGTCGGTGTTAATCATTTTTGGTTTATCGTCCCTGCTCTACTCCTACCCACTGGGCACAGCCTTCAATTCAACTTCTACTCCACGTTGGTTCAACGTGATTGAATTGAAATGATGTGGAAACAACATTGACTCAACCAGTGTGTCCAGTGGCTAGACCAGTGTTTCCCAAACTTGGTCCTCTGGGAGGCAAGGGGTGCACGTTTTGGTTTTCCCTTACACTACACTGCTGATTCAAATAATCAACTAGTCATCAAGCTTTGAACCAGCTGTGTAGTGTTGGGGCAAACATCTAAATGTGCACCCCTTGTGGTCCCAAGGACCAAGTTTGGGAAAAGCTGGGGTAGCCACACATCCAGACACAAATATACAACGCACGTGCACACAGGTACACCAAAAACAGGGATGGTACAGTAGACCAGAATATACAGTATGTGTGTCTCAGTCCATGAGGGGCCTTCACTAAGTACAATAACAATAACAGGTCTATCATAATAAACATACTGTGCTAAACAACACAGTAATCAAGATTGCCTTAGCAGAAGTGTGTGTGTCTGTGAGCGTGAAACCCTCCCTTCTCAAGGGTAAGTGCCTCACAAGGGGTAAACTACAATAGTACGCATCTGCACACAAGCAATCAGTTGCTTTCTACGCTCCCTGTTGGCAGCCCATGGGATCGAATCTCATACCAATCTACATCAGAAACAGTGGCACAGACACTGAAATATATAAACAGTACATAGACCTAAATAGGAAAGAAATGCCGTCAAAGATTTGGCATTGTGAATTTCAGAGTAACATGAAATAGTTTTGCCAGCTCGGTGTCTTCTCAATAAGGTTCTGTGCCTGCTCACATAATAGTCTCTACAGGCGGATTCTTTCCGGCAATGTAGGCTACCGTGTGCCGTTGCCTAGTTTACGTTGCGCAAGGTCTCGGATATCCGAGACTACTCGCATAACATTCACAATATGCGTTGTGCGTGGATGAAGCAGACTACTTTCTCCCTCCGATCACTTTACAACGCTTAAACCACATATTAAAATCTCTAAACTGTACTGCCAAGACCCCCCAATCTATTAGAGGGTTTTAATTGTGTCAAAATTAGAGTCACCTAATTTAACGCGCATAGCCTATGTCTGGGTTTGAGGGATCTCGGACGCTCATAGCGCGCCACTCCGCGGCTCTATTCCGGTCTCGTAACCTCCACAGCCAATCCAGAAGTGTCGATTTGGGAAGCATTTTGGATTTGCGGCACGCACAGTGCTCTCTAGTCACTTCAGAATAAAACATATTTCTCTCACTCTCCCCCTTTGCCTGCTGTGACGTGCCCACGAATTCAACGTTTCTAGCATTACATCATAGTTTAAAATAGCCAGACGCCTCATAAATAACACAATTTCTACGCACGATGACATCACCTGCCAATCAAGTGATGCAGTATAAATGCCAATATCGAACAACCTTAAAATACGCTAGTTTATCTACAATTGTTATACCCAATATTTGAGTCATTTTACGCATGAAAGTTCATAGAAAGAATTTTTCAAAAAATATACCAGGTTATTCATACAGTATGTGTATAAAATCCATTCATTACAATGAGGAACTCTGTAGTAATATCACCTGTGAACGAAAATCCTATCTGAATTATCATACCCAAGTATAGGCTTATGCATGCATATACTTGGTTATGATCACTCAGATAGGATTTTCGTTCACAGGTGATATTACTACAGAGGTCCTCATTGTAATGAATGTATTTTATACACATACTGTATGAATAACCTGGTATAAAATCTCTGATACTGCTATTTTCAAGGCATTACATCATTGGTGTGGATCAGTTCTGAAATGAACTCACTCTCAACTCACTTATGAGTGCATGTTGTTTTACTGTGACAACCGTGCATGGTTTGATCTAAACAATTATATAATAATAGCCTACAAAGCTAAAGGTGAGTTATGACTTTCATTTGGTTTACTAACATAGCATACTTTATTGCTTCATGTGTGCGTTTTAATAAAATATACAGGTTTCACACTAAACTTTTAAATATGCTGTTGCGTTTTAGGTCGCATAAGACTAATAAAACCATTCCTTCATTAATTTGTGAACTGAGACAGTTGTGTAGGCTACCTGCAATCACCGTAGGAGATCGTTGACCTCCTTCTGGTTTGATCCACATCTCCAGCGTAAAATTTCCTCTCGGTATCTCTACGCCCGGTTTAAGCCGAAGTTGGTCACCCCTGCCGGTAAAATAAACAGCTTTCCCCCGACCTGGAGAGTTCTCCTCCGCCTGGGAGGAGCGCCGGCGCTGGCGAGGTACACGTCGTTCCAAGCCGGGCAAGGAGCGTTTGCCCCGGGGCAGACGTGTGGCACAAGCCCCTGGAAAGGTGGCTGTCGCCTCCCTGATACGCACCAAGTCTCTTTTGGATCTCCCCTTTCTCCGGACAGTCCCGCACTCTGATCCAAAACATAAGATGAGTATCACCAGGCAAAGCAGCCAGGGAAAAGTCCAAAGTTTCATTTTCAGGAGAAGAGGTGGTACCAGTTTTAAAAATAGCAATGAATAGAAATAAATTTGATAAATATAGGCTAAAATTCGTAGGTCCACAATGCTCTTCCCGAGTTTCGCTTTGTTTAGTTTTTTTCTTTACAGCCGCTTGTCAAACCGTAGATTCAGTCTAAATAAACCCATGAAGCATACTGTAATGTCCCCCTTTATAATGTTAAGCCACGACCCCCTTTCCTTGCCCATGTAAAAGTAAGACTCTTCTGGAGAGATTCAATGAACACAGGAATATTTGATTCATGCATATGTTCCACGGTGTCTTTTCAATGGGTCTCATTAAACCAAAGGGATGACTAATAAGTTCTCATTCAGAGGGGGATGAGGTTGATGGTGCCCCCCATCACTCCTTGGATTGTATGAGTTACTCGCAGAAACCCACAATTGTCCGCCAAACGCTTGTCACACCGTTTTGTTGTTTCCTTATCCCACCTGCAAAACAGTATACAAAATGCCACATATTAAAATTCCAAATAAGTGAAAATAAACCGACCTGTCATTATTTTATTAAAGAAAAATTCCTTGACTTGCTTTTTGATTTTCAAAAGTTGAAATGCACAACATCATCTTGTAAAGCGAGAGAGAGCTGCAGAAGTAATAAGCATTGCGATCCTCATTGATTTGCCTGAAACAGAGAGACACATGGAGAGAGAGACAGCACTGGGCGTCTGCTTTAAGAGCAATTACTCTGAAAGTCTTTTTAAGAGCGAGCAACTGATGTTTCGAATGTTCCGGGCTGTGTTTTTTTTTCAGACGAAGTGGGAAGTCACAGGTACTCACTGCAATTCCATTTTTCCATGGAACACTGTGATGGGACGGTGTTTACGGAGTTTGGAAAGCGTATGTGTATCCCTCTAGCGGCTACAATTCAAACAATCTAACACATTTTCTACACTTTCACTGATTCTGAGGCAAAACAGAGGACTTAGACTGGTAAGTGACAAGCCCTCAAACAGTTCTCTTGATGCAGTTGGATAACATCCCTATACGATTTCCTATTTAAAATATATGAAACCAATGTTGGATGTCATGTCTTAACTCTTAAATGTTCAGCAGTCATCAATGAAATTGTGTAACCAACCAGGATTGGAAAATTCTCTTTCAAGAGTAGGCCAGGGGCTGAAGTCGGATTTGATAATTGCACAACAAAGCCATCCAAAAACCTTACATCCAGAATTCCAGTTTAATGTCCCACTTGTACTGTAACCTCCCATGTATGTAGTAAAATATTGTGCATTAGGTTAACTAAAACAAAGCCGTAGAACTGACCATTTGATGTTCAGTACTTCCACCAGCAAAATGGCATTGTAATTGTAAACTAAGCACCAACCGATTGCCAACATCTTTAAGAAGTATTTTTTTTTGTCCAGTCTGGCTGTCTTTTTTTGTCTGTCTTTTGTGCAATCTGGATTGGCCTTGATTTCAAAGTCCACGGAAGTAGATTTTTGGTCCTGACTGGACCAAATCTGAACCAATCATAGACATATTTCTTTGGTGCAGTCTGGACCGGCTTTGATTTGTCCCAAACATAGACATCTATGTTTCGCAAGTTTGGACAGCACAGTACAGTAGAACACAGCAGTGTACAATACATTCAAGTAAAGAAAAGTATAGTACAGTAAAGTATAGTTCAATACAGTAAAGTACAGTACAGTTAAGTGATAATGCCCGAGAAGCCGGTGTTTGGAGGATATATTGGCACGGGTGTTGTTAGGTCTAAGACGAAAACACCGGCAATGTCATGAACGCTTGACCCTGGTTATGAACACAAACAGTGCAATTAGTGCAACCAATGACAATAGTGAGGGGAGTGTCATAATTGCTAGGTTGATCAGGAATGAATTGAGTGAAACTGTTAAAAGCCCACAGCATATTGAATATATTATGCCATTGTTATCATTAGCATTAGCATCAACATACATTATTGTTTCATTTAATTTCACCTATATATTTAAATATTTCCAATTTCATAAAAAAAAAAAAATGTTACATGTAATCTTTTGGTTCAACCATAATGCATAATAAGCATCATCAACAGGGGAAACATATTGGGTGTAATCTGATATGCTGTAGAAAAAATACATTCATTTACAAGACCTCTTCACAGAAAGCATAATTGGTCATGAGAAGGGCCTGGGATCAAAGTCAATATTCAGACCACTAGGGGTCAATGTTCTTAAACAGGATATCCAATAGGCCTCCCTCTGTAGTAGTAGGATCTCAATGTTACCTCCTCTCCTTGGTAGAGCAACATGCTCAATGCCTGTGTATTTAAGGGAGGAGATTGGATGGTTAGCTTCAACAAAGTGAGCTGCTACTGGATAGTCTGTGTTCTTACACCTGATTGAGCTGCGGTGTTCAGCTATGCGTTGTTTTAATTGTCTTTTCGTTTGTCCGACATAGGCTTTCTCACATGAACAGGTGATGAGATCGATTACCCCCTTTGTCTTGCATGATATGATACCCCTAACAGGGATTTTTCAACCTGTATGTGGGTGTCTGAAGGATGTTTTTGTAGTGCTATTGCACTGTGCGCATGATCCACATTTGTAGTTCCCATTTGGAATGGGTGTCAAGAGTGTCTGTGTGGGCTCAGGGGGCAGGTCAGATCTCATCAAGCTATCTCCAATATTGCGACCATGCTTATAGCCCACCAGTGGGGGCTCCTTGAATAGGTGTCTGATTGCAGAATATGCCAGTGCTTTTTCAGGATTGCTTTCATTTTCTCCGAACACCTGGTGTACTTAGAGCAAAACACTGTTGCGTTATTTTTCTTCTTTGGTTGAGTTTTTAGCAATTAATTTCTTGGTTTTTGAGATATTTTCATCATTGCAGCATTAAGAGTTTTGTCCTTGCAGCCTCTCATTTTGAATTTATCTATAATTTTCTCAGAATTGCTGTCAAAATCTGACTGGTGGCCACAGATTTGTTTAACCCTCCATAACTGGCTGTATGGTAGACCATTCTTGAGGGGAAGGGGATGCATACTATCTGCACAGCAAGGTATTGCTATCTGTGGGCTTTGTGTATAAGTCTGTATGTAATGCATCATTCTCAATGATGATCCATAAGTACAGGTCATTTATTTCTCTCTCTCATCAGTCTGCATGGTGAATTTGAGATATTCAGTGCTCTCGTTTCAGAGTTTGGAATTCATTTAGTTCCTGCCGACTTCCTTCCCAGAGCACAAAGACATTATGTATCTCTTCTATAGGATGATTTTAGAAAGTAGGGGGTGTGTCTCTGTTTTGTAAATGAGTGCTTTTTCAAATTGTCCCACACACAGGTTCACATAGTTTGGGGCAAAAGGGGAGCCCATGGCTACACCCTGAATTTGAAGGAAAAAGTCTGACTCAAAAAGGAAGTAGTTATTGGATAATACCAGTTCAGCGAGTTGCAAGATGCAATCATTGGATGGAGCAAGGGTCTTCTCTGCTGAAGGAAGTGTGGCATGTTAGTGTACAAATACTCCACATCATTAAAAACGTTATTCGGATGAATTTATTCATAGAATTTCATCCTTCCACAAGATATTATCCCAACATAAATCTAGGGTTGCTACAAAAGCCGGCTGGTCGTTCGTTCTATCGGTTCGGTTGCCAGAGACGCGACCCAGTCATTCAGTATTTTTGTTCTTTATCTATGGACACGACTCAGTCGTTCTAAATGTTCCATTGCCATAATGGCTGGCAACGTTCTTATCCCTTGCTTGCTAGCTAGCCAGCCAACTATGGCTAACTTACAGTCACCTCAAACAGTGCAGCCAGAAAAACAACAAATTATCTGGAATTGTTAAAGCTGTTTTCTACTGACATTTAATTGGATACATTCATAACAATGAGCCAATGAGGCACGATTTCGCCTGGCATAGAAAATGTGCTCTCATCAGGACACTGTTGTTCAGAGGAGCTAGCCAACAACACAGCTAACAAAATCACTTCCACTTCAAACTGAAGCTGGAAAGACTGCAAACTAGCTGCACTTCTTTTCATTTGACCCTTTTCCAATTTACATTACTTTGTATATATCCATAAAAATGATTCCAACTGATTCATGATTTTGACTGGCTGAGAAACACAGCCTGCCTGTCTGTCTCGTTCCGGCACGTTCATTACTATGGGACAGCTGGAATTTGAATATTGATTTTTTTTTTTCAAATGTCGTAGAGTCAGACAGCAAGGTTTGTAAAATCTACGCTGTTGTAAACTAAATGTTAATCTAAAAGAAATGTGAGATAATGACTAGATGCTTTTAATAGTGGAGATCAAGTTTATAAATTGACTGGCTGGGCTGATTAGACAGTGGATTGCGCAGTCAGATGGAACAGATTAAATAGGCATTTCAATGGCATAGTGTTAGCCGGTGGTAACTTGTGGAACAGACACCGGCTGGAATGTGGTTTTAACCAATCAGCATTCAGGATTAGACCCACACATTGTATAATACAGTACAATGTACTGTATTGTACCCTATTTTACAAACTTAACTGTACTGTGCTCTACCCTTCTGAATTACTCTACTGAATTAAAGTACTGTACCATACTCTGCTGTACCGTACTGAATAAAACTCTGTCCTGTACCATACTGAATAAAACTCTACTGTCCTGTACCATACTCTACTGTACTGAGCCATACGGTACTGTTCTGTTCAAACTTGTGAAACATAGCCTAGACATCTATGATTTGTTCAGATTTGGTCTGGTCCGACCAAATGTTTACTTGTTTGGGTGCGGAGCTCATTAGAATAATACTCAGCATACTTTGCAAGTGTTTGTTTTTACATACAAATGTTGGTCATTCAGCAGACACTCTTATCCAGAGTGACTTATAGTCAGTCCATTCAACTAAGGTAGATCAACAACATAAGTCATAGCAATATAGTTTTTTCTGTAATCGTTACTGAGAATGTTATTGTAGTTGAAGTGGTCTGTTGGTTTATTCTGTTGGTTGGACAACTTTGAGTATTATTGCTGCAAGTTTGAATGTCTTTTAGATGTTTTTGCAATGTAATTTTGCTTACTGGGTAGTTGGAAATATATTTTCCCACCACCTAAGTTGACAAATACGATGTTTATGGCACCCTTTCATTGCTCTCCCCAGAGACAGTCAGGAATGTCAATGTTTCCCTTTTGTCACCCTGTGGGTTGTTTGGTGTAAATGTATGCTTGGTCAGCTGGAAATTGCCACCTACCATAAAGAGGGAACAAACATTAAATATTTGCCTCACTCTTCATACAGTGTTGTGACTTTGTCATGGCAAGGTGGCCACATATTTCCCTTTGTGCCTTAGGAAGGGGACATGACATATGTTGAGAGAGGGCAACCCTGGGAGAAGGTTTCAAGTAGACCACTAAGTGTTAAGTAAAAACTTCTTAGCCAAAGACGATGAATAATGTGTCTACCTCTCCAACCCCGATACACTAGATATATACACCCTTTCTTCTGGCTCTCTAGTGACCTCATAAACAGTCTTGTTCTGTGTCGGTCTGGGTCTTGGCCTGCAAGACCTACTGTACTCTAGCTCAGATTGGCACTTACATTGATTGCACTGCAATTCTATCAACGACGCCAGCAGTTGATGTAGAGACGTGCGAGTACGGTTTCATCTTTTGTCTGGGTCAGGAGATTCTAAACTGAGTGACCTCAAGCCCTGTACTCGACTCTCCTTAGTGGGGTATGTTGATAAAAACTATTTACATTCAGCATCACTACATCAAGGGAAAAATCGTTTTCTTTCTAACAAAGATATCTGCATATATTTCAGGATGTTGGGTAGACCTGGAAATAAATCATTGTGTAAACATAAGTTTCAAAAACAAAGCTTGTCCAAAAAACAAAAGAGGAGTCTCTTGGTACAATGTACCCCAGGTATGGGACAGGGTAAATTGAGCCACCCTGGGGTAAGTGGGTGATGGTAGGTCCAAGTTTAATTCATGGAATGGGGGTTTGATATATTGTACAGGACCCAGTGTAATTACTGGGAAAGTGAAGCATTTTCTCTTCTTTTGGCTCTATACTTCAAAACTTTGGATTATGAGCAATGAATACATCAAGTTTGTGACTCTACAAATGTGTTAGATGCATTTGTTGTTTGATTTGGTTGTGTTTCATTATTTTGTTCCCAATATAAATGAATGGTATATAATATATTGTGTCATTTGAGTCACTTTTATAGTAAATAAGAATAAAATGTTTTTAAACACTTCTACATAATTGTGGATGTTACCACAGCTATGGATAATCCTGAATGAATTGTGAATAATGAGTGACAAAGCTAGAAGCACAAATATCATACACACCCCCACCCCCATAAAAAAAATATATTCTGAAACACAGCAAATATATCCAACAACTTTGTAGGGTCACAATCTTTATGTAGTCATTGCGTGCTATGAAGATGGGACCAAATACTTAACTTTTTACTACTTTAATACACAAGTGAATTTGGCCAAATACTTTTGCTCCCCTAAATTGGGGGGGACTATGTACAAATACGGTTCACCTGAAATAGATGAAAATACCTTCAAATGAAAGTGGCAAGTCTGAACTTAAACAATGACTGTGAGGTTAAATATGAAACATTTTGAAGTATAGAGCCAAAATATATAAAAAGTTGCTTTACTTTGCCAATAATACAGATTGCACTGTATATCTTAAAAGTATGCCTACATTCAGATATACTGTTGAAGTCTGAAGTTTACATACACCTTAGCCAAATACATTTAAACTCAGTTTTTTATAATTCCTGACATTTAATCCTAGTAAAAATTCCCTGTCTTAGGTCAGTTAGGATCACCACTTTATTTTAAGAATGTGAAATGTCAGAATAAGAGTAGAGAGAATGATTTATTTCAGCTTTTATTTCTTTCATCACATTCCCAGTGGGTCAGACGTTTACATACACTCAATTAGTATTTGGTAGCATTGCCTTTAAATTGTTTAACTTGGGTCAAATGTTTTGGGTAGCCTTCCACAAGCTTCCCACAATAAGTTGGGTGAATTTTGGCCCATTCCTCCTGACAGAGCTGGTGTAACAGACTCAGGTTTGCAGGCCTTCTTGCTCGCACATACTTTTTCAGTTCTGCCCACAAATGTTCTATAGGATTGAGGTCAGGGCTTTGTGATGGCCACTCCAATACCTTGACTTTGTTGTCCTTAAGCCATTTTGCCACAACTTTGGAAGTATGCTTGGGGTCATTGTCCATTTGGAAGACCCATTTGCGACCAAGCTTTAACTTCCTGACTGATGTCTTGAGATGTTGCTTCAATACATACACATAATTTTCCTGCATTATGATGCCATCTATTTTATGAAGTGCACCAGTCCCTCCTGCAGCAAAGCACCCCCACAACATGATGCTGGCACCCCCGTGCTTCACGGTTGGGATTGTGTTCTTCGGCTTGCAAGCCTCCCCCTTTTTCCTCCAAACATAACGACGGTCATTATGGCCAAACAGTTCTATTTTTGTTTCATCAGACCAGAGGACATTTCTCCAAAAAGTACGATCTTTGTCCCCATGTGCAGTTGCAAACCGTAGTCTCGCTTTTTTATGGCGGTTTTGGAGCAGTGGCTTCTTCCTTGCTGAGTGGCCTTTCAGGTTATGTCGATATAGGACTCATTTTACTGTGGATATAGATACCTTTGTACCGGTTTCATCCAGCATCTTCACAAGGTCCTTTGCTGTTGTTCTGGGATTGACTTGCACTTTTCGCACCAAAGTACGTTCATCTCTAGGAGACAGAACGCATCTCCTTCCTGAGCGGTATGACGGCTGTGTGGTCCCATGGTGTTTATACTTGCATACTATTGTTTGTACAGATGAACGTGGTACCTTCAGGCGTTTGGAAATTGTTCCCAAGGATGAACCAGACTTGTGGATGTCTACAATTTTTTTTCTGAGATCCTGGCTGATTTCTTTTGATTTTCCCATGATGTCAAGCAAAGAGGCACTGAGTTTGAAGTTAGGCCTTGAAATACATCCACAGGTACACCTCCAATTGACTCAAATGATGTCAATTAGCCTAACAGAAGCTGCTAAAGCCATTACATAATTTTCTGGAATTTTCCAAGCTATTTAAAGGCACAGTCAACTTAGTGTATGTAAACTTCTGACCCACTGGAATTGTAATACAGTGAATTATAAGTGAAATAAATCTGTCTGTAAACAATTGTTGGAAAAATTACTTGTGTCATGCACAAAGTACATGTCCTAACCGACTTGCCAAAACTGTTTGTTTAACAAGAAATTTGTGGAGTGGTTGAAAAACAAGTTAATGACTCCAACCTAAGTGTATGTAAACTTCCGACTTCAACTGTAGATCTCTTTGTTCAATATCACCTACACTGCCATTTCTTGACCATTTGTCTGGGACAAGGATGTTGTTTCGATTGTGCCAAATCATAGGCAAGTACATGGCTACATGTTCATTTTCTTTTTTGTCAATGTACCTCTTCAGTGTCATTCAGTCAATTTTTTTCATCCATTGTTACTGCTCAAATCGACTTCTTCCCTTCTCTCACTTCCTTGGCTGCTCTCTCAAGAACCTCAATGGCTAAACTCCTGCTTGTTTTATGTTTGTATACACAGGGCATGATGTCTGCTCTGTAACACTATCTTGAGATCATATGCATGACACGAGGTAAAAAAATACTATGCATATTTTCATAAAATGTGTTTTATTTAACTTTTGTACACCTGTGGTGTTTCTGGTCAAAAATGACTGGTCATTAGAAATAAATGGGTGAGTCTACTATTACTGTATACAATTGAGTTCAGGCACATGCCCATTCATCAGATGGACACACTTCCCCTCCCAGACCCCCACATACATGTGTGTTTGAGCGCACACACACACCTCACTCCCCTTCTTGGCTTCCATGGCAACCCCTACAGGAACCTTTCCCCAATAGAATCTGTCCCCCACGGGAACCACACCTGTTGGCATTCTCACAAACAATCGCAACATTGTTTCAATAATATAGAACTTTTCTAGCAACTCTGGGATATAAAGCTTTTTAGAGGCCATGCTCACAATTCATTCTGCGGCAGCACAATGACCAAACGATATACTGTATGTGAGGCTCTTGATCATATCTTTGATCATGACACTGGTGAGGAGAGAGTCCTTGTTAAACTTTGACACAAAGTGGTCTGTGATAAATAGCACAATATGTTTCATCTGAGTATTTGTTATAATGAAAATAATCCATACATTACGCTTTTTCTTTTAACTCAAAAACAAGTTGTTTGAGCTCATGTCAATGTGGCCTACAGGCCATAAATAGCAAATGTAAGTTGATAAAAAGATCTAACACAACATTAGGTGATAATATATGTATTATTATGGATTTATAATCAGCTATAATGGGGCGGTTGTTTTTGGAATGGGAACAGAATTAATATGAAACGAACACAACAGGAGGGTTACAACGATCTACTTTGGTTTAGACACAAGCATCATGAAAACTATAACACAAATTAATTTGACTGGGAAAAATGTGTTTTTTTAACTAACTTGCTTACCAATTTTTCAGTGTTGTTTCTTCCTTCAGACTCCATGAAATGGCCTTTTCCAAAATATTTGGTCACATGATAAATTGTGTGTTTCCTAGAAACAAGGGGTGGCTCAACTAACCCTTTGGCTCAATTTATCCCACACTACATATCAACTGGGGAGAACCGGGGCAGTGTGCTTGAAGGTATGACGTTTCATCTCAATTTCACTATAACTTGCCCCCAAAAAACAGGCATGCTTCTGGTGCAGTATCAATCACATTAAAATCAAACAATTGGCTCTACGCCTGGCAATTATACAGGGATGTTGGCATCCCATCTTAAACCCATGACCTGTGATGCTGTCAGTTATTGTTCCGCATGTGCCATTTAGTAACTGAAACTAGCAACCCTGGCCTGCAATAGCCCTCTTACATGGATAGTAGTTTAGGTCAACGGTGGGCCAGGGTTGGAAATAAAAAATAACAATGCTGCCGTTCCGGATATTGCCACTACTACAGAAAAATAGGAGATGCTTTCATGTATCCAGCACATTGTGTCAGAGCAATGAGCATCATGCAATTTAATGCAATGGTGCAACGCTGGTTTTATATTGCATAATAATTTGTGTCTGGAAAAAACATATTGGGAGATCTGATACGGTTAACTGATGCAGTTAAGATTACCATTACCATTCAACTTCCAATGCATGCAAAGGCATTTGGGTTGTTATGGCCAGATTACATCTTAATTCTTGCATGGAGCAGAACAATCTGGGAGGGGAGTGACCTCTTTGAGAGACAGCATGGGCAGAGGCATGCACATGTGTGTGTGTGTGTGTGTGTGTGCATACACCACCTAAAGTATATCCCCATCTACCACTGTTGCTGGGAGAATACTACTTGTAATCCAAGGGACTGAATGGTCAACTGACTGAAGTCAAACAGGAAAAAGTCACTGTCCACCATAATCCATTAATGCACTGGGCTTAATCTGCCACTGTGGTAAAGTGCAAACCTAAATGCTCTCTTTATTTTTCAGGATGATCCAGAGGAGGAAAAATATATACATTACACGGACACCGCTAGGGAAAGAGGTGGTGAAAATGTCATTCCATGACATACAGTTCAGTTGGGTAATGTTACACCAGCTGTAAAAATTGTAATTAACGAAGAAGTGAGAATGTCCTAAACCTGCAGCCACAATTGATACGTGCTGGGACCTTGTAAGAATCTGAATCCTTCTAAAAAATTATAATGCTGTAGAACATCCATTAAAGCCTTTAAGAATATAATCCCATGCCACCTACAAAATCATACCAGGGCTAACGGCCATACATGTTTCTATGAAAACCATTGCACATGGATAATTGCCATAAAACATTTCGTTATTTCTGTGAAGGAGAACAAAAATGGAATTCCATGCCATGTACTATACTATGTATTACATATTAACTAAGAATACACTAAAGAACCATTTCACATGACAAAAATACAACCATAAGTCATATCTAAATCTTTTCTAATGCTTACGACAGCTGTCAGTTATGCATGCTTAGCAACTAAGGGCAGCCAGTTCAGCAGGACATTTCATCTTACTACCTTCAAAAAGTATAGATACCCTTGACTTATTCCACAATTTGTTGTATTACAGCCTGAATTTAAAATTGATTTTTTTTAAATTCTCACCCATCTACACTCAATACACAATGACAAAGTGAAAACATGTTTTTAGAAATTAGCAAATTTATTGAAAATGAAATACAGAAATATCAAATTTACATAAAGTATTCACACCCCTGAGTCAATACATGCTAAAATCACCCTTGGCAGCAATTACAGCTTTGAGTCTTTCTGGGTAAATCTAAGAGCTTTGCACACCTATATTGTATAATTTTTGCACATTATTCTTAAATAAAATCTTCAAGCTCTGTCAAGTTGGTTGTTGATCATTGCTAGACAGCCATTTCCAAGTCTTGCCATAGATGTTCAAGGAGATTTAAGTAAAAACAAGGCCACTCAGGAACATGCAATGTCATCTCGGTATGCAACTTCAGTGTATATTTGGCCTTGTGTTTTAGGTTATTGTCCTGCTGAAAGGTGATTTTGTCATCCAGTGTGTTGGAAGCAGACTGAACTAGGTTTTCCTCTAGGATTTTGCCTGTGCTTAGCTCTATTCTGTTTCTTTTTATCCCCCCCAAAAATTCCTAGTCCTTGCCGATGACAAGCATACCCATAACATGATGCACAACTAGCTCTCACAGTCTCACGTTCATCCATCTTTCTCAAACGTAACATTTTGAAGTTGTTCCAGATGTCAAATTTGGAAGTATTTAAGGTTAAGGCATTAACTCCACATTTTTAAGGTTAAGTTTAGGTTAACTCCGAAATATTAAGGTTAGGCATTAACTCTGAATGGTTAAGGTAAGGGTTAAAATTTTGGATAGGCTTAAAATGAAAATCTCTAAAACAACTTTCTATTGCTGGATTCGAACATGCGAACCTTTGGCTTACGCCTATCCACCATCCCCATCCCCCTACAAAAACAAAACCAACTTGAAGATATCGCTCACTGCTGCCCCTAGTGGCCAGTTTCCACGTCATCTCCCGACATGGATGGAGTCGAATACTGACTTGTATCACGGGTGACCTGGCTGTGATGCAGCCACCATGCTTAAAAATATGAAGTGTGGTACTCAGTGATGTGTTGGATTTAAGCCAAACATAAAACTTTGTTTTCGGAACATAAATATTTCACTTTTTTTTTCAATTTTACTTTAGTGCCTTATTGCAAACAGGACGCATGTTTTTGAATCTTTTTTCAGTACAGGCTTCCTTTTTTTCCACTGTCATTTAGGTTGGTATTGTGGAGTAACTACAATGTTGTTGATCCATCCTCAGTTGTTTTCTCCTATCACACCCATTAAACTCTGTTTTAAAGTGAATGTTTTTTTGTAAGCATATATTCAATTGCACACAACAAGCTTCTATACCCCCGGTCACAAGGGGAGTTATGGCTGATTTAAAATGAAATTGTCAACCTTGTTACAGTCAACCCTGAAACTTTAATTAATCACCTTTTAGTTATTTTTTATGAATTTAACCTCTGGAAATCAGAAAACATGTTTAATGAAGTTGAACACGTGCTCTTTATGACAAAGTTAAAATTAGGTGAAAATGAACAAAATTACACAACACAAAAGCCACTACTTGTGGAATGACCTCCTTGCAATACAAGTGTTCAGGAAAAGCAATTTTTAAGTGCTCGTAATTGTGCCTGGTGCATCAGTCTTAATGCCTAAGGGTTGTTCTTGAATTACCGCGGCATTTGGGCTTGACCTTTTCAAAAAAATACTTAGTCTTGTAAAAAAAAAAAAAAAATGCATTTGGGTACTTCCCATTCTAAATCAACTAATATGGTAGCTTAATGACTAAATATTTGTTACCATTATGACAACATTGTGCTACCAGTAGGAGTACCACCACCAATGAGACATTTTTGTTAAAATTAGGATTTTCTGAAATGGAGGCCACAAACACTCAAATCTATTCTTCATTATTTATATTTTTTTTACTAATGGTATGATTAATGATTGCACACAATGTTATTTCCCTTCAAATTTCCACCGGTCTAATGTCCATTGCTCGTGTTTCTTAGCCCAAGTCTCTTCTTCTTATTGCTGTCCTTCAGTAATGGTTTCTTTGCAGCAATTTGACCATGATGGCCTGATTCACGCAGTCTGCTCTGAACAGTTGACTTTGATATGTGCCTGTTACTTGAACTCTGAAGCATTTATTTGGGCTGCACTTTGAGGCTTGTAACTCGAATGAACTTATAGTTTCATCATAGTGGTTGATGGTTTTTCAAACTGCACTTGAAGAAACTTTCAAAGTTCTTAATTCTCCGTATTGACTGACCTTCATGTCTTAATGTAATCATGGACTGCCATTTCTCTTTGCTTATTTGAGCTGTTCTTGCCATAATATGAGACTTGGTCATTGACCAAATAGGGCTATATTCTGTATACACCACCTACCTTGTCACAACACGAATGACTGGCTTAAACACATTAAGGAAATAAATTCCACAAATTAACTTTTAAGGCACACCTGTTAATTGAAATGCATTCCAGGTGACTACCTCATGAAGCTGGTTGAGAGAATGCCAAGAGTGTGCAAAGGTGTCAAGGCAAAGGGAGGCTATTTTAAGAATTTCAAATACAAAATAGATTTTGATTTGTTTAACAATTTTTTGGTTACTACATGATTCCATATGTTCTATTTCATAGTTTGATTTCTTCACTATTATTCTACAATCTAGAAAATAGTCAAAATAAAATAAAAACCCTTGAATGAGTAAGTGTTCTAAAACTTTGGACCGGTAGAGTACGTGTGTGTGTGTGTGTGTGTGTGTGTGTGTGTGTGTGTGTGTGTGTAGGTAGAGTCCAGTGTATGTGCATAGAACAAGTGCAAGAGACAAATTGCAAGTAGTCCGGGTAGCCATTTGATGATCTATTTAGCAGTCTTGTTTAGCAGCCTTATGGTTTACGGGTAGAAGCTGTTCAGGTTCCTGTTGGTTCCAAAATGTGTGCACTGGTACCGCTTGCCATGTGGTAGCAGTTCGAACAGTCGACGGCTTGGGTGGCTGGAGTCTGACATATTTTTGGACCTTCCTCTGACTACAGGGAGTTCAGCCCCAGTGATTTACTGGGCCGTACTCACTAACCTCTGTAGCACCTTGCAGTCAGTAGCCTTGCAGTTGCCGTACCAAGTGGTGATGCAGCCAGTCAACATGCTCTCAATGGTGCAGTTATAGAACTTTTTGAGGATCCGAGGGCCTAGCCAAAACTTTTCAGACTCCTGAAGGGGGAAGAGGCATTGTCGTGCCCTCTTCACAACTGTGTGGGTGTGTGTGGAACACGTTAATTCCTCACCATCTTAAATAAGCATGCCCTATTCAAAAAATGTAGCACTAAGAACAGATATAGCCCTTGGCTCACCACAGACTTGACTACCCTTGACCAGCACAAAAACATCCTGTGGCGTTCTGCATTAGCATCGAATAGCCCCTGCGATATGCAACTTTTCAGTGAAGTCAGGAACAAATATACTCAGTCAGTTTGAAAAAGCTAGCCTTAGCTTTCCTAACAGAAACTTGCATCCTATACCACTAATTCCCAAAAGTTTTGGGACATTAAAGTCCATGGAGAATAAGAGTGCCTCCTCCCAGCTGCCCACTGCACTGAGGATAGGAAACACTTACCACCGATAAATCTACAATAATTTCAATAAGGATTTTCTACGACTGGCCATGCTTTCTACCTGGCTACCCCTACCAACATCTCAGCACCCCCTGCAGCAGCTTGCCCAAGCCCCCCCGCTCCCCATTTCTCCTTCACCCAAATCTAGACAGCTGATGTTCTGAAAGAGCTGTAAAATCTGGATCCCTACAAATCAGCTGAGCTAGACAATCTGGACCCTCTAAAAATATCTGCCGAAATTTTTGCAACCCCTATTACTAGCCTATTCAACCTCTTTTGTATCGTCTGAGATCCCCAAAGATTGGAAAGCTGCCGCGGTCATCCCCCTCTTCAAAGGGGGAGACACTCTAGACCCAAACTGTTATAGACCTACAGTTGAAGTCAGTAGTTGACATACACTTAGGTTGGAGTCATTAAAACTTGTTTTTCAACCACTCCACAAATTTCATTTTAACAAACTATAGTTTTGGCAAGTCAGTTAGGACATCTACTTCGTGCATGACACGTAATTTTTCCAACAATTGTTTACAGTTTATTTCACTAATAATTCACTGTATCACAATTCCAGTGGGTCAGAAGTGTACGTTGACTGTGCCTTTAAACAGTTTGGAAAATTCCCTAAAATAATGGCATGGCTTTAGAAGCTTCTGATAGGCTAATTGACATCATTTGAGTCAATTGGAGGTGTACCTGTGGATGTATTTCAAGGCCTACCTCCAAACTCAGTGCCTCTTTGCTTGACATCATGGGAAAATCAAAAGAAAGCAGCAAAGACCTCCACAAATCTGGTTCATCCTTCAGAGCAAGTTCCAAAGACCTGAGGGTACCACATTCATCTGTACAAACAATAGTACGCAAGTATAAACACCATGGGACCACGCAGCCGTCATACCGTTCAGGAAGGAGACGCGTTCTGTCTCCTAGAGATGAACGTCCTTTGGTGCGAAAAGTGCAAATCAATCCCAGAACAACAGCAAAGGACCTTATGAAGATGCTGGAGGAAACCGGTACAAAAGTATCTATATCCACAGTAAAACGAGTTCTATAAATCGACATAACCTGAAAGGCCGTTCAGCAAGGAAGAAGCCACTGCTCCAAAACCGCCATAAAAAGCCAGACTACGGTTTGCAACTGCACATGAGGACAATGATGGTACTTTTTGGAGAAATGTCCTCTGGTCTGATGAAACAAAAATATAACTGTTTGGCCATAATCACCATCGTTATGTTTGGAGGAAAAAGGGGGATGCTTGCAAGCCGAAGAACACCATCTCAAACGTGAAGCACGGGGGTGGCAGCATCATGTTGTGGGGATGATTTGCTGCAGGAGGGACTGGTGCACGTCACAAAATAGATGGCATCATAATGCAGGAAAATTATGTGGATACATTGAAGCAACATCAAGACATCAGTCAGGAAGTTAAAGCTTGGTCGCAAATGGGTCTTCCAAATGGACAGTGACCCCAAGCATACTTCCAAAGTTGTTGCAAAATGGCTTAAGGACAACAAAGTCAAGGTATTGGAGTGGCCATCACAATGCCCTGACCTCAATCCTATAGAAAATTTGTGGGCAGAACTGAAAAAGTGTGTGCGGGCAAGGAGGTCTACAAACCTGACTCAGTTGCACCAGCTCTGTCAGGAGGAATGGACTAAAATTCACCCAACTTATTGTGGGAAGCTTGTGGAAGGCTACCCGAAATGTTTGACCCAAGTTATACAATTTAAAGGCAATGCTACCAAATACTAATTGAGTGCATGTAAACTTCTGACCCACTGGGAATGTGATGAAAGAAATAAAAGATGAAATAAATCATTCTCTCTACTCTTATTCTGACATTTCACATTCTTAAAATAAGTGGTGATCCTAACTGACCTAAGACAGGGAATTTTTACATGGATTAAATGTCAGGAATTATAAAAAACGGAGTTTAAATGTATTTGGCTAAGGTGTATGTAAACTTCAGACTTCAACAGTATACCTGAATGTAGGCATACTTTTAAGATATACAGTGCAATCTGTATTATTGGCAAAGTAAAGCAACGTTTTATTTATTTTGGCTCTATACTTCAAAATGTTTGATATTTAACCTCACAGTCATTGTTTAAGTTCAGACTTGTCACTTTAATTTGAGGGTATTTTCATCTATTTCAGGTGAACCGTATTTGTACATAGTCCCCCCCAATTTAGGGGAGCAAAAGTATTTGGCCAAATTCACTTGTGTATTAAAGTAGTAAAAAGTTAAGTATTTGGTCCCATCTTCATAGCACGCAATGACTACATAAAGATTGTGACCCTACAAAGTTGTTGGATATATTTGCTGTGTTTCAGCATTTAAAAAAAATAAAAAATAATTATTGGGGGGGTGGCGTCTTTGATCTTCTGACTTCAACTGTGTATCCCATCCTGCCCTGCCTTTCAAAAATTTTCGAAAGCCAAGTTAATTAACAGATCACTGACCATTTTGAATCCCACCGTATCGTCTACACTTCGCCACACTAAAGGTCCTAAACGATATCATAACCACCATCAATAAAAGACAGTACTGTGCAGCCGTCTTCATCGACCTGGCCAAGGCTTTCGACTCTGTCAATCACCACATTCTTATCGGCTGACTCAATAGCCTTGGTTTCTCAAATGACTGCCTTGCCTGGTTCACCTGTTCAATTCTCATGCTGACTCTTTTCTCTGTATATATCAATGATGTCGCTCTTGCTGCTGGTGATTCTCTGATCCACCTCTACGCAGATGACACCATTCTGTATACATCTGGCCCTTCAGTAGACGCTGTGCTAACAAACCTCGAAACGAGCTTCAACGCCATACAACACTCCTTCCGTGGCCTGTAACTGCTTTTAAATGCTAGTAAAACTAAGTGCATGCTCTTCAATCAATTGCTGCCCGCACCCTCACGCCCGACGTGCATCACTACTCTGGACGGTTCTAACTTAGAATATGTGGACAACTACAAATACCTAGGTGTCTAGTTAAACTGTAAACTCTCCTTCCAGACTCACATCTTCTATCCAAAATTAAATCTAGAATCGGCTTCCTATTTCGCAAAGCCTCGTTCACTGATGCTGCCAAACATACCCTCGTAAAACTGACTATCCTACCGATCCTTGACTTCGGCGATGTCATTTACAAAATAGCCTCCAACACTCTACTGAGCAAACTGGATGTAGTCCATCACAGTGCCATCTGTTTTGTCACCAAAGCCCCATATACTACCCACCACTGCAAACTGTATGCTGTCGTTTGTTGGCCCTCACTACATATTCGTTGCCAAACCCACTGGCTCCAGGTCATCTATAAGTCTTTGCTAGGTAAAGCCCCGCCTTATCTTAGCTCACTGGTCACCATAGCAACACCCACCCGTAGCACACGCTCCAGCAGGTATATTTCACTGGTCATCCCCAGAGCCAACACATCCTTTGGCTGCCTTTTCTTCCAGTTCTCTGCTGCCAATGACTGGAACGAATTGCAAAAAATATATATATATTAAAATCGCTGAAGCTGGAGTCTTGTATCTCCCTCTCTAACTTTAAGCATCAGCTGTCAGAGCAGCTTACCGATCACTGTACATAGCACACCCAACTACCTCATCCCCATATTGTTACTTATCCTCTTGCTCTTTTGCACCCCAGTATCTCTACCTGCACAACTATCACTCCAGTGTTAATGCTAAATTGTAATTATTTCGCCTCTATGGCATATTTGCCTTACCTCCCTACTCTTCAACATTTGCACATACTGTACATGGATTTTTATATTGTGTTATTGACTGTACGTTTGTTTATGTGTAACTCTGTTGTTTTTGTCGCACTACTTTGCTTTATCTTGGCCAGGTCGCAGCTGTGAATGAGAACTTGTTCCCAACTGGCCTACCTGGTTAAATAAAAGGTGAAATAAATAAAATAAAAATGTATTTATGATGTGGATACCAAGGAACTTGAAGTTCTCGTCCCACTCCATTACAGCCCCATCGATGTGGACGTACTCGCCTCTCCATTTCCTGTAGTCCATGATCAGTGCCTTTGTCTTGCTGACGTTGAGGGAGAGGTTGTTGTCCCGTCACCACACCGCCAGGTCTCAGACCTCCTCCCTATAGGCTGTCTCAGTCATTGGTGGTCAGGCCTACCACCGTCGCGTCGTTTGCAAACTTGATGTTGACGTTGGAATCGTGCACCATGGCAACACAGTCGTGGTTGAACAGGGAGTGCAGGAGGGGACTAAGCAAACACTAAGGGTCCCCCATGTTGATGGTTAGTGTGGCAAATGTGTTGTCGCCTACCCTCACCGCCTGGGGGCGGCCCATCAGGAAGTCCAGGATCCAGTTGCAGAGAGAGGTGTTCAGTCCCAGGGTCCTGAGCTCGGAGGGGACTATGGTGTTAAATGCTGAGATGTAGTCAATGGACAGCATTCTTAAATAGGCATTATTTTTGTCCAGGTGGGTGAGGGCAGTGTGGAGTGCAACAGTGATTGAGTCATTTGTGGATCTGTTGGGACGTTATGCAAATTGGAGTGGGTCCAGGGTGTCTGGGATGATGGCGTTGATGTTAGCCATGACCAACCATTTCATAGCTATAGATGCAAGTGCTACAGGGTGATAGTCATTTTAGGCAGTTAACCTGGGAATTCCTGGGCACAGGGACTGTAGTGGTCTGCTTGAAACACATTTTGCATCTCAGACCAGGTCAGGGATAGGTTGAAAATGTCAGTGGAGACACTTGCCAGCTGGTCTGCACATTTTCAGAGTACGTGTCCTGGTATTCCGTCTGGCCCTGCGACCTTGTTACTCACATCGGCTACGGAATGCGAGATCAGGTCTTTTGGAACAGCTGGTAATCTCATGCATGGTTCAGTGTTGCTGGTCTTTGAAGCAAGCATAGAAAGGCATTTAGCTCGTCTGGCTGGCTCAAGTAACTGGGCAGCTTGTGGCTGGGTTTCCCTTTGTAATCCGTGATAGTTTGCAAACTCTGCCACACACAGCGTCAGAGCCGGTGTAGTAGGATTCGATCATAGTCCTGTATTGACACTTTGCTGTTCGATGGCTCGGAAGTCGTAGTGTGATTTCTTATAAGCATCCGGATTAGTGTCCTGCTCATTGAAAGTGGCAGTTCTAGCCTTTAGCTCAGTGCGGATGTTGCCTGTAATCCATGGCTTCTGGATGGGGTATGCACATTCTCTGTGGGGACAACGTTGTCGATCCACTTATTAATTAAGCTGGTGACTGATGTGGTAAACTCTTCAAAATTATCAGATGAATCCCGGAACATATTCCAGTCTGTGCTAGCGAAATAATCCTGTAGTTTAGCATTCGCTTCATTGGACTACTCCCACATTCAGCATGTCACTGGTACTTTTTGCTTGTAAGCAGGAAGATAGAGTTATGGTCTTATTTGCCAAAGGGAGGTTGAGGTAGGGTCTTGTATGCATTTCTGTGTGTGGAGTAAAGGTGATCTAGAGTTTTGTCGCTTCTAGTTGCACAGGTGACATTCTGGTAAAAGCGAGGTAAAACCGATTTCGGTTTCCCTGCGTTAAAATCACCGGCCATGAGAAACGCCACCACTGAATGTGCATTTTCTTGTTTGCTTATGGCCCTATACAGCTTGTTGAGTCCGGTCTTAGTGCCAGCATCGGTTTGTGGTGGTAAATGGGCAGCTAATATATAGATGAAAACTCTTGGTAAATATGGTCTGCAGCTTATCATGAGGTATTTTAACTCATGCAACCTATTTTAAATATCCTTTTATTGAGCTATACAGTATATTAAATACTTTAGGTCACTGCTTAGCCTTCAAAATAATATAGATTTCTCTAAATCCCAACATGTCACTACACCTCTACACAGACATCACCAGTGGGTCAAGACAATTTGCTAGCCCCCAGTAGTTTATACAATGCATACAAATATATGTTTTGCAGTATAAAAATGACTTATGTTTTCTTATTAAGTTAAATTAAAGATTTTTTCCCAACAAGTTATTTTCATTTGAAAGTGTTCTTATATAAATGGTGTCAAAGTCAAGGGACAGCATTTACCACTGCAATTCAAGAATGACTCCTAATTATGTCATGACTCATTACTTTACCTGGACATTTCCTATGACTATCACACGATCATATTTACACCCCAAGAGTCCTGGGAGATGCCCACTGCAGTCATTGCAACCCTTCACTTTGACCAATTTCTCATTATTTTTCCCGCAAACTCCTCCAGTCCCTTCCTTATCCAAGCGATGCATCAATTATTAGTCATAGCCACTAGCCTCAGAGCGACAGGGACTGCGTTGTCCAGCTCCTTCTCATCTTGGCTGCCACAGAGAGAATACCTGACATCCTACACTCCAATCACATTATATCTCTCCCATTTCCTGCTCACATCCAAACAAGGCCAAGCTTTTTTGGCAGCGAATCGCAACTCATCCTAAAGGTTAATACAGAAATCGTAGTTTCCGCTTAGTCACTCACTAACTCAATTTGAAGGAAACAAATCATGTTTGACAACGTCTTTTACAAACAACTTTTCTTATTTTGTCCTCTGCTCACCAGATCACAATGACAGCATAATATGCTGAGGTAAACGCTGCTATTATTCCTATACCCAATGTTGCTCCATTTTCTCATTAGGTTACACTTAATGTTATAGCCCCCACACACATACCATCATACTCATTTTGGCTTCCCATAACTTATTAAATGCATTTTCCTTACAAGCACTATTAGATTGCTGTGCCCCATCATTGGGCACCTAATTTATCACTCAAACAATTCTGGAAACTGACCAACCAACACAGTGTCATTTCAGTCAACATCAACTCTGCAGAAATGAATTGAAGCTGGCAGGTGAAGTGGAGAATCACACTCACTCTTTTACCTCACAATATGGCCCACATACTTTCCTTAAATCATTCACTGTTACTGAAGCACGACTGATGCATAAAACACTCCACCTTATAGCAGAGAGAGAGAGAGAGAGAGAGAGAGAGAGAGAGAGAGAGAGAGAGACTGTACATAGACTGACATAATGTAGAGGGGAAATGAGAAGAGGTACCACGAGAGACACAAAAATGTAAAAAAAAAAAAAAGGCAGAAAGAAGGAAAAGGCAGACAAAAAGAGAGAGATGCTTTGGAGGATGAGCTGGCAAAACGGTTAAGCTCAGTGAGGCGTTTGGGTATGGGCGGGATCTCTATCCTCTCGCCCTCCCTCTCCAGCCTCATCTGCTCCTGGACACAATCAACACTGAATCAACAAGCTAATCAGAATCACAAGGCCCAACTGTTGGCACCCTCACCTCTTCCCAGGCTGCCCTAATCTCAAACACATGATAGAGACAAATCCAGTGAGCGCCATCCATTCAGCCATCAGTTCTCTCGCAAGCCAGTGCCATGACAGGACAAATTTGACCCCTATTGCATCAGAAGTGAGGTTGTCTTTACTGGAGGGCAAAGATTAGGCTCACAATGTAACAGGGTGGAGTGGAGATTCTTGGTTGGGTCACTGCTGTTTATCCTTGATGGAAATTTTGGACCTCAGACTGTAACCAGATGTGCCAATTAGATGAATTTATGATTTGTTTGAAGTGACGGCAAAAAACATGCAGAAATAAACCTAACACAGATAGCCGTTTAAAGTTGACACAAAAGTACAAAAGGAAGCTGATGGTTATGCTTCAATGTCTCGTGTGTCCAATTCTAAAAAGGAACTTTCTCACCAATCATTGATCAATATTGCTTTGAAGATACTGTGTCTATTGTGACATCTCTAAATCTGAACCTACAGAACTAACGTGTTTCTAGTCATCAAACTACAACTTCACCACCGCCGTAGTGCTCTGTGGGATACAGTAATACTCGAGGACTAACTCTCGGTTTAACTTTCCTGCCTGTAGCGAATTAACTACATGTGTAAGGGGCACAGAGTCAAACTTTGGCCCAGTCAGCAGCACACACGCGTCTGCCCCATACCCCGTCTAGTCGGTAGGGCTCGTCCATATGGAGATGGTTAAAAGCCTCATTAGTCGGCCTACTTGAAATACAGTCGCAGTGACGCTTGTCCATAAAAGCACAAAGTAGAGTGGTTTCTGCGGTGGCATTAACCAGGTCGAGGCATCGAACCCCAGAGACTTGGCACAGGCCACGTTCGCTCGAGTGATGGCTGAAACCTGAACGCATTCCAAGAAAGGAGAAGGAAGGACGTTTTCTTGGAAGGTTTCTGGAACCTTTGTTGGAGTAGACTCATCCATCTTTGGGTGAGGAAGGATGGAACATTTTCAGAAAAAATATATGGTAGCCTACAATGGGATATGGTCCATTGAAAGAAAAATGACTTGGTTTTACTCAAAACATATGGTATTACGAAAGTCTAGCTTGAGGGAAGGCAAAATCTTTCACTGGATCGACGTAATAATTTTTGCAATTCTGTCTGTCTAAAAACTAGATGAGGATCCACCAATGGGACTTTCTGCCAAAAAATAGAAAAGCCTACAAAGACCACAAGATGAGGTTACATGCAAAAACCATCTACAATGTGACATTTCACCTGTATTGAACGGGTGACATCAAATTACCCTAACTTCTGAAGTTAGGGATGTGTGTCTATACGTGAAGCTTTATGGCTAAAGTATGTTAGTTTGAGGGTTGGATAATGTTACCCAAAAGTGTGTTCGAGAGAGATTTGCTGGGCTGTTTGATTCAGACCCTAAGAGTTCTGATCTGTTTGGTGAGCTGACGATATGCAAAAGGGCAGGCCTAAAGCCGCTCCCTGTAAAATCTACAAAAAGGACAAAGTATGCAGAGCTATTGAGAGGTTTTATAATCAAACAGCACTCCAATTTTAATGGTGTGTGTGCGCACATGTATGCGTGTCCTCATTACTAGTTCACTTGAAACAAGAACATGTTATTTCTTATTGAGAGCCTTTATTTTTTTTACATTTATTTAACTAGGCAAGTCAGTTATGAACAAATTCTTATTTTCAATGACGGCCATGGAACAGTGGGTTAACTGCCTTGTTCAGGGGCAGAACGACAGATTTTTACCTTGTCAGCTCGGGGATTCGATCTTGCACCCTTTTGGTTACTAGTCCAACGCTCTAACCACTAGGCTACCTGCCGCCCCACCTTTCATCTTAATAATTGTTGCCAAACAAATATTATACAGTCGTGGCCAACATTTTTGAGAATGACACAAATATTAATTTCCCACAAAGTTTTCTGCTTCAGTGTCTTTAGATATTTGTCAGATGTTACTATGGAATACTGAAGTATAATTACCAGCATTTCATAAGTGTCAAAGGCTTTTATTGACAATTACATGAAGTTGATGCAAAGACTCAATATTTGCAGTGTTGACCCTTCTTTTTCAAGACTCTGCAATCCGCCCTGGCATGCTGTCAATTAACTTCTGGGCGACATCCTGACTGATGGCAGCCCATTCTTGCATAATCAATGCTTGGAGTTTGTCAGAATTTGTGGATTTTTGTTTGTCCACCCACCTCTTGAGGATTGACCACAAGTTCTCAATGGGATTAAGGTCTGGGGAGTTTCCTGGCCATGGACCCAAATATCAATGTTTTGTTCCCCGAAACACTTAGTTATCACTTTTGCCTTATGCAAGGTGCTCCATCATGCTGGAAAAGGCATTTTATCACCACCAAACTGTTCCTGGATGGTTGGGAGAAGTTGCTCTCGGAGGATGTATTGGTACCATTCTTTATTCATGGCTTGTTCTTAGGCAAAATTGTGAGTGAGCCCACTCCCTTGGCTAAGAAGCAACCGCACACGAATGGTCTCAGGATGCTTTACTGTTGGCATGACACAGGACTGATGGTAGCGCTCACCTTGTCTTCTCCGGACAAGCTTTTTTCCAGATGCCCCAAACAATCGGAAAGGGGATTCAGAGAAAATGACTTCACCCAATCCTCAGCAGTCCAATCCCTGTACCTTTTGCAGAATATCAGTCTGTGCCTGATGTTTTTCCTGGACAGAAGTGGGTTCTTTGCTGCCCTTCTTGACACCAGGCCATCCTCCAGAAGTCTTTGCCTCACTGTACGTGTAGATGCACTCACACCTGCCTGCTGCCATTCCTGAGCAAGCTCTGTACTGGTGGTGCCCCGATCCCGCAGCTGAATAAACTTTAGGAGACGGTCGTGGCGCTTGCTGGACTTTCTTGAGCACCCTGAAGCCTTCTTCACAACAATTGAACCGCTCTCCTTGAAGTTCTTGATGATCCGATAGATGGTTGATTTAGGTGCAATCTTACTGGCAGCAATATCCTTGCCTGTGAAGCCCTTTTTGTGCAAAGCAATGATGATGGCACATGTTTCCTTGCAGGTAACCATGTTTGACAGAGGAAGAACAATTATTTCAAGCATCACCCTCCTTTTGAAGCTTCCAGTCTGTTATTCGAACTCAATCAGCATGACAGAGTGATCTCCAGCCTTGTCCTCATCAACACTCACACCTGTGTTTTTTGGGGTTCATTTGCATGGCAAAGAGGGACTTTGCAATTTATTGCAATTCATCTGATCACTCTTCATAACATTCTGGAGTATATGCAAATTGCCATCATACAAACTGAGGCAGCAGCCTTTGTGAAAATTAATATTTGTGTCAAACTTTTGGCCACAACTGTACAACCATAGACTTTGAGCAACCTTACAACAAAAAGACAAAACTATGTATTTTCATCGATTTGGCAAAAATTATCAACTGTATCGCCACTGACATGGAATAAGCCGTCCTACTGTAAGTGCAGGGGTGTTGGAAAAGCTGTTGGATGAATCCGGTTGGATAACGGAAACCACAGAGCCGTATAGTAACACTGTCAAAGGCAATTAAAAGTGAAAACCTCAGTCACTAGAGAGATAAAAGATGTACTTATGAAAACCACAATAGGTTCTAATTGGGGTCAAGACAGAGGTATTACTGCAATACTGGCGTCCTCAGTACTGTTCCAAATGTTTTCTCCCACACAAACACACACCCACCCAGGGTGAGAGGGTCACCACATGGTATCCACTGACATTTTCTAAATATATGGCAGAAAACAGACTCATTAAAGCGATCTCTTTGCTTTTTATTAGGTGTTATATCTATGTAACGCAGACAATTGAGAGGCGTTTCCACTCCCTGCAGATGCCAATTGCGTGTGTGCGGGAGAGTAGGCCTGTGTGTGTGTGTGTGTGTGTACATGCATGTCGAGCCACACGTGTATGGGTGTTTGTATGTGTGTGACAGGAAGAAAGAGAGTGCATACCTAAAGTATGAACATCTGTCAAAGCAAGCATGTCCATGTGTGCATATGCAAAATTGAATGTGTGGCTGTGTGCGCAGTCTACCAGCAGATTAAAGAATTCAAGTTAGTAAATCAGTCGCTGTCAAAAGTAGGTGGAGTTCAACACAGGAACCTGTCAGCCAGTCAATATACATGGATTAAAAGTACCCTTTTAAGTTATTGCATAATATCTTTGAGGTGATGGATTTTGACCCACAGGAGATTTTTACCCTTCATACTAACAATAAAAGATTAATTGAATGCCGACTTAACAAAGCATCCGATTACATAAGTGGCGCCGGAGCAAGTGCCGTGTGCCCGTTTCACTGTATTTGAACAAGTACTACAGGACCGGCTGGGGCGGTGTGACCCGTAAGCAATAATAGAAATTCCCATCAAGAGAGTGGGTGCAGGAATTGAGTAAAGGTGCACAGCAGATTGCAGTGTGTTTGTGCATGCGTGCGAACAGTGGACTTAGTTTACGGTACTCACCACCAATGATTTAACTTAAATTCCTGTCAATATTCCATAATGCAATTGGCCAGTATACAGTATTTCTGTCTTACCCGTCCACAACATCTGCAACATAAGAGACAAACAGAAAGGTTTCCACCAAGTCACCTGAGAGCTCCGAGTGCCAAAAGAATTCAGTCAAGTCACTGTCCCTGGTTTGTTATGTAAGCCTGTGCATTCTTAATGGTCAGGGGTTTGGAGCCAGGCCTGGACCCAGATGCCTGCGTCTGCTGTGTATCTGTGGTGTTCTTGCTGGTAGGCTGTGTTTGTTTGTGTAAGAATAAGCGTAGTTGAATGAGGGTGGTATGTATAGTATGCAGTGAGGGAAGGGATAAACAGTGAAAACAATAGCCTATCTACAATATACTCTGAGGTATTTCTTACAGCCTTGCATCCAAACCATGACAAACCACAGGTCTGAAGAGTTGTGTACTACCTTTGAACAAACTGACATTTGTAACATCAAAGAAATTAAGGATTGCGCCTTTGTGGCCACAGAATGAAATTCTCCAAACAAAAACATTTAAGCCAATCAAATGTCCAGTACTCACACAAAACCCCTCCCCCTCATCCCAACCAGGTCAACACTGACCTAATATCTTCCTTTATTTTGACAGATTGTGTTTTTAAATCAGCATTTAAAAATAAATACATGTCCTCTCAGGTCTTTCCCACAAATGCCGATCCCAAATCCCCATCCTTCGCTCTGGAGAGAACAGTCCTTATGGGGCTGCTGTCAAAGGTCAGGGGTCACCATAGAGGATCACTGATCAATAACCTCCTGCCTGATTGATCAGACTGCCTTTTTTTTCCCCCTCTCCACCAACCAGATACAAGCTCACTGTTTAACAAGAGAGCTGGGGATAGAACGAGACAGGGGAATGGGAGAGAGGCCTCCTCCCTTTAGCATCCCTAAAGTATTTGAGCCTTGATTGACGTTGTCAAGGACTTGGCATTGATGAGAGCGGTGCGTCATGATGCACCTGCCTTGCCATGGAGTCCTGCTGTTTTTGTTGTAGAACTAAAAAGGGGTCTTACAGGAGATTTAGCTCTCCAGCTGGTAATTATTTCCTTATGACAATAACACCCACATCTCCAGACATTTACACTTACTTGCTGTGTTTCTCACCCAGATTGGTAGCCTATTTGACTAACAGAGATATTCTGTACAGCGTAAGTACCTAGGGCCAAATCCAAATAAAGCTGCAGTGTGTGTGTGTGTGTGTGGTGTGTGTGTAAAATGAACATTAATCTCCAATAAGGCATTGATTTTAATGGGATAATCACACACACAGGAAAGATTTGGCATGTAATGAAGAGCCAGAAATCACCATTATCAAAGTAGATTTCTAACTAAATGGGGAGCTAGCTAATGCATATGGACAGAATTATGAAATGTGTCCAGATTCATTTTCAGTTTCTGATGATTGTCTAAACACTATCAAAATTATCTGTCAGCTTTGATTATCAGAAAAGACAGATAAGGGCTGTTTTTCAGCATCTTTGCCAATACAAAATGCACAGGTTGTATTTTGAGGGCAGTGTTCTCGTTCCAAGAATGAATTATGCTCCTCAAAATATTAATTGCAGAGCACCAGTAGTTACAAATCAGAGAAATAAGATGACGGAATAGAAAAGCCACTCATTGCTAAATCATTAATAATGAACTTGCATTACGTTGAGTCCAAAGCGGGACCCTAGGATGACATAATATGGACGGGAGCCAAGAGCTGGGCAGTTAAAGGTGGAAGGCATTAACCGCCTTCACTCCTCACAACACGGACGCTATCACGGAAGCAGACAAATCGCTCTGAGTGGGTTTCGGTCATCTTTCAGTTTTGCTGTCTTATAATATTAATGTTTGAATTATTTGATGCAGACTTGTGTTATGACAGGGGCTCATACGTGAGTTCAAGTCAGATTAAGGTTTATCAAGACTTGAAGGGCAATTCCACATTACAACCTCACTTTCATTATCTTCAGCCAATACCAATGTGTACATATGAAAACAATGCATTTCAAAGTTTTGTAGAAGAAAATATACATTTCTACCTGATGACATAAAAAGTTAACATTTTAAAAACAGTGAATTTCAAGAACACTGAGATTCGCGGTGACGTGGGGAACAAGAAAATGACAGGAGTCCTGTATAGCTCAACAAAACAAGTAGTAAAAAAATGCTTGTGCATTTTCATTAATTGTGTCAAACTTGACTGACTCATTGACAGCAACTCACAATTACCCTAGATTTTTTTCTACATAGAAAGACACACTACAAGCCAAGTGGCTGAATTCCATAATACATTTGCTTAAAATGGACCATTTCATATGCAGCACACCCTCCAGTGACATGGGAAGGGTAGGAAATTAGGTAACTTTCAAATTTAATGTTGATGAAGATTGGGGATATGATCTGTGCAGCTTTGGCCACGGAGACCTCAATTACGCTCGCTCTCCTTCCTTGTCATCTCTATCTTGACATTCTCATTGGTTGTCAGACATCATGCAGGGAGCTAGCCCGAGTCCCCAAATTATAACTATGATTAATAATGTAGAGATCACGGCTATATTTATAGACAGTCAGTTCAACCTTGACCTCACTTCACACACTGACCACGGTCATCATCCTCATGCCAAGACCACTACATCATTCTTTCACACCTTCCGCTCACCTCTTTACTATGAAATATTAACACCGGCATACTGTATGTTTGGAGGGTGGGTTGGATGGGGGAAAAGTAGCACCTGTGCATTTCATTACTGGACAGCGATAGACCTGTGTGCTTCCTCTCTAGACAGTAGCTATTAGTGTTGGTAGATACACCTGCATAATGTGTCTATTAGAAGCACTGTGTCTATTGCAAACATGACAGTGATACCTGAATGCGGTGTCCTTATAGGACAAGACTGCGTAACACACTGCATCTTCTGTCATTTGTTGTAGAAGTAATGTGTGTAACCCAGGAGTATAAAGCCTGCATGTGTCTTCAGAAAGGACACTGACAATCTTTCTGCCTTACTGTATCGTCTGCAAAAAGCTATTTGGATCCAGGCCAAGGTGTGTGTGTGTTTCTGTGTGTGTTGGAGTGCTGGGAGGGAGATGCAGGCAGGCAAGCAGGCAGGAAGGTACATTGGGTGCCTGTGAGGTCGGGGGGGGATAGGTGGAGTGTTAACAGGGGAGACACCTGACAGCAGTGGGGTGTATGCGCCCTGGCACTTCTGTACATTCATGTCACCGCGGATAAAGTCAGCACCTGTAAAGAAGAACTACAGCATTGCTGCCACGGTCAGGGACAGGAGGAGTTCTATATATTTTGGTTCTTGCATCCTCATCGGTCTCTCTGCGCTCACTGAACAGACAGCTAGGGACAGGTGGGCACCGGTGGAGATGCCAGCACCCTTGTCATTGTCAGGCACATGGTATGAGATGCATGTACAGAACACAAGCTGAAGCTGTGGTTCTCTCTCTGCTTGGGTAGCAGTCAAGAAGTCCACTTGGGATGTGACCTGGAGTGAGTTGAAGTGCCTCTCCTCTCCTTCGACTGGAGATGCAGGATCTGGCTAACACTTTATTAGAAAATGACTAGGGGACACACGATAGTGTTAGTAAGTTAGCGCAGATGAATAAGCGAACATAAAACTTGAGGCACAGCGATGGTGTAGAGTGAGTGTGAAAGGCTAGTAGGGTTGTGTATTGTAGAAGACATGGCATAATGCCCAGAGAGAGAGTCATCAGATTGAACCAGTGTGTGGGCTGCTTACTTAATTAGACTTTGCACGGTTCCCGGGTGCAATAATAATCAGTTCTCATTCATCAAACTACTACTGGCTGAAAAAGAAAGTAATCTCACGTTTAACTAGAGGTTAACACAGAAGGAGTGCCTATACCCATCACACTTCCCTCATCCTGGCTATCGGGTTTCACTCCTGTCTCCATGTATATGGAATATCAAATAAAACACACACACGCTGGACAGGGGCTGCAAAACAAAGCCAAAACTACTATGATTGGATGGCCCTCCGCTCTTGGCAGCAGTTTCCCTGTTCAATAAATCTGCCTCCCGCTTCCAGTCCTGACATGCATGTCTGAGAGGGATCCATGTGCCTTTTCCTGCCCCATAATGCACAGCACAGCTCAGCAAAGCCAAAGGTTACCTGGAGTTGGGCTATCTATCAACGTGTTCCCAGTTCACCCCTGAAGAATGGCTTGAGCTAAGTCGAGCTAAAGCCTAGTACTGCCACCTGCTGGCCAAGGGTGTAAACAGGGGAACCCCTCAATCCCAGAGTCCTGGAAAACTAACCCCTGCCTGCCAATGTAATGAAGCACTAGTCCGGGTAAATTAGTTATAAAGCTACAGGTTATAGAGGTGCTAAAATGAATGTGAAAATGCATTGTATGTGCACAACATACAAGTAATTGCCAAAATAAAAGTTAACACTTGAATGAGGGATACAAAGTATATTGAAAGCTGCAGTTTCCACACAGGTGTGGTTCCTGAGTTAATTAAGTGATTAAAACATCCCATCATGGTATAAAAAAGGTTCAACCCAATTGAAGACTTATGGGAGATTCTGGAGCGGCTCCCAAGACACCATATCCCACCATTATGTCTCCTGATCCCTCCTGTCTCAGCCTCCAGTATTTATGCTGCAGGAGTTTGTGTCGGGGGGCTAGGGTCAGTCTGTTACATCTGGAGTATTTCTCTTGTCTTATCCGGTGTCCTGTGTGAATTTAAATATGCTCTCTCTAATTCTCTTTCTCTCTTTCTCTCGGAGGACCTGAGCCCTAGGACCATGCCTCAGGACTACCTGGCATGATGACTCCTTGCTGTCCCCAGTCCACCTGGCCATGCTGCTGCTCCAGTTTCAACTGTTCTGCCTGCGGCTATGGAACCCTGACCTGTTCACCGGACGTGCTTGTTGCACCCTCGACAACTACTATGATTATTATGATTTGACCATGCTGGTCATTTATGAACATTTTAACATCTTGACCATGTTCTGTTATAATATCCACCCGGCACAGCCAGAAGATGACTGGCCACCCCTCATAGCCTGGTTCCTCTCTAGGTTTCTTCCTAGGTTTTTGGCCTTTTCTAGGGAGTTTTTCCTAGCCACCGTGCTTCTTTCACATGCATTGCTTGCTGTTTGGGGTTCTAGGCTGGGTTTCTGTACAGCACTTTGAGATATCAGCTGATGTACGAAGGGCTATATAAATAAATTTGATTTTGATTCATTATCAACAACAAAACACCAAATTATTGAATTTCTCATAGAAGAACTGTGTTCCTTTATTTTGGCAGTTATCTTTACTTGGATACTACCCCTAGAAAGAGCTGATCTGCAACAACTTCTCTCACTAGCACATAATGGGACATAATTGTCTTATGAGTGGTGGGTTGTTTTTTTCTCCACCCCTTTTCTTTCTAAATGACTTAAAATGAGTTTCCCCAACACTTGTGCTTTAAGCAAACATCCAACTGTGGTTAAACGGTGTGGAAAAACTCACCTTCAGCAGTGTGGCGGGGAGGGAGAAGGGGTGACCAAGATGGGCGCATGTGCTGTGAATTAGCTTTCGCGGGTAGGCTTGTGGTGGAAGTAACCTTGGAAACCAGCGCGGGTGTTTCTGCATGGCTGCAGTCTGCAGTGCCTCAGGGGCTCAGTGACCCGGGTGCGAAGGGAGGAGGAAAGACAGCAGGCCGAGACACACACTCCCCCTCTCACCAGTGGCCCCCGGGGAACCCTCGCACGCACCTCCAACCAACCAACCTCTCTGTAAGGCCTCGCTCTCTTTCTCCTTGCATGTGAGTCTTCTCTCTCACTCTGCCTTTATGTAAGGCCTATTCGCCCCCTCAGTCTCTCACTCAGCCACTGTGTAAGGCCTTGCTCTCCCTCTCCATGTGGGAGCCCTCTTTCTATGCCACTGAAAAGCAGCCACCAGTCTCTCATCATGTTCATATCTGAATGGAGGGGCTAACTAACTTGGTCTATATGTTAAGAGCCCTTTCTGTCTTACACACACTCCACTCAATGCATGGACACTGCACATAAGAGCACAGCCAGAGGCTGATGATGTTCATTTCAGCCAGTTTATTCACACAGCACATACTACAGTGGGTAATGTATTTCAGAACATTGTACAGCGCTGTCACGTCTGACAAAAGACTCTTGATCCTATCAGTAGTATAAAAATAGTGTCACTACAAAAGTATAAATTAAGCCTACCGATAAGACAACTCAAATCCACAAAAACGGAACAAAACTATTTGCCAAAGCGTGATAAAAAGACAAATTATGGAATCAAAATAAGAAACTTGAAATATTTTTTTTTTTGCAGCCCAGCAGAGTATAAAAAGAACAAAGAATGACAAGTCTCCATAAAACAACATAGACTATTCTCAATTCCAATTGAGCATCAAAAATTCTGAACAAGAGGGAAAGACTATTCATGTTAGCCATCTTGTATTTACAGTTAACATTTGCATCTTCTTTCAACACACCCAATGGAAAAAGATTGCGACCTGTGTTTCTGTGAAGCCATAGGTTAGCAGCAATTTTTTTATTATTTTAAGTTTGAATTTAGTTCTCTATAACAGTATTTAGCTTGAGTTGTGTGTATCAAAACCTTTGAAATGCTAGTTTATAAAAAGAGGTATGGTGTTATCAACGGCGCTCCCCATTTCTGCAACACTTGCTCCCTCTAGTGGAATAAAACAGCAGTTCTCTTGTATTTACATACTGCCACCCCTGAAAGGAGTACGACAAAGTTGCCCCTAGACTGAGCTAAAGTCAGTTTTGTGCCTCTGCCCCTAATGTTTAAAGCTAGGATTTGGGGAGGTCAAGCAGATCTTAGATCTGTGTCTAGGAGCAACTTCTAACCCCCTGAAACTGTTCCGTCTTAGAAGAAACACACTGGCTTATATGATAGCATAGAATAGTACTCTAATATTGATTACATGCATATCTTGTAATAATTCTAATCTTACCAAAGAAAGCGTATGAGGCAATCGTAGTAGTAGTATTGGAGATACCGACATCAACGACTGACTGCATGTTCAGGATCATTTTTTGCTTGAAATCCTCATTTAAGATCTACAGGTAAAATCCCTTCACTACGGTTGCAAAAAAAAAAAAAAAAAAGACCACTTAAACTAAAACATCAATTTCAGTTCCATTATCTATATGCTACACTTACTATTTGATCATATTGGACAGATCCAAAAATCATCATGTCGGACAGACCAGAGCCTTTACTGCATGTCCTTCAGTCATAGAACTTGAGGTAAAAAAAGCACACCATTGCTTTGGACAGAGGAAAGTCTGAACTATCTATACTGAATGGGAAGGTTATCAAGCTGTACCTCGGTGTGTGACACTCACTTCCAATATAGTATTGGTCAAGCCATTTGAGATGTTATGCACATTCCAACTAATTTGTGCAAGTTTGTACAAAGGCAACAACGATTTCACACACACACACACAACTCCTAAATTAGAACATGTCTCTCTGAACGGAGGACAGACAAAATTCAAGTGCGGGGAAAGATGAACATACATTGCCAAAACATTTAATCCTTCAATCGAAATCATAAACAAATCCAGTGCATTAATTAAAAAGCATGAAACCATAACAGCCACACCAGTAAATTTCTTTGGACTATTTGCTTTTGGATAAATTAACACATGGGTCTATCTTTGATGTAAAAATTACAAAACAACAAATGAAGTCTAAGAAAGACTAATAAATATGAGAAACTGACATAGTACATAAAGACATGTGATGTTTGGTGTAGTGGAAGACGGTCTAAAAACAACATGGCTAAAGACAATTGAGGACCAGACTGAAAGACACCACATTGAAAAAGTAGAAAGATGCCACTAACAAGCCAGGGGCAATCAGGCCAACGAGATCCCAAACATACCCACCCCAACTGTCAAGTCATTCAGTATAGTCACTAACACAGTGGAGTCTAATTGCAACATTGTCCAGAACGAATCTGAGGCCAGGCCATACACAACCACCGGAGGCCACGCTCGCCTCAAGCTGACCATACATCATACAATTATAAACTGATATTTTGCCACGATTTGGGATCCACTACAATCGCAGGTAAATCGTGATATCGTAAGCTCCGACCAAGATGTCGTAGGTCGCATAATGTGATTGGGTGAAATAAGTGCGATTATGGGTTTTACACTCTCCCGATTCACATTCTAGGTCCCGATTATTTTTCTGCCCAAAATGTTCAGTCGTATCTTGTGTAGTGAGGGGGGTGCTACGATGTGACTTGCAACTTGTCCTCCTATGTGGCTGTAGCCGAGCAACGTAGGAAGTGGTCATGACACATCTGGAAATAGCAGGACAGGGAGGGGTCTAGACATGAGAAGCAAACTGGTGTAATGTGAGCACACCTGTCGCAGACATCAGGGTGACAAGATTATGCAGACAATTTGCATAATGTGAGTGCGCCAATGACGTAAAGATTTGTATTGTTGTCTAATGTATGCCTAGCTTAGTCCTTCAAGTAGTTACTACAGTCAGACAACTTTAAGCCATGGATGAAACGGTGAAAAGAAGGCAATTTGATAATGTGAAGGCATGATGTTGACTATGATGTCTAAGGTCAGAAGTAACCTCGCCTGGTAACACAGTGCAATAAAGTGGGACTTGAAAAGTGTGTGGTTAAAAATCGAGGAGGGAGAGGTCCTGTGGTCCCATGTAGCTCGGTTGGTAGAGAATGGCACTTGCAATGCCAGGACTGGGGGTTCGAGTCCCACGGGGGACCAGTATGAAAAAAAAAGTATACAAATGTATGCACCTAGTACTCTAAGTTGCTGTGGATAAGAATGTCTGCTAAATTAATTATATGTCGATGTAGAGCGAGTGGGCCGCTACAGCTGTATTACATTGGACATTGAAAAATATCAATATAAAATGTTATCACATTGACCATATTACTTCTGGGAAGCCCAGTTGATTCGGAGTTCGGGCATATAACTTTTATATGTGAAAACCATTTATAAGATGCATACTTTCAGATTTTCTGAACTCACTTCCTTGTTTAAATTAGTTGCGCTGCTCATGCTTTGAAGTGCACTATGTAGGGGGGAGGATCTAACGTTTAGATGGTGATGGAAAGAGACCAGTCAATTAAAACCAGTGCTTGTTTCATCCGCTACTGCCATAGACTTTCAGTCAAGTCTCATTCTGAGGCGCTGTGAAACCAGACTGTTCGACAGAAGCAGAGCCGGCTGGTGGACGAGACTAGGCTAGAAGTGATTCAGCGAAAGACAGAGAGAGATTATAAGGCTCAACGAATAAGAGAGGTTACTAGCTAGCACCATATGCAACACCCTTACCATACTTGACATTTATCCTAGGAATTTTAAGCCATTCAACTGCTGATAATTATTGGTTGTTGCATTTGGCACTAACCAGATCAGCATCTTGAGAAGATCCCCCTATTCCTCATTTTCTTGAACAGTATCCAACCAGTCCAGATAAAATAAAACATCCCATGGGGGATTCGAACCTACGCCGCAAGTTGTGACAATTGTCAGCAACTAGACACTCTACACTGTGAACTAGCTAGTTACTAACTTGCCGGTGGACTTCTGGTAAGGACGCTTTCGTGAAAATGTGCTGGATCACGTCCAACTATGTCAATGACTTGAATAGGCCGATACAGAATCTTTTACAGGATTTAATGTGCTCAGCTGGTTGTCCTCAGCATCATAGCTAATTGTGCCAGGTTGGCCTATGAGAAACACTAGCAGCTAGATATTTTAGACTACATGTATAAACCTTGGGTCTAAGCAAAAGTTCACGAATATGGCCCCTCAGGGTTCCCCTATCCCTCTGTAGATGGTCTGTAGTCATTGGTGGAGAGGTCATGGTTAGGTCAGCGTTGGTGGTAAGACTAACGTTCAGGCCATGTTGGAGCGCAGGAAGATGAGTTTGTTCATCTCCTCAGTGGTGAGCTGCTGTCTCCTCTTCATGGCCAGGCTCTGCTCACACACGCTCACACACTCACTGCGGATGCCCACGGCGGGCACGGCCAGCAGCCACAGAGCTAGGCGTGCCAGTCTGGGGAAGCGGTCACCCACCGAGGTGCTCCAGTAGTGGAAGAGGTCTGGGGTGGTGCCCTGGAGGAGCGGTTCAGCCAGATACTGGAAAACCTCCTGTCTCACCTGGGTCTGGCTTTCATCTGACGATGCCTCCGACGACACGGCTACTACCCCTCTGGCGTTCACTCCGCCCCCGGGGACGTTCACTCGAAGCCGTTTGGGTGTTGAGGGTCCATCCACATCCTCACCTCCAGAACCCCCGCCGGTGGCTTGCCCCCCATCATGGGGGTCTGTGGCCATCTCGCAGGCGCGGGCGATGATCTCCTCATGCTGGTAGGCTGGGACGGGACGCAGCTTCAGCTGAGGATCCAGGACCATGGCTACCTGGTG